>NW_023665585.1:1351503-1689379 GCF_014743375.2 Drosophila subpulchrella | reverse complement strand
ATTTAAATCTCGCTTTGCTGCTTGCATATCTCCATTTCCCTTTGGTCCCTTTAGCTGAGTAACGGGTATCTGATAGTCGAGGTACTCGACTATAGCGTTCTTCCTTGTTTTTTTCTGTATTTCGTATTTACTCCGTAAAATTTATTTTTGTCGAAACAAGAATGGGAGTTGCCTACAATATACACGGAGCCGATCCACAACAAACAAGGGCAACGCTTGAATGTAGGACTGTATGGCATAGTATATATTTTATTCTGTGGGAGATTACAAATTCAATTACAATGGCTTAAAATATAACAGTTTCTTACCGCAGTATAACCTCCCACACTCCATGACTTTCAACAATTGAACGAGTGCGCCATATTCGGGCTTTCTAGTGTGCCCAATTGCTCCATCAGGGCACAATACCAATTCCTATCGACTAAATACTGGCTTAACTATCGGGCTCAAATCCAAAACCGCCAACTTTGAGGCGGGGCGCATCATCCAGCGAGTCCGATCTCCATCCATGATCCGCACTCTGGCTCGCCTAATCTCTCCATCGACTCCAGCAAAGGCCTCCTCGACGATGCCTCTCCGCCAATCTCGCCGCGGTTAAGCTGGGTCACAAACGAAGACGATGTCTCCTCGACGAATCGGCTCCTCTCTGTGGCACCACTTCTCTCGCCGCGTTAATGTGGGCAGGTACTCCAAGACCCACCTCTTCCAGAATCGGTCCCTCAACATCCTTGCTATGCTCCACTGCTTCCTTGTGGCGCCTTCCTTAACAAGGCCTCCATCCAGGCCGGGGGTATCCGGCGGGCAAGCTGCTCCCTTGAGCAGGTCGTTCGGCGTAAGAGGGGCTTCCTGGTCCGCACTCACTGGCAAATGGGTGAGCGAACGAGAATTTACAATGTTCTCCGCCTCTATCAGGAAACTCTCCAAGACGTGCTCCCTCGGCGCCACTTCCTTCACTGTATGGAGCAGCACCCTCTTCACGCACTGCACCATTCGTTCCCAAACTCCGACTTCTGACGGGTTCGCTGGGCAATTGAAGATCCAGTCAATCCCTTTGCTCGACAGCTCCATCTGAATCCTCTCGGGTTCAAATACCTCAGCAAACTTCTTGGCCTCTCTATCAGCTCCCACGAAGTTCTTGCCGTTGTCGCTGCGCAGTCTATGAACTGGCCCTCGACGGCAGACAAAATTCCTGATCACGATTATGCAGGAATCCGTTGACAGGTCATGTGCCAGCTCCAAGTGTATCGCTCTGGTCGTCAGGCACGTAAACAACGACACCCACCGCTTCTCCTGGTGCCGAGCAACGGTTACCAGCAGTGGTCCAAAATAGTCAAGACCTGTACTCTTGAATGGCCAACCATTGGCCTCCAGATGATCCTCCGGCAGGGGTCCCATAGTCGGCGGCATCGGTCGCGCTCTCTGCAGCTTGCACAGGCTGCATCCAGAAATCACTCCCTGTAGAACTCGTCTCAGTTTCGTTATCCAAAACTTGGCCCGGATCTCCGCGATCGTAGCATCCACGTTCTGATGCTTCATCCTCACATCGGCAACGCGCACAACCATCTCTGTTAGGCTGAGCCGGTGCGAAAGGATAACTGGCCTCTTTGCGCTGTACGGTATACACAGCGCCGCATCAGTCCTGCCGTAAGCTCGCAAGACTCCGCTGTCATCTAGGTATGGCGCCAGTCCACATATGTTGCTCCGTCTAGCGACTTCCAGTTTATTCTCATCGGCCCGCATCTTGTCGGGAAACGCCTCATGTTGCGCCTTCCGAATCAGCAGATTCTCAGCGTCCTCACACTCCGCTGCTGTGAGGCCATAGTTCTCAAGCTCATCTCGTTGTCCGGCATCGACGCGTGAACCTTAGGACCCAGGCTGCAGTCCTCAACAATCGCCTGTAGCTTGAGAATCTCTGAAATGGTATAAAGGTCTCACTTGCTCCAATGAGCACAAACTCACTCGGCATTTCTTCTTCATCATCTGCATCCGCCTCGTCGCTGGGTGCAGATCCTGGCCAGCTCGCCGCTGGTCTCCTCAGGAAGGCCGGTCCATTTAGCCAGCGCGACTCCTCGCTCAAGTCCACGCTACATCGCGACCTGGTCGCATCATCCGCCACATTGTCGGCGGACGGTAGCCATCTCCATTGGGCCACCATCATTGACTCCAAAATTTTCGCTACTCTGTTCCCGACGAACTGCTTGTAGCGCCTGTGTGTACTGCCAATCCATCGCAGCACTGTCTTTGAGTCGCTCCATAATACAATGTCACTGATGGCCACACCGTGGTCCTGCCTGACGGTGTCCATCAGTCTTGTACCAAGAACTGCTGCCTGCAGCTCCAGCCGTGGAATCGTCATCGTTCGCATAGGCGCGCACTTCGTCTTTGCGCACACAAAACTCACTTGCACGTCGTCGTCCTCATAGGTGATCCTCCAGTAGATCACTGCCGCGAATGCTGACTGGCTCGCATCCACGAAGACGTGCATCTCAGTAGCCTTCACTTGCCCATGTCCAAAATAGTGACGTGGGCTCCGGAACTGATCCACTTTCTCCATCTCCTTACGCTAATCCATAAAGGCATTGTACATCTCATCCGGTAGTGGACGGTCCCACGGGATCTTCCTTCTCCAGACTTCTCGCAATAATAACTTCGCTGTTACCATAAGGCAACAAAGAAATCCCAAGGGATCGAACGTTGACATAACCATGCTCAGGACTTCCCGCTTTGTGGGAACCCTAGTCCCATCCAATACGATGGGTGCCACTTTATGGTACTGCACTCGAAATCTGAAGTCGTCTGTGGCTGGCTGCCACCTCATTCCCAAAATCTTCTGCTCGGTTTCACCCCATCCAATACTCTGGGCGTGTTCACTTGGTCCGAGCATCCTCTCCACAGCAGGGGAACTCGACGAAAACTTGCACAGCTCAAATCCGCCTTGTGCATGTATCTCCTTCACTCTGGTAGCTACTCCAATAGCTTCGCTCTTAGTGGCGAAACTATCCACATAGTCGTCCACGTAGTGGTAGTCGACGATGGCCTTGACTGCTCTGGGATCCGAATCCATGAATCGCTTGGCATTCATGGTCTTCACATGATGTGCAGCACTCGGTGAACATGCTGCTCCAAATGTCATCACGCGCATTTCATACACTTCGGGATCCCGCTGGTCATCCCCATCTCTCCACAGAAATCGTTGCGCACACCTATCCTCGGGTCGGATCAGCACCTGATGAAACATCTCCTTGATGTCGCTGCAAACTCCGACTGCGCCTTCTCTGAAGTGGAAGAGAATAGTAGCCAAGGGCTTGTAGTGTTGCGGACCTTTGCTCAGCGCTGAATTCAACGACACAACTCGTGCCGCTGCATCAAATACCAGTGGTATCTTTCCCGGCTTGTTGGGATTCTCTACTCCAAAATGTGGCAAGTACCAAATCCTGTCGCTCTCCTTAGCGATATCCTGTCGTTCCAAACGCTTTGCGTAGCCTTTGGATACGTAATCCTTCATAATCCGGGCATATTCCTGGGCAAACTGCCCGTCTCACTTGATTTTCTTTGCACAATGTGATCCGTTTTCCATAATAATCCCGTCTGGTAGCGACGGCCAACTCTCACCGTAGTGTCATCCAAAATCTGCTGGGCCCTCACGTCGTCGCTGGCTGCGACCACTGGCGCCGATCTCGAAGTAGTTCTCGACTACTCGTTCCACGTTACTCTCCACCGACGTGGCTAGCAGACATGACCTCGGTGATTGCGTATCTCGTCGTCCTCCTATAGGCCCAAAAACAACTCATCCTAGTTCGGTTGCGGCCGCATACGGTCCTTCTTTGGCAAATCGTCTTGACCTCAATGGCAATCCTAAATGGCCATGATCCAGTTCAATTAGCAGCTTCGGTACTGCGTTCTCATAGGGCTTCATCGGAAGTCGAGCGTCCTTGTATACGCTCCTCACATCTTGTCGACGCAGGCTCTGCATCGGCAAACTTAAATTCGAAACGGCATACACGTTTCTCAGTAAATGTCGGGTGGACTTGCCTGCTCCACTAATTTGCAGACGTACCACGCTAGTAGGCTCCCTGGTGGCTCTACCTCCAAACCATTGTATATTCAGCTGACGACGTACTCCTTGTACGACTAGCTCTCCAAGCAGCTCGTTGTCGACCATCGTCACCGAAGAACCTTCATCCAGCAGGGCCTATGTGTCCACCTGCTTCCCACAGTAGTCGTTCTCTGTCCTCGTCGACACAGCTTAAATTCATTTCCGGCGTCGGTTGAGCATCCGCTGATGACAATGTTCCTTCATCCATTCGTACGCCTTGCCTCGGTCCAAACGCCCGATCGTTGCTTCTCCAATTGCCGCCTCTCTGTGGCGGTCTCCTGAAGCCGTTGTCTGCTCCGTGCAGAAGTCGATGATGCTTCCTCCAGCATCCATTAACAGGGCACTATCCTGTCGCAGTGCAAGATCCCGTCATGTGCCCGATCCTCAGACACATAAAACATAGTCGGTGTCTTCTGGCGAGCCTCCACCTCTCTGTAGTCGCATGTTGCCTTCCACAAATTGGGCAACTTCTTTGGTAACTTTCCTGTTGCTCTTCCTGAACCCGGTCGATGCTAGCATGAAGCACTCGACGCCTCGGCTCCTTTCCAGATCCATCCATATCTGCTACCACGCAGACCACGTTTGCATAGTCCGTCAGCCACTAACTAAAATCCACAATAGTTGGAAAGGGCTTGATTGTAACAGCATGCCTTGCCCACTCCACTCGTTTGCTTGTTTGGCCACAAGGTCTTCCATCAGGGTAGGGTTCCCCAAATGCTGCTCTGCCTTCGCTGACCGCAAAAAGGCCGTTAGGTTACTCACATGCGTGGCATATGTGACAAGCTTTCCCAGACTGTGCTCCGATATTGAAGGCACATCTCGGATGCTGTTGAGCTGACTGCGTATAAGCTGCTCCGGTCGGCCATATCTAAAACTCAGCTGCTCCACTACTGCATTCACATTGCTTCGGTGAATCAATAGCGACTTCACTATCTCACGCGCTTCATCCTTTAAAGCCTTTAGTAACCTCTGATTATTCTCCAGATCCGTACAGTTGTACGCCCGCGTCGTCTCCGTAAACGCGCAGTAGAAGATGGGCCAATCCTCTGGTTTTCCTCCGAACGTAGGCAGCTCGGGGAGCTTTCGTGGTGCCCAGCTTCCATTTCCTCCAAGGGCCGTCGTCCATGCACCGACTCCGAGAGACGGCACTCCTCCTAATGTTCCGCCAGCCACTTCGCTATGTGGCTCGGAACCATGCGCTGAAGCCGTAGTACCGGTAGCGCAGTGTGGCGACGCATAGCTGCTTCTCGTCGTGCAGTTCTCTGTAACTGTACACGGTACCGTTTGAGATCCGCTCCAAGATGGCGGTGTCACTGATGCCACACTTGTTGGGTTAGGTACGAACGAGCCGGTTGCAAATGGCGGCTGGCTCGCACTAACGGCACTCGATATAGCGGGATCAGCGCGCTCCGTATTTGCGCCGCGAGCGCGCTCCAAATCCTTCTCCAGCTCGGCGATCCTCTCCAAGAGGTCGGCCACCTTGGGTTTCCTGCTCTGCGATTGCCCAGAGCCCATTATGGTGGCACCTATACTTGCCGACTGGCTGGATGGCGTCGGGGCTCCACTGCCTCGGCCGCCATCTTGCGACGTACCTGCACTCTGCTGCAGGACCAAAGCGCTGGTATCTGTCTGCGCTGTCGCACTCACGTTTTCCTGTCCATCGTTCAGACGAGGACTCCTTCTGGGGGAATGCTGCATCATCTTCCTCCAGGCACTTATTCCACCACGTATCCAGTGACGCCAGTTGCGTCCAAATATGACCTGCGCTGCCTGCGCCAAATGCGACCCACGCCTGGGATCCGATGGAACTCTCCGGGTGATCGAATTAATCCGCTCCAAGCGGTGTCCAACGCCAATGTGCGTTCCAGTGCAGTCCGCTGTGACTGCACTCCAAGATCACTCGGTCGGGTCTTCTATGTACACGCACAAGCGCGTTCCGGCAACTCTCTAGCTAATGACCGCCAAGTGCCAAAGCCATAAGCGCAAGTCGCCAAGTCAGTCCTACCTCAACACAGTACGCCTGACTGAAGGTTAGGATCCGCGGCAGTCCGCCTGACTGCGAATAAAAGACCACTGTCGAAACAAGAATGGGAGTTGCCTACAATATACACGGACCCGATCCACAACAAACAAGGGCAACGCTTGAATGTAGGACTGTATGGCATAGTATATATTTTATTCTGTGGGAGATTACAAATTCAATTACAATGGCTTAAAACAGTTTCTTACCGCAGTATAACCTCCCACACTCCATGACTTTCAACAATTGAACGAGTGCGCCATATTCGGGCTTTCTAGTGTGCCCAATTGCTCCATCAGGGCACAATACCCATTCCTATCGACTAAGTACTGACTTAACTATCGGGCTCAAATTCGGCTCAAATACAATTACTCCACCGGGGTCTATATATTAACACATAGTTGGTATTCTTTCACCTCAATTTATTTCAAACTGTAACGAACTGATTTTGTATGTCTGCTCGCTACGAGATTCGTGCGGCTAGCTCAGAAGATTGTGTGTTCGTCCCACCAAATTTATATGACGTGACTGCCCCGTAGATCAGTAAGAAAATAAAAGGTTCAAATGGCAACAGTGGGATTTATTCTCGTGGTATTGGTACAGCGGGGTGTGGCTGTGCTGGCTTCTGTATCTCCTTGCTCTGGTTCTCCTTCTGGCTTGTCGACGCGTTGACTCGGCTTCCGCTTGGTTCCTGGGTCTCGGGACGCTCGTAGTGGCCGCCTCTGCTCACTCGCCGACGCGCTGCCTCGGGGTCGCTTGTTGCGCCTTAGACTCGCAGAGAGCTCGGCCTTGTGGGCTTAGGGAAGCGTCACCGTTCTCAGACTAGGGTGAACAAGCCTTGCTCTCCAGGCCGACGCCTTTCGAGGCAATACCTGTCCCTTGCTCTGTCCCGGACGGTCCCGCTAGGTTCTTGCTCAGATCGCGCTGACAGTCCAGGCTGTCGCCAGGAAGCTGCCTAGCAGTTCACTTCGCTTTACGCCTAGCGCAGACGAACGTTCCACCCGGCTTCACCCTAATGCTTATCGTCCGTGACGCGCCTGCGCTCCCCAATGAGCTCCGCGCGGCGATGGTAACGTGGCTGCCGGAAATATCTGCTGGCGTCGCTGCCGATGTCTTCTGCGTTGTTTCCTGACCAGTAGCTTGTCGTTCTGGCACTCGGGGAGTTGGGCGGTTCCTGTTCAGGAACTTCGCCGGTAATCGCAGGGCTCTCCAGGCGTTCGCCTCTTGAAACCGCAAATCGATCTACCGCTCGTCCGTCACGCCAGGTCCTGCTTGGTCGGGCAAGGTACGCTGGGTCTCAGACAACTTTCCTCCCCAAACTGACGGTTCCTCGTCGAAGGTCTCTTCCGCTTGTCTCTGACGGACCCGCCGGGCGACTCGCCAGGGTGTGGTCGTGACAAAGTTGGAAAACGATTGCCTTGACTTAGCCGTGTGATGCCTTCCGGAACTCAGCCACTTGTGTCTCAATCCGGAGATTCCTGATGTCCCAATCCCGAACGTCTCGACGTGGCGATCTCGCTCCTTGTGTGCTTCCCACGGCGCTTCTTCCGACGACTCGCTTGGTTGTAGCTCCCTCGTAGATTACTTGCTTGACTGACTGCTCACTTGGTACTTTAACTGATCTTGAAGGTTTGACTCCTCGTGATCGACTGATCCAGCTGCCAGCGCTCTGCGGCCTTATATAGGGCTTCCGGGAACCGTTATTCCCCTTTTGCGCACGGCACGCTGGATCTCTCCACTCCGGGTCCAAAGTCCGTGCCTCCTGGTTGACCCACTTGTCCTTCACGTACCGCTTCCAATCGATGCTCCGCCCACTGCTGCCGTCCCGCTGATTCCCGTGATGCTTGTGGCACGCCTGTGTGCCACTCCACTGCCGAGATGTGGCACTTCTTCTCCTGATCCAAAGTTCACGGGAGAGTCCAAAGTCCGGTGCAGTTCCGTTATCCGCTTTTGCACACGGCACTCTTGCTCTGCCCGCCAAGTCTCCATTCTCTCATTCCCCGCTCCTTGGTCTCCAATCTCTCTCGCTCTCCTTCATTGGTCTCCAAACTCTCTCGATCTCCATCCTTGGTCTCCAAACTCTCTCGCTCTCCATCCAAGTCTCCAAACTCTCTTCGCCGCGCCGTTACTACGCGAATTCGCCGCGTATCTGGTAAGCGGCCGGCCCTCTGCTACTGCTTCTATTTGTGGGGAGTTATTCAACTCCTCACATTCCCCCCTTACTTCGGGAAACATTTAAAACTGGTTCCTACTCTCCGGCGTTTCCTTGCTTATCCTAGCCTTCGAGTCCTTGTGATTCCCGCGGCGCTCCCTCGTTGCTCCCTCGATGCTCCCACGACGCTCTTAACTCCGTTGAGTTTCTACAGCGCTGGTCATCCTCCTCGTAGCAACTTGAAACTCCCGCGCCGATACTTTCCTGACTCCACCGGGACATCGATACTCGTGTGCTATCGATCCCCAGCTCGCTGCTCATTGCTGCGTTCTACTCCTTTTATTCGCTTCCTCCGCCTGGTCACACCAATCGTGCGTGATCGATGTGCGTTATCGATATCGACGGTGCGGCGTTGCCACCTGCTCGTTGCGATATTTCCACCGTTGGCCGATATTACCATTTGACGTGTACCCATCGATCGCACTTTCATCTAGTGCCAATCGATCGTCTATCGAGGCGCCCCCTTCCCTGGCTCGTGGTGATTTTGCAACTTTTGATCTGCCCGCACAGCTTCTGGCTGATCTGTCTTTTCCATTTTATCTTCTCAGCTCCTTCCAGCCTATGCCGTTCGTTGCCCTCAACCTCCAGTACAATGGCCCCAGCGGCCTTGAATAACGTTTGGCCTTCGTTTGTAGCAGAGCTTTTCTGCCCGTGGTGAGTTGCACTTTTGGTTGAACCGGCATTTACTTTCCTTTCCTTTCAGGGTTTGTTCGTGGTTTTTTTTTCCTGTGAACCGTTGGTGCGATGCGTGTTTCTGTCTTTTGTTACCAGCTGGCTACGGTGTAGATCTGATTCTGCACCGTCCTCCCCCTTTCCTCGGGTAACAACTAGACGGGTTCGTCCGACGCCTTCCGTAAAGAATCTCCGGATGCTACGGTGTGCCTGGACTGCGCGCCTTGTGTTGCTTGTCTCCCTCCGTGCATACTCTCTTCTACGTGGCGTAAACGGTTGACTCTGGCTCGCGCCCGACGCTGAAACCTGTTGCCTTGCCTGTCTGTTGCCGTTTTGTAAGTGCCCCTTCCGCCTTGCGTAATCGCGGATGACTCTGGCAACTGCCCGACGCTGTATCCTGTTGCCTTGCGGTTGGGATCACCAACCATCCTTATCCACGTCCTTGTAACCTATCCTTATGGTTGACCTTTCTGCGTGGCGTGTGGATGACTCTCGCCTAGGCCTGACGCATAATCCTGTGGCCTCGCAGTCTGGATCAACGTGAAATCCTTAAACATGTCCTTGTGCTATCCTGATTGTCCTTTCCGTGTGGCGTATGGATGACTCTCGCTTCGGCCTGACGCCTAGTCTTGTCGCCTCGTACCTGTTGTTAGACATCTGACGTTTCTGCTGTCTCCTCGTTTTGTTGTTGCTTGAGCTCTCCAACGTGAACCGTCCTTTCTTTCTTCGACTGTGTGTGGCGAATTTTGCAGATCACTGGAGAGACGAAATCTACAACCTGGTAAGGGCCATCGTACCTCGGGGCTAGTTTTGCAGCGAATCCTTCAGCCGCTTTGGACAGGTGATGCTCCTTGGCCCACACTATGTCGCCCACCGCTGGTGACCATTGCCTCCTTCTCAGATTGTAGTGTCTGGCTTGGTTCTGGGACGCCTTTTCCATATTTCGCCGTACGATCTTGAATACCTCCCTCAGTTTGTTGGCATTTTCCTCAGGGGTCTCCGTAGTTCGTCCAGTGCCTAGGGTTTCCTTATCATATAGGCTGCTGGGTAGACGTGGTTCCCTGCCCTGGGTAAGAAACGCCGGTGTATGGCCGGTGGATTCCGATGTGCTCGTGTTCACTGCTAGCATAATCTCCGGCCACTTCTCGTCCCAGTTTCTCTGGTCCTGCCCTGCGAATTGCGCAATCATGGTTTTGACCGTTCTGTTCGCTCGTTCGGTCGGATTTTCTTGTGGTGTGTATGGTGCGGTGAACTGTTGTCTGATACCCATCTCAGCCAGGAAATTTTTAAATATGCGGCTTGCAAACTGTACTCCATTGTCCGTTATGACCACCTTCGGGACCCCGTACCTTGCTATTATGCGCTTCCTAAACGCCTTCTTGAGCGACTCTGCTGTCGCACTGCGTAGGGGCACCAGATCCGTCCATTTCGAAAGCCTGTCTATCATGACCAGCAGCATTTGGTTCCCGTGCTTAGATCTTGGTAGGGGTCCAACGAAGCCTGCAAATACCGTGGCCCATGGTTCCTCCGGCACTTGGGTCAACATCTTCCCGGCCGCCTGCATCTGATTGGGCTTAAACCGCATGCAAATCTCGCATTTTCGTACGTGGGCTCGGGCGTCTCTATGCATGCCTGGCCAGTAGTATCGGGCTGCCAACCGTGCAATTGTCCTCCGGCTTCCTACGTGTCTCGCAGACGGTGCGTCGTGGTTTTCCCTCAACACTGGTTCTCGTAGCGACTTTGGGACGCACATCTTCCATGACGCGACGTCTTCACTGCCTGCTCGGTGAGGTATGTTTCTGTACAGTGTCTCACCATCCATAACATAGTCCGGGTACTTCTGCGGTTGGGTCCTTATCTTTTCGCCCATGTCCTTGATCCAGCTGCACCCTCCTGAAGTTATTGTTGCCGATGCCTCTTTTAATCCTCGTAGCGTCTCTGGTAGTGGTTGTCTCGATAATGCGTCGGCCACCACGTTTAGCTGACCCTTTCTGTACGCTATCTCAAAGTCGTACTGTTGCAGCTCCAGGGCCCATCTGGCGATCCTTCCTGAAGGGCTTTCGATGCTGTTGAGCCACTTCAGGGCCATGTGGTCGGTTACTACCTTAAAGCGGTAACCTTCCAGATATGGCCTGAGCAAAAAATACCAGCAAAAAAATATACCAAGCTTGATCCCAATTCCAAAATACATATACCAAAAGGGTTAAATATTATAGTGTTATTTCTCAACGGGTGATATTCGAACTCCTTACTCACCGTTCCTAATCCGTATCATTGGGTTTTAATTCCGCAAAGTAAACCAGGTCGGTACTTGCTCCAATTTTCTATTTCTCCGATCCACTACTTTTTTTTGTCGACACCTCGTTCCACTGTTCCAGAAGTGGGCCAGGTTTCCTATTTATCCTACATAAACAAAGGCGAGCAGATTCTGACCCAAAAAAAAAGGTCATTTCTTTTTAAATGTCCGTTGGAAGTGATAACAACAAGTTGTCTATTCCACCTGCCGTAGTTCCAGGCATAGCCGTAGATCCGCCCTCACCCGAACTAACCGCCAAGACCTCGTCGCCCCGAAAAAGGGCCACCCGTGCAAACGTCAAAATGGCACTGACACATTCCAAAATTGCTCTAAGCAAATTCATTGAGGTCTCAGATCGGCTGAGTGAGTTTGAATCCAGAACAAACACTCCTTCGCCGATCCCTCCTACTCTGTCCATGCTGAACATCCGCTGCGAAGAAATACGCTCGTTATGGGACCGCATCAAGGCAGAATACGATGAATGCACCGGGTGCATAGCAGAAGCCGGAGACAGTGCAGCTGATAGCTTGCTAAATACGGCTACTGCTATTCCGTTTACGAGAGATGTGGGGCTCAGATTGCGGATTTGATAGCCCAGGCTCCCCAAGTTCAAGCTGTTCCTACCCAGACTTACATTTCCTCTGGATGTCGGCAGCCTCCGTGCGATACCGAGGTTTTCACCGGAGATTATCTGCGGTGGCCGACCTTTAGGGATCTGTTTACGGCCATTTATATAAACAATCCAAGGCTGACGCCAGTCGAAAAACTGTTTCACCTAAATGCCAAAACAAGCGGCGATGCATACACGATATTGTCGAACCCCCCCCTTACTAACGACGGCTATCGCTCAGCTTTGGCTAACCTAACTGAGCGTTTCGAAAACAAGCCGTTTTTAGCAAATAGCCAATTAAAAATACTTTTCAATGTGCAGTCCGTTAATCAGGAATCTGGGTCAGCTATCCGTGAACTTCAACGCACCATCCAGGGTTACCTTACGGCTTTAGAAATGTCCGGAATTGAAACCGAAAATTGGGATTGCCTCTTAGTGTACATGTGCTCCTCCAAACTTCCTAAGCTCACGCTATCCTTGTGGAAACAGTCCCTGCACAATAAGGCAGAGATTCCGACGTGGCAGGAAATGAACGCCTTCCTTACGGAGCGTCACCGGACCTTAGAAGCCATAGACGACGTACGGCCGTCAGGCTCGAGTCAATCTCTGCCAAAAACATCCGCCCCCACTGCAGCGCCTCGAAAAATAAATTCTTACGAGACAAGGGTAGCACCCAAGCCAAAAGGATGTGACCTTTGTAAGAAGGAAAACCATCCTGTCCGCACATGTGCACGGTTCCTTCAGATGACGGTCGACGAGCGTTCGGCATACATAAAGAGGAAGCAGCTGTGTCTAAACTGCTTCGCACGAGGGCATCAGCTGCGTGATTGTGAGAGCACTCATAGTTGCTTTACGTGCCGCGGCCGCCATCACACCTTACTACACAGAGGCAACTCCTCCCAATCGCCTTCGAATCCCTCCCCGAGACCCAGGTCAAGATCAAATACGCCAGTTGCCACCGCTTCCGGGTCCACGGACTCCACAGTCCAAAATTACTTCGCGACGGGGTATAGATCCGTCTTACTGGGCACCGCCATAATTGACATATGTCACCTGGGGTCGAATTTTAAAGCTCGTGGCTTGATAGATTCAGGATCAGAGGCAACCTTTATTTCTGAGCGGCTGTTCAAATTGATTAAGTTGCCTCACCAGGTAATCCGAGCCCAAGTATCAGGCTTAAACCAGACAGTATCCGCTGAATCCAAAAAGCTCAGTCAGTTTACCATCCGTTCTCCGACCAGGCCTGGCCTGCAAATAAGCACGACGGCCTATGTTCTTCCTCAATTAGCTGGAAACCTCCCATCTTGTCCGATTCCGCAACAGTTTCTACGGGATCTTCCCGAACTGCCACAAGCGGATCCAAAGTTCTACGAGAGCGCACAGATAGATATTCTGGTCGGGGCCGAAGTACTGCCATCCATTCTCCTAAGCGGCACCAGGCCGAATATTTGTGGCCCTCTCCTCGGTCAAGAAACCATTTTTGGGTGGATCCTAGCAGGACCCGTTCCTGCTCCAAGGGAAAATCAGATTTCCGTTTTTTCCACACGAATCTCCCACACGGGGGGCACATTCGATATTTCGAATTACAGACGGTAACTTTTGGAGTCAATTGCGCGCCATTCCTGGCCATTCGAGTCCTGCAAAAGCTGGCAACTGACGTGCAGCTCAGCCATCCAAGAGCGAGCAACGTCATTCGAAATCATATGTATGTAGACGATGTCCTTTCGGGAGCTGACTCCGCCGAGGACGCTAAGTTCATTGTTCGCGAGCTACAAAGTGCTCTAGATTCCGCGGGGCTTCCATTGAGAAAATGGACCTCCAACCACAAAGAAATATTAGCTCATATCTAAAGCGATCATCTTCTGACAACCGACTTCCTCGAGATCGACACTGAGAGCACAGCCAAAACTCTCGGCGTACGATGGAAGGCGACGTCCGATGAGTTCTTTTTCGTCCCACCAGATTTAGCAACGGAAATCTCCCACACGAAACGCCAAGTCCTTTCCCAAATTGCCAAGCTGTTTGATCCAGCAGGTTGGCTCGCTCCATTTGTTGTGTGTGCCAAAATCTTTATGCAAGAGATTTGGCTTCAGGATCTAGGCTGGGACGATAAACTTCCGATTGAGCTGTGCCAAAGGTGGAATAGCTATCTCCAGAGCTATTCGGTCCTAGACCAGGTCAGAATACCCAGATGGGTTTCCTTCCGTCCAAAGTTCCGCGTAGAGCATCACGGATTCTGTGACGCCTCGCAAAAGGCATACGGTGCTGCGATCTATGTGCGCGTAGAAGTGGGCCACAAGACGATGGTGCACTTGCTCACGGCCGAGACGCGTGTGGCGCGGTGTCCCTTCCCAGGCTGGAGTTATGTGGGGCTCTCCTTTTGTCAGAGATGGCCGAGGCCATTCTTCCTAATATGCCGAGGCTGACCTCAAAATTCCATTGTTGGACCGATTCCACAATTGTGCTAGCATGGTTAGCCAAACCAGCGTGCCATTGGACAACGTTCGTTGCCAACAGGGTGACGAAGATCACTGAGTCCACTGAGGCGGCCAATTGGTCGCACGCTCAATCCGAACAAAATCCTGCTGATTTGGCTAGTCGAGGAGTTCCCTTTCAAGAGCTGGTGGATAACCCGCTTTGGTGGCATGGACCCACTTGGCTGCAACGTCTACGCGATCATTGGCCCAGCCAGGGAACCGACCTGCCGGTGACTGAGATCGAAAAGCGTGCCGTTAAAGTAATTGTGGCGTCTATGCCGACAGAAGATTTCCTAGATCGCTTTTCCGATAATCCTACCGTACGAATGTGCACTCTCGCGGCTTCTGGTAAAATTTACGCATCTCATTTCGTTACATGATGGTAACCAGTTAGTGGTGCGTCTCACTCGGTCCAGATACTGGGTTCCGAGAATAAAGAACTTGGTGAAGGCAGTGGTTAACTCCTTATCCACAAAAAGAGATTGCAAGTCCAGATGATGGGAAGTTTTCCAAAAGAGCCAGTGTCTTTTTCCCGTCCGTTCACGTACACAGGGATGGACTACGCCGGCCTGTTTGATATAAAAAATTATACCGGAAGAGCTTGTCTCATTACGAAAGGGTATCTGTTGGTTTTCGTTTGTTTTTCTATCTATCTATCTTGTTTTCCATCTAGAGCCTACATCCGACTTAACGACTGAAAAGTTTCTTGCCGCTTTCGCTCGTTTCGTCTCTAGAAGAGGGTGTCCTCGCCAAGTCCAGTCCGACAATGGAAAGACCTTCGTCGGCGCCTCCACCGTGCTTTCCCGAGACTTCCTGAAAGCCGTTAAGGAGTCTGTGACCGATGCGTATAGTCATCAGCAGCTCACCTGGCAATTCATTCCTCCTGGGGCACCCCATATGGGAGGCCTATGGGAAGCTGGTGTCAAGAGCTTCCACCGCTACACGGAAGTACGCCTTTGAAGAGCTGTCCACCCTCCTAGCGAGAATCGAAGCTTGTCTGAATTCCAGACCGCTATCTCCCATGTCCGAGGATCCAACTGATCTCTTAGCGTTGACACCAGGGCACTTTCTTGTTGGTGGACCTCTTCTATCCATAGTGGAACCTGAAGTAAAGGGCGAATCCAAGTCCATTCTGAACCGGTGGCAGCACTTAAAGTCTCTCCATCAACAATTCCGCACTCGATGGAAGGATGAGTACCTTAAGGAGCTCTACAAGCGCAACAAGTGGCAAGTCCCCACAGAAAATCTGCGTGTCGGCGATCTGGTCGTCATCAAGGATGACAATTTGCCCTCAAATGAGCGGCGACTCGGAAGAATAGACTCCGTTTTCCGGGAGCCGATGGAATGTCCGCGTAGTCGACATTCGTACGACACGCGGCATTGTCAAACGTCCAGTGACCAAGGTGGTTCTTCTTCCAAGAGAGCCGTCCAAAACTACCTCGTAACGAGCCGCGTTTCTTACACACCTTAGTCCATAGCCATTATCCACGTCATTGTTAATCAGCCCTGTTGGTTTTTTCCTTATCCACACTCTAAACAGGAAAATGGCTCCCCGTCCACGTAGCTCTCAGGCTTTGGATAGCAGACGTACGAGAGGTACTCAATCCTACCGATGCCGAGTCGGAGTCGAGTCAGAGGTTCCTAAAGCTGAGCGCAGAGAAGCGGCTGCGGGCAGTTCTTATAAACAAGTACTGCGCGAACTGTCTCGCACACGAGCACTCCGCACCGAGCACTCTGCAGAACGTGCAACCGGAACCATCACACGCTGCTCCACATGCACGACCTTGTTTCCCGGAAAAAGGCCGGCTCCAAGCAACAGCCCGCTTCTAAGCAACGTTCGCGCCGGCCAGATCCGCCAACTCGCCAAACGCTTGCCCCTCCACCGCGCTCAGCATCCTCGACACCAGCTCCGTCGCTCGCGGCACTTCTCCAGCGTCATAGCGTCAATATCCTGCCGACTGCTTTGGTGATCGTCGAGACTGGGGAGAAGACGTTCGACACCGCCGCACTCATCGACAAGCTCCATCGATGCATCCCTGGCCGCCGCGTTTCGTTTGCCGACAACAAACGTGGGCGATGAGAGCATCTGCACGGCGACGATTCGTTCGATGGCCTCAAGCTGGAGGTGGTCCTCAAGATCGAGCCGAACTTGCGCATCCGCACCCCCATCCGTGCGCTCAGTGAGAGCGTCGTCCAGAAATTTAAGAAGCTACCGCTCGCGGATGAGCGTTTCCACCGGCCAGCCACTATTTCCTTGATCCTGGGCGCGGACGTCTACCCGAAGGTGATACAGCCGGGCTTCCACATGGTCGACGAGGGACTGCCAGTAGCCCAGAAGAGGCGAAGGCGACTGGCCGGGGTTCCGTCTCTTTTTGCAACGCTAGCGATTGCAAGGGAGGCGGAATGTTCAGGCCCACTGTCCGGCGAATCTGGACCCCGGCCCCGCTATCCAACTGCACCGCTCTCCCGCTCTCCCGCTCTCCCACTCTCCTGCGCTGTTCCCAGCTCCCTCCGTGAAGTCTCCGCTGCGCTTTGGAGCGCAGAGCGGAGCTTAGACTTAAGCAGTTCGATTTTGGAGTTCAAATAGAATAAACCGCGGTCGTACCCCCGCCTATTTTCGAAGTTAACTTTTTGTGCTTAATTACTTTTCGGTCAAGGGGCACTTCGCGCAGCGTGTGTTTTCTCTCCGACAGCTACCAAGCAGATCGCCGCATCCAACGCCCGTCAGCCGCACCAGCCGCCCTACGACGAAGCCCAGCGCGTTCATCAGGTTCCGCCGACGCCGCCAGTTCCCGCGTCGCCTCCCACGCCATTCCACCAGCGCCGTACCCCGCTACCCCCCGGCGTACAAATAGTATGTGCAATACCCTGCTTTTCAAAATTAATAACTGGGCCATTAAAAACGGACTATGTCTAAACCCAAAAACAAGCAAGTATAGTTATTTACCCTTCGAAGCTACCCAACTTCCGAATTCAATATCTGGTAGTAGCCCAATTAAATATGAAGAATCTGCAGGCAAACCTGGGTATCAACTTAAATAACACGTTAATAAGGAGCAAACATATTTCCAAAGCAGCTGGGCGAACATATGGGCTTCTGAGACAGCTTTTTACCTCTCAGTCGTTCTTGCCAACCCAGCTACGTATGCTATTGGCTAAAACAAACCATCCTGTTTTACGGTGGTCAGATTTTTGGGCATTGCGACACTCAAGATACACAAAAATTAACTTACGTGTTTAATCTTCGTCGCAGTGACCACACATCCCACCTAGTCAATAATATTCTTGACCTTAGCCTTAGTAAGTAGATTGACCTTAATACATTAATTTACTTTCAAAAGATCGTGTGCACTCGTAAACCATCTTGCTTGTTTCAGAAACTTCTTCCAGCTCAAATGCAAAGAACACAAAACTTTATTATCCCTAGATATTAAACCTTATGCTCGAGAAGGCAATTCTTTGTTAATGCTATTCGCCTATGGAACAATTTACCTCATGCTCTTAAAACCATCAGAATATATTTTATTTAAAAATTCGTTACGCAATGTAATAAGGCAGCCCATTGTTAACAGCACTAAAGGGGTCATTAGCCGCTGATAAGTTTAAGGAGCCATCAACCCTTCCATGCCAGTGTTAATACAGCATACGGTAACCAACAACCTATTGATGGTCGAATAACTATTTTTATTACCTTTAGAGGCGAGTTAAAATCATTTCGCCTATGAACCAAATTTATCTCAAGTCTTATACTTTGGAATTGCTTTTTGGAATAGCTATGATTTGTTTCCTGAATTTTAGGCGATTCGACGTCGTTGTCCTACAGTTTCACACATTGCCAATCTGGAGTTGAATCTAAATCAAGTGCTACTAACATCGCAACAAAAGATTCAATCGGCACCCGTGACTTAGTTATTTCAGTCGTTCACAGAAAAAGGATTCAAGAAAATCACGCAACTAAAACATGAGATAGATGTAGGCATCGCAAAGGCAATAAGCAGTATCGCCCGCCATTGAACAACTTTTGGACACAGAACTAGAGAGAATACTTTTCTAAGGGCTTATTGAATAATACGTCACTCCATGGTCATCCCCGGTGGTTCTACAATGGTGAGACTATGTATAGACTGCCGGCAACTCAGTCGTATCCATTAAAAACGCGTACTCCGCGCCACTTATAGATGTGGTCTGAACAATACAAATTATGGGTATTTTTGTCAGCTCCGTTAAAAATGCTACTAATTAATCAGAGCCAGAGAGTCAAAATTTTTGTGCTGGCCTTGTGAAAAAATGGCTCATACCAAGTGTGCCGGTTACATAAGTCGATCTTATTTACTATATTATATAATACTATATTGTATTTCGCAGAGCGGATGAGTTACTCTCAGCGCTGGACTCCCAATTTCGTAGCCTCAAGCTATTAGATGAGTCAAAGCCTAAAAAGGCCACTGGTGGTAGGCACCCTAGGGACCTAGGGCAACCCACGTCAAGTAATCATGAGAGCTTTATCACGTAGCAGCGGACGCCCTCAACAAATACTCAAAAGTTGTTAGGATGAGCAGCTAAAAAAGACATGGATCTTTTCCAATCTAGATCGTCTGAAATTTACTCACCGGTTCCTCCTTCACTAAATATCATGACACCATCAGTTAATACTAAGCCTATTCTACCGGCACAAGTGGCTCTGCAGAATCTCAATCTGCCGCACCAAAGCCCCTTTCAGTGGTTCTGCCAAAAAAAGAAACATTTGGTGGGAAAAGAATTCGAAACTAGGAATAAGAATACCAGTAAAAACAAGGAAGAATGCTATAGTCGAGTACCTCGACTGAGTAACAGATACCTGTTACTTAGCTTGCTGCTCGCATTGTAGTATGCACATACATTGAATACCCACTGTACCGAAAGTACTTAAAGGGTAAGCACTGTAACACTTTGTTGCAGTGTTTACATATTTTAAAGTCCCGATCATAAACCCTAAGTGGCCGAAATATGAACCGATCGCTATGGCTTAGCCCGCACACAGAAAGTGCTAGCGTCGGCATAATTGCAACGAACGGACAGCATATGCAATATATATAAGTACATTCCTTTATACATAAGTATAAAGGTGCATAGCCGTCTCTCTGCCGCCGCCTGCGAGCAGCGCAGCTACGAGACTTAGCCTTAATTAGACTTAAAGAATATTGTAAAAATCAGAGACTCTTCGATCGTTGGAGCGGCACCATTGCTGCTCCAAATAAACCCAAAAATTAAACTAAATAAAAATACAAATACAAACTACTAACAATCATATTTCAGCATATCTCCATCTCCCTTTGGATACTTTAGCTGAGTAACAGATACCTGTGAGATGGAGATATGCGATCAGCAAGGCGAGATTGAAATGCGCCACCTACCCGCGATCTCAATATATGTTATGTGGGCGGTAGAAAGTTAGGTTTTGACGAGACTAATACATTTAAGTTAAAATTTTGTTTCTAGCATGAAAATTGTGGGGCCACAGGTTTGGGGGTTTTTGGGCGTTTTTTGGATCAATCGATAGGTATTAACGAGACTAAAAAATTTCAGTTAAAATTTTTTTTCTAGCATGAAAATTGTGGGCGCCACTGGCATGTTCGGTTTGTGGGCATTAGAGTGGACGTGGCATATTCGCGTGACAAACTTGCGCTGCGTAAAAGCCCACGGAATCTAAATCGGAAATCCCATTTTTCTATCTTTGATAGATTTTGAGATATCAGCGTTCAAATTTACGATTTTTTTAAGTTTGTGGGCGTTGTAAGGAGTTGAATAACTCCCTACAAATCTAAGCAACATCAGCAGCAGATGACCAGCCGCTTACCAGATACGCGGCGAATTCGCGTAGTGACGGCGCGGCTAGGAGAGGATGGAGGACAAGAGAGTTTAGAGACCAAGGATGGAGAACGAGAGAGTTTGGAGACCAAGGATGGAGAACGAGAGAGTTTGGAGACCAAGGATGGAGATCAAGAGAATTTGGAGACCGAGGAGCGGATAAAAATAGAGTGGAGTCTTGCCGGGCAGAGCAAGAGTGCCATGTGGGGATAACGGGACTCTACCGTACTTTGGACTCTCCCGTGAACTTTGGACCGGGAGAAGAAGTGCCACATCTCGGCAGAGCAGGTAGCTGAGGTCCAGAGGGCATCACACGGCTAGGTCAAGGCGCTCGGTAACCCTATCAACAAAGTCCTGGCGTTACGCCTGGAGAATAACGAGTATAACAAGACAGAAGGGAGAGCGTTCGATCGGTACGGTCTCGAGCGGAGTTGTCCAGGAGAGCTCTACGGTTTCGACTTGCGAGGTCTCGGAGCGGCGTGGCGTGTCCGAATCCCAAGTATAACAAGCCAGAAGGGAGAGCGGTCGATCGGTACGGTCTCGAGTGGAGTTGTCCAGAAGAGCCCTACGGTTTCGACTTGCTAGGTTCCGAAACGGCGTGCTTGAACCCCGAGTACCAAAAGCAACGCTACGTCCAGCCGCGCAGCCAGCACCGCCAGGAGCAGTGCGCAAGATAGCGTCAGCAGCAAGCCAGCCACCACATCACGACAGCCACGCAACACAGAGCGAGCCACGCGGAACCGTCCCGGACAATAAGCAGAAGGGTGAGGCTAGGGAGGAACGTTCGTTTACACTAGGCGTAGAAGCGAAGTAAAGCGCGAGGCAGCTTCCTGGCGTGTAGCCTTGACTGTCCGCGCGGGCTGAGCCGAAACCCCAGTGGGACCATCCGGGACAGAGCAAGGGACAGGCGGCGGTGTGTCGAAAGGAGTGATCCTGGAGAGCACAGCTTCTGTTCACCCTAGTCTGAGAACGGTGACGCTTCCCTAAGCCCGTACGGCTGATCCCCCTCGCGAGTCTGAGTCGTCACGAGCAGTCACCGAGGCGACGCGTCAGAGACGAGAAGCGAGCGAGCATCTTCAGGGAGCCGCAAGGATCTTCAGGGAGCTACAGGACTGGAGCACCGAGTCAACAAGGCGAGAGGTCATCGAGACAACCAGGACCGTCGGAAGTACCGAGGGCCACAAGTGACGAGTCAAGGCCAACCAAGCTACCAAAGCATTTGTAATAATATACCCGCAATAAACCCACTACGAACCCGTGAATTCTGTGCTTTCTTACTGAGAATTTGGTGGGACGAACACACAATCTACTGAGCTAGCTGCACGAATCTCGTAGCAAGCAGACCACGAAAATCAGTTCGTTACAGCGTGGCAAAATTTTTAAGGTATTGATGTTAAAAATAAATTTCAGTTAAAGTTTGTATTCTAGCACTGAAACTGTAGGAGCCACAGAAGCTCAGGTATCTACATGCCAAATGCCAACTCTCTAACTGTTGTTGTTTCCGAGATCTCAGCGTTCATACGGACGGACAGACAGACGGACAGACGGACACGGCTAGATCGACTCGGCTAATGATCCTAATCGAGAATATATACATTATACTTTATTTATTGCTATAAAAAATCCAACTTAATATCATCATGAAATCGCTATAAGCCGAAATTAAAGCAGGGGTGTCTTTATCGCTAAAAAAAGACGTAATCCTAAGAACGAAGGTACGCAAAACACGGGAGTATTTTCGGGTTATTGCGCGACGTGCGTGGGTGTGTTTATTGTGACACTTTGAAAACAGAACTGCTTAAGCTTAACTTAAGGGCATCAGAGCGAAGCGGAGATTTAGGGAAGAGATGGAGATGGAGAGCAGAGGGCAGTGCGAGCGCGCGAGAGGACACCCCCTTGCGAGGACACCAGTAGCAAGAACCTCAAGATATTGGGCTCAGAAGCAATATGGAAGCAAAGATCGATCCTCCGTATATAGGAGAGTGTGGTGACCCTTTCCACACTTGTGGCAGTGATGACCACTGCGGCAGAGGTAGACTCGGCAATTGTAGGATTTAATACTTCGAGTAAGTTTTTAGTCCAAAGCGGGGTATGGAAACCAATATTTGGATGGATTATTCGTAGGAGGGACTTTTTGTACGGGGTACAGAGCGGATAACTTGGAAGGATAAAGTGCTCTGGAAACTGGCGCTGAATCGCTGAATATGTCGAAATTGTGTGTGGAATTGAGGCGGATACTGGCCTTGAAGGGTCGGGTGGAATCAGCATAATAATAGGACCGCTGTTTCGATGCAACAACGTGTGATGCCGATCCTGGCAAATTAAATAGTTGTGAGCACTTGCGCAATCCCTGAATGTTTTCCTTGGATATAGGCTGAACGCTCATTTACAGTCATTTGGAAGAAGCGTGGACATATACATAAGCACGGGGTGGCTCTTCTTTGAACACAGAGCCAAGCCTTTAAGTACTAGAACGATTCTAGAACGATTTGACGGCATCAAGGGTTCGATGGCGCTCAGTCAAAAAGGAATCACGCTCGATCCACGCAGGAGTTTCAACTTTAATTTGGATGGATTGCACCATCGCTCTAATGAGAGCGTGAGCTTTGGTAGTTTTGTCGAGTACATGTATACCAGAATAGGGTTCCAATTCTCAGTACTAACGCCGGAAAATTGTAAGGAAGTTAAGCAATCTTGAACAGTGCGTTGAAGTTTCTTTAAGACTACTCCAGACACTTGTGCTGTTCACCTGCAATCGCTTATTTTCGAAATGCTCAGCTAGGCCTTCCCATGCTGAGCGAATGCCATCATTGGTGAGTAGGGATCTCGAATCTATAGAATGAGCTTCGCCACTTGTTTTTGAGTTTAATAGTCTTTGTATATCGCCATGTCCCGGAAATTCGGCCAGCGAAGATAATCGCCCGACAAAACCTCTGTGACATCCATAAGTAGTACATTTGGTAATACTTGGATTTAAGTATGGATTTGGTGTCTGCGGCGCTGTCGCCTGTTTGCCACAAGAAATTGAAATGATGGCGACGGATTTTACAGACGGATAAGGTCGGGGTAGGAGCACCTGGAGTGTTCGCTGTGGTCCCAAATATGATCAGAAAGTCAGCTGGGGCCATAAATTTGACTAAAGCGGATTTTGCTGATGATGCCATGACCGAAACTTAAAATTTTAATTCAGAAGTAAGGAAAGGTAATCGGGCTAGAAACTACTTCGAATTTAGGAACCAATCAAAGTCCGGATAGATATCAAACTGTCGGATAGGAAAATGCAACAAATATTTATTATATCGGATGTTCGGATTTTGGTAAAGAATTATTTGTTTCTTTTGAAATAACATTTATTGGGAGCCCTTGACCCACCGTGCGCTGGAGAAAAAGTCGATGTACGTATGTATGTACAGTGTACATATGTGGGGTGCGAACAGCGTAATAACGTTGCGGGAATTGTGAAGACTTGTTGGTTTGTCGGTGCGATTGTTTGTCACCTGCACAATTTAATCGCAGACGTTTTCTGGAATACAATTGTGGATATTGTAACTTTGTTTTTAATTTTAGAGATAGTTTAGCAGTAATTGTAAGTCGAGAAAAGTAGTTGGAGTGGATTGTATTAGAAAGAGTAGTTAAAGTGGACTAAAATGGAACACAGTAAAAGATAAAGAGTTAAATTCGTAAGAAAATATTTAAAATGGGAATACTTCACTGTGGTTGGGTAATATTTTACACACAATTGGAATTAAAAATATATTTAAGGAATGTATGAGTTGAATAGTAGCACTGGAAAATCTATCGTATATTCTTTAGCAATACCGTCAAATATTAAGAGTGTACTTCAGCGAAAATATGTAAGACATGTCTAATTATGTGGCCCATATAATTCAAAATGTCAGCAAACATCGGTTTTATGTATTCTTAGCTATACCGCGGAACCTGCAGGTGATAAAAAAAAGTTTGTGTGGGACTCTTACTTAAGAGCATTGGAAATCTATAAATGGTCCGCGGAAATTTCACAAAGTTAAATTTTGTGTTCCTGTGAAACTCTTTATGAAACTCTTTGATCAGCTTATGAAAATAGTTGCTGAATTCAAAGAGTTTAAGGCGAGTTAGGTCACCTAAAGGCAAGAAGACCGGTCCTTTAAAATCTGTGGAGGTGAAGGCATGCATCCCGAATTCCAATTTAACATTTTTACCCGATCTGTAACGGCAGCTATGTAGGCAGCCGCCGGACCTGGGGGTCTAAGATTTCGGTGCCGGCAAACTATAGGTAGTAAATGCTCTGAAGGAGTCCATGGTTCATCAAGACAGCCTGAGGGGTCAAACAATATGGAGCTTTTTGTGCCTATAGGTGTAGTCAGCTCTGGAGGAGACTCTGGGCCTGATACTCAGACGAACGAGATTCAGATTGCTTGTGGGGGAAGACTCTCTCGACACTCTCGGTTGTTCCATATTTGAAGCAATAATTTGTGTCTCGCTTAACCCCCGAAACCACATCTGCAGATGTTTTGGAGTTTTTACACTCAGAATTAAAGACTTTGTTCCCAATAGACGGAGAACTAATAATAGGCCTGAGCAGTTTATTTTTGGACTATAAAAATGTACGGGGACGTAATATGAAGCTACCTTATCTTTTTACCGACTCCTCTGCCTTTAATAAAGACTTTCTGGCCTTTAATGAGACTTGGCTGAAAACGGAGATATCTCACTCAGGTATTGCTGTCTAGCAACTTAAATACGTATAGAACCGACTGCTCTCGTCGTAGGGGGGTGGGTACATTTCGTGGCTACATTTCGTACGACCGTAACTTGTGAATTTCTAAAACGATATGCTTGTGCTACATGTCCTTGGAAATGTGACTTGAAATACGTGTACGCCTTCCTAACATTATTTGTCTAAATACTATCGCTGCGTAAGACGGTAAGGAATCTAAATCTGAAATTTCAACTCTGTAGCTCCTATAGTTTCCGAGGTCACAGCGTTCAAACGGACAGGCGGACATCGACTCGGCTAGTGGTCCTGATCAAGAATATATATACTTTATGGGGTCGGATACGCTTCCTTCTACCTGAAACACACTTTCCCCTGAATACAATATACCCTTATACTCAACGAGTATAATAACAAACAAGAAAGGAAGTTAACTTTGTATACCCTTACAGCTATAATTATTAAATTTAAAAATACAAAAAAATGATATTCCCAATAGTATAAGATATTATGTAAAAAAACACCGAAGCTATAATTTGTTTCATATTATTTTCCTACCAATTTTCCGATCGTTCCTATGGCAGCTATATGATATAGTCGTCCGATTTTGATAAAATTAAATTCGAAATTCAGAACTAATTAAAAAATATTAAAATATGTAAGGGAACACCGAAGCTATAGGTTGTTTCATATTATTTTCCCACCAATTTTACGATCGTTCCTATGGTAGCTATATGATATAGTCTTCCGATTTTGATAAAATTTAAATCGAAATTCAAAACTAATAAAAAATGTTTTTTCCAAGGAAAGGAGGTAATAGTTAAGAAACACCAAAGATATAATTTTTTTTACATTTTTCCGATTATTCCTATGGGAGCTATTAGATATAGTTGTCCGATCCGGCTGGTTCCTGCAAAAGATATACGACTTTTGGGAAAGTTTCAGCCCGATAGCTTTAAAACTGAGAGACTAGTTTGCGTAGAAACGGACGGACAGACGGACAGACGGACATGGCTATATCGACTCGTCTAGTCATGCTGATCAAGAATATATATACTTTATGGGGTTGGAAACGTCTCCTTCACTGCGTTGCAAACTTCTGACTGAAATCAATATACCCTCTGCAAGGGTATAAAAAATGGGAGAAAAAAATAAAAATAACAAAAGAAAAGGAAAACTTAGGAAAAAGGCATTCAAAAGAATCGCCCAAATAAATGAGGAACTAACTGCCGAAAAAAAGCACACATGGGAAGAAGCTTGTAAAATTAAGTTTTAAACTTAAAACTCTACACCTCTATCTGAATTTGACCATCTAGGTCTATTAGAATTATCATTCCAGAATATAGCAAGTAAGCTATATACACTATATACACTGGTCGGCATAAGTATTTTGACAAAACAAAAGTTAAATATACTCATAATTTGAACTTACTTCTTGTAAACTTTCAGCATCAGCGGAAAGGTAATTAAAATGCCGTATTCAGTATTTATTGAAAAGGACGAATTTGTATTAATCTACTTATAAATCTACTTTATATAATTTTTTCCTCGACTTGAAAACTTAAATTTTTTGATGCAAAAAGTTTTTTCAAACAAAAATAATAGTAAAAAATCATTTTGCTTATATGTTTTATGATTATTTGAAAATGTTTAGAAACATGAATTTGAGCCATATTTTTCTTTTTTTCATACAAATTTTTTTCGGCATTGTCACCTTCAAAAAATCATGCAGATTCCTAAGCTTCTTGCGATTTAGATTCCGTAGCCTTGTACGCAGCGCAAGTTTGCTAAAATATTTTAACTGAAATGTATTAGTCTCGTCAATACCCTTCGATTGACCCAACAAAAGTTTGCCACGCCCACTCAACGCTTATATCGCTTAGATCTGTCTGCCGCTCAAATAAATATGTATAGTGATAGCGGGTAGGTCGTGCATTTCAATCTCGCTTTGCTGCTTGCATATCTGCATCGTCCGTTGGACCCTTTAGCTGAGTAACGGGTATCTGATAGTCGAGATACTGGACTATAGCGTTTCTTCTTGTTCCTTCTGTAACTAACGAAAGTTCTCTCTTAAGTGATTCTCGTGGGTCAGATGGGTGTGTGCTTAAGTTTTGTGTTCTTACCATTTGTAAGCCGATTCTTATACTTTTTTATTTGTTTATTTCATCATCTGTTTTTCTTACTATCTTAAAAGATTTTTTTTATTGTTCCGTTCCACATTAAAGGATGCGAAGGCGGATGTGCGGTGCTATAGAGGTATTTCTAAATTGTCTGCAATGACGTTATATATACAGGTTTTAGTAAAGGCCTTGACTCTGTTGTTTGACTGTCTTCTTTTATGCAAATTAGGTCAGCTCGGGTTTCGAAATAATCTGTTAATTTGGATATCAAGTTATTTGAGTGGTAGATGTCAGAGGGTTGTATTTAAGTGCGCTGTTTCTAAGATGATCTACGTGACATCTGGATTGCTTCATGGTAGTCATTTAGGCCCTTTCCTTTTTATTCTGTTTGTAAATTATCTTCCCTCTTTCGTAACTCACTCTCGTGTACTAACGTATGCTGATGTTGTGTTACGTACGCCCTCCCCATTCAAGGATTAACCCCGGCGAAACAACTGTCTTAAGGGGCCGCTAATGTCTAACCACACTCAGATTAATAAGGACGAAACAGAAATACAAATCGACAACTCACGGGTGTCGCGTGGCCAGAACAACGACTACGGTCAACCTGCTCGTAACCATACTCCAGTAAGGTGGCAAGGTGCAACAGCCGGCCGTTGACTCCTAAGATAGGGGAAATAGAGAAACAGTACCCCTAGGTGGGAAAACCTAGTTAATTCATCCAATATGGGGGCTAGAGAAAGCTCTAGTCTGGTATAAAATATCCCAGCCAAATAGAGAAATTGTTCTGATCTCCCTGACAGTGATCTAGAAGTACAACTCCCATCAGCACAGACCACGGCTGGAAAAAAGCTGGTGTCCAGAAGGATGTCTTGACCGTTTCGCTAGGATCCAGGAGAAAGTCCTGATTACCGGTCCTGCGATCGACCACATTCTGGAGGAAGTCAACCTCCAAAATCCCGAAGGACGAAAAGAACTAAGGACCCCAAGATGGGCAGCAAAACGTCCAAAGTGGCCGTTGACCACAAGGATGATATTCAAGATGTCAACAAGACCATGAAGCTATTCGTTGGACTACTCCAACTTCTGGTGATCTTTAAGGTTGTTAAGATCTACAAGCGCTCTGTTCAGAGGCGCCACGACAAACATCATGCCCTGGAGAAAGTGGTGACCCACATCGGAGCATAAGCAGAGCAGTTGCAGTGAAATGAAACAGCAAAAAGACAATAAAAACCATAGAAGGCGAATAAACTGCATTCAAAATTATAAACATAAAGTGAATCGCCAAAAACAATTACAAACAATTTGCGAGTACACCCAAATACATACGCTGAACAAGAAATTGGAGCTGCATCGACCAGCCCCAGCCCGAGCATTGGAACTGACGTGTGTCGCAATAGTTTTATTTTTTTTGTGTAACGTAATTATACCCGTTACTCGTAGAGTAAAAGGGAATCCTAGATTCGTCGGAAAGTATGTAGCAGGCAGAAGGAAGTGTTTCCGACCCCATAAAGTATATATATTCTTGATCAGGATCACTAGCCGAGTCGATCTAGCCATGTCCGTCTGTCCGTCTGTCCGTCTGTCCGTCTGACCGTCTGTCCGTCTGTCCGTATGAACGCTAAGATCTCGGAAACTATAAGAGCTACAATACTGGGATTAGGCATGCAGATTCCTGAGATTTGTTTCAGCAGAGTGCCACGCCAACTCTAGCGCCCACAAACCGTCCCCAAACTTAAAAAACTCGTAACTATGAACGTGGATATCTCGGAAACTATTAAAGATAGAGAATTGGGATCTCAGATTTAGATTCCGTAGCCTTGTACGCAGCGCAAGTTTGTTACGAGAATATGCCACGCCCACTCTTACGCCCACAAACCGCCAAAACCTATGACGCCCACAATTTTCATGCTAGATAAAAAATTTTAACTGAAATGTATTGGTCTCGTCAATACCTATCGATTGACCCAAAAAAAAGTTTGCCACGCCCATTCTAACGCCCATAACGCTTAAATCTATCTACTGCCGGTAGGTGACGCATTTTAATCTCGCTTTGCTACTAGCATATCTCCATTTCCTTTTGGTCCCTTTAGCTGAGTAACGGGTATCTGATAGTCGAGGTACTCGCCTATAGCATTCTTCCTTGTTTTTGTGTTATGTTTTTTTGAACCGCCATCCAACCTTGCACGTATATAAATACATACACCAATTACAACATCTCTTAAAGCCCAGGATCCGGAGCGTCGGGATCTCATCGCCCAGGATTAAAAGGAGGGAAAGTTTGTCGGAACACGGTTCCTTTCTTATAAATATATATATATATATATCCGTGCACCATGATCATTACACAAGCATTAGCAAAAACTATAGACAATGATCCACAATTTAACGTGAGAGTTCTATATTTGTTGTTAAAAGCAACCCTACCAGTAACAGTGAATGAATTAGAGTACTTATATATTGAGACCTTCCGTCTAGATTTTTCACCACTTGCAAACTGTAATAAGACCGAAAAGGCAATTATAATCTCTACCATTCCAACGGTCATTGTTCTCTCTCATTTTGATAGAAATGTATTTTTGGCAAAGTTATTGAGATTTGGCGTGCAGATTCCTGAGCTTCTAACGCAGCGCAAGTTTGTTTCAGCAGAGTGTAGTAGACAAACCATGTTAGAAAAGCGTACAAAGTATTTCAAAGTGCCTTCTAACGACATATACCACAAGCATGTAGCTTAAGAAATTCACAAGCTACGGTTGTACGAAATTCAGCTAACCTAAAATGGTAGAACCAAATATTCTTATATTTAGCTGTTTAACATCGTATAGAATTTTCAGGACCCTAAAATAACGTTTTGGGACAAACTGACAAACAAAATAAAATTTTCATTTTGAGAAGTCCGCCAAAACCTAGTCCGCTTATAACTTTTGAACGAAGCATCGGATTCTAGCAAATGAGGTGTCTTTCGACGCGTATTTTCAGTGAGTATACAACCAGACAAATGAACTTGAACATTTACCCCAAATTTTTTACATTTTAGTTTAACACTTTCACCGCCTTTCTCACGCACGTCGTTAAAAAACCCAACGTACTCCCGTATGTACTTTCGTACCTTCGTTCTTAGGACTTCGGTCTTCCAATTTCAGCGATCAAGCCAACCCGGTCCCAACAATTTGGTCCAATCGAAGCCGGATTTTAAAATCATTGGATTTTCCTCTCCTGAAGTTTCCTTGGATTTTTCCCAGCATGCTTGAACAGCTTCCACTACTATTATTTGCTGGTCATACAGCCATTTTTTCGTACCCTATTTCGACTTATTTTCTGTATGACACTACTAATTCCAAAAATGATTAATCCGACGCAACGGCATTTAATATTTGAATTTCAGTTCCGTTAATTGTGCATGACAAAATTCCAGTTTTCCTTTGCCCACAATCGTACACCTTAAACAATTCCAGTAGATATTTCAGTGCTACTACTCACCTAAATATATTTCTCAAACATATTTGTAAATCCAAATTTGTATAAAATATAACTGAGCCACAGTAAAAAATTGCCGATTATAAAATTTTCCGTTAAGATTTGCACTCATTATTTTTTACTGTGTTCCAGCTGCGTGTGTATATTTACATTAATATTCTAATACAATCCACTATAACTATTCTTTCTAATACAGTCCACTCCAACTACAATTCTCGGCCTACAATTACGGCTAAATTATTTCTAAAATTAAAAACAAAGTTACAATATCCACAAATTTACTCAGCAAATCATCTGCAATTTAATTGTGCAGGTGACAAACAAACGCTCCGACAAACAAACATAAGCGAAGTTGTAGTATGCACATATAATGAATAACTACTGTACCAAGAGTACTTGAAGCAAACACACTGTAACACTTTGTTGCAGTGTTTACATAAACAAAGGCCCGGTCAAAAACCTAAGTGGCCGAAACATGAGTCGATCGGCGCGCTCACAGAAAGTGCAAGTGTCAGCATTCTGTTGCACACGCCGGCCGCTCAGCCAAACTCAAGTACATACATTTACCCTCGCGCTCCAGCCAAAGAGAGCATAATTAAATACACTTTATATACATAAGATATACATAGCCGTCTCTCTGCCGCCCAACTGTAAGCAGCGCAGCTACGAGAATTAGGCTTACTTAGATCCTAAGGCAAATTGTAAAATCAGAGACAATTTGACGTTGGAAGCGGCATTAACGCTGCTCCTGGATACAAAAACTAAATAAATAAAGAATCTTAAAAAACTACCAAAAGATGTGTTCTCACTAAATGGATACGGAATAATAAAACTACCAACACAAGGAGTTTCTCACAACATGGCGACCGTGACTTTGGTCCTAAAGGATCTGGACATGGATCTGGACTTCGAAAAATAAGGCAACAACAGCAACAAAGGCAACAACAGCAACAACAAAGGCAACAACAGTAACAACAGCAAAAACGGCAACAACAACAGCTTACAAGAACAAGAGAAGAAACGCAGTGAGCAGAGTGTGATGTGTGCCAAAAGAAGTGGCGTGGTCAAAAGATTGAAAGCCAGAAAGGCTCATCTACTGAAGCTGCTCAACAGCGGCAAAGCAATAAAGTGGAACGACTCGGTAAAAATACATGCCGAAGTTGAATACCTAAAAAATTTGCTATCAGAACGTAAGAATCAGACCACAGCCACAGCCACATCCACCTACCCTGTAATCCAAAATATTTCCAAAAATAAAAACACATTGCCTCCTCCAGAAAAAGTTGCCATCCCAAAGCTGAGGAAGACGTGCCCAGATGACTGCGAGGGACCACTGTGCTCCCCGTTCTGCGAGTACACCTGTGTAGCCAGCACCGGTGCCCCACCATGAAGTACACCTGTGCAGCCAGCACCGGTACCAAGGAAGTGTGAACCGACAGCGCTACCAAGAGCGCATAATTTTTTTTATCTTTGCACTGCGTTGCACAAATTTTTTTAATATCACTGCGATGCATATTTTTTCATTTATTTTATTAAAACAATTGTAAAAATTGAGCGACATAAAAGTTGCCCGATTAGAGTATGGCCTGAAAACCATACACAAAATAGGCAGGAAATTATATGTAAAATATAATAATAATTGGTCAAAAACAAAAAAGTAAAATCAAAATTAATAATATTAAACTAGTTGTTTATGAATAACATTAACAACATTTACGAATTGATTCAGAAATCTAAAGAATTTGACAGACCAAGATATATATTAAGAATACCAACCCCAAAGATGGGTTTAATAGATACAAAAACAGTGGATTCCACTGCAAATGTTATTAATAAGGTAGAGTCAAACCCCATAGACTTAGAATTAATTCATACATTGCTTATAATAATTGTTGTAATAATGTGCGCAAACTGTTTCTATAAACTTTATAAATTGCACAATAAATGTCTTAAGAAAAAATATATGAGCCAGGCAAATGATCTGGACAAAATTTAAACATTTTGGCACAAACAACATTATTATGCAAATATTGCTGTATTAAAATTTTAAAAAATTAAAGAAAATGGAATAAAATACAAAGAAATAAATAAAAATAAATTAATTAAAAATGGCTACTCTAAAAGCAATTGCAAACACATATGATAGGGACATCTATTTTAAAGAAAGAATTCTGCAATTAGTTGCACCAACTTTAGTAAGCATTTACGAGCTAAAAAACTTATATATTGAAACATTTAATTTAGGTGCCTCTCCACTAATTCATTGCACAAGCACCCAAAAGGCAATTGTCCTATCAACCATCCCAGGGGTACAGGTTAGATCAGTAGTAGACGAACACCCAATACTAGGTAGAACAATAGTAATGATGGTCTTCAAGAAATAATTCATCTCCACAATATAATAGAATGGAATGAATTATATAGGCAGCTAAATAACATAAAAGTTGACTTTGACAAATCATATAAGTCACTTACTCAAAACAGGCCAATTCAAAAAAATACCATTAAAAAACATGTGGAAATTCTAGTAAAATGCTTTAATGAAGCACGAATACTAATATATGGCCAGAGGGAAAAATTAAATCAAGATCATTGGTCCCAAGTACCAAAATTTTTGATCAGACTATGATCTAATTTAATATCAATTAAACAAAAGTTTAAGTTGGACTTATCGGTACCAACTATACTTAACACTTCCCTAGCAGTTGAAACTGGTGATGAACCGGAATCAACAAAACAAACTGACAGTGACCAAATAGAATCGGACGACATTACAGAAACAAATCCTAAAATAGAAGAGCAAGATTTAAATAATCTTACTATTCCAGCTGTTTTAATGTCAGATCTGGATAATTCTACAGATTCTGATGATAGTTCAAGCATAATAGAAAATAAAATAGGAAACAATATCACAAGGGCACAATCTAATATTGATTTTATTAATACAGCATCCAAGCCAGTTATACCAGTTTTCGATGGTAAAGCTGAAAACTTAACAAGCTTTATTGTTGCATTACAAATAATAGAATCAATAAAAGGAGAGCACGAACAATTAGCAGTTTCCATAATAAAAACAAAGCTAAAAGGTGTCGCCAGAAATTTAATCGGAAATGAAACAACAGTAACAGAAGTCATTTCAAGACTAAAAAGCAACGTCAAAGGCGAAACTGTAGAAGTATTGTCAGCAAAACTGATGAACCTACAGCAACGCAATAAAACTGCCAACCAGTACACACAAGAGGTTGAGCAGATGACGAAATCTTTAGAAGGTGCGTATATAAAAGATGGCTTACCCCTAGAGTTAGCCAGAAGTTATTCCACTCAGCATGCAGTCGAAGCAATGACTAAAAATTGTACAATCGATAAGGTTAAACTTATCATGCAAGCTGGTACCTTCAATACTATGAATGATGCCATATCAAAATTTGTAAACAGTTGCACAGAATCAACCGGACAGCCAAACACCGTCCTATATTACAAAAATTACTCGCAGCGCGGCGGAAACCGCGGACGAGGAAATTACAGAGGAAACTTTCGTAGTCGTTATAATAATTACAACAACAATAGTACACAAAACAACTCTGGACGAAACCAATATAGAGGAAACTATAGAGGCCGTGGCAACTCGAGTCGAGGCCACAACAATAATAATCAAAATAATATCCGAGTAACCAATAGTACATCGGGAAACTCACAAAACCCTTTAGATATTCAACAGTAGAAAATGCAAAGGTTCATTCAATCATGTGGCTACAGGAAAAGAACTTGTCTTTTTAGTAGACACAGGTGCAGACATTTCAGTAGTTAAAGAAAATTCTGATGTCTTTCATGACATACAAGATAATAATATTATAGACATAAGAGGAATAAGTCAAGAGGTAACCAAATCCAAGGGGTTAACTTCTATTGAGATACAGACCACTAAGTACATAATTCATCATGATTTTCATGTCGTGGATTTACATTTCGCTATCCCTTGTGATGGCATTTTGGGAATCGATTTTATAAGAAAATACAACTGTCAATTAGACTTCAAGTCATCTGAAGATTGGCTTATAATCAGACCTAATAACTTAAAATTTCCAATTTATGTTCCAATAACATACAGTTCTGGCAACAACTCAATACTTCTGCCAGCAAGATCCCAAGTTATTAGAAAAATTCAACCAAATTCAAAAGAAGACAGTGTATTGATTCCAAACCAAGAAATTAAGCATGGTATTTATATAGCAAGTACCATAGCAACATCTAAAAACGCTTTCATAAGACTACTCAATACCACAAACAAAGATCAAGTAGTCAGTACAAATAATTTAGCTTATGAATCACTTTCGAACTACGATGTAGTCAAAACAAATCTCGAAAATAGAGAAAAGTCTGTATTATCTCAACTTTCAAAAAACTTTCCTCCACAATTCAAATCACAGCTTTCAAGTCTATGCACCAAATACAATGATATATACGGATTGGAAACCGAACCAATAAGCACAAATAATTTTTATAAACAAAAAATGAGATTGAAGGATGATGAACCAGTGTATATAAAAAATTACAGAAGCCCACACAGTCAGGTGAATGAAATACCGACGGGATTGTTGAACCATCGGTATCTGAATATAATAGCCCATTGTTACTTGTTCCTAAAAAACCATCCCAAGGTTCAGAACAAAAGAAATGGCGATTAGTGATTGACTATCGTCGAATTAATAAAAAATTACTGTCCGATAAATTCCCACTCCCAAGAATTGATGATATTTTGGATCAACTGGGACGAGCAAAATATTTTTCATGCCTTGACTTAATGTCAGGATTTCATCAAATTGAACTCGAAAAAAGTTCAAGGGATATAACGTCATTTTCAACGAGCAATGGCTCGTATCGCTTCGCGCGATTACCTTTCGGATTAAAAATAGCGCCTAATTCATTTCAAAGAATGATGACTATTGCATTCTCTGGATTAGAACCTTCACAAGCATTCCTTTATATGGATGACTTAATAGTTATAGGTTGTTCCGAGAAACATATGCTTAAAATTATGGCTCTCAGCTTAGTGTGAACAGCGCCTAATATAGTATATACCAAACCTTCAATATTAGTGTAGAATAAGTCCTTTTTTATAATGTTACCAGACTCTACAAATGTAAGGTAGTCGAGACAGAGTCGTACTCAAGAGCAGAACGTGCGCAGAACACTTATAGTTATAATTTCTATATGTAACCTTACAACACAAACTATCCTAAAATAAACCTACACCACTCGAAAAGCTACCCTTCTCAGTTCAGAAGTGGGATCAGTGTAGTTGGATATGTGTGAAGCGGAGGAGTTGTGCCAAGAACTCTAAGGAAAGCAGCAAGAATCGTCGGCGTGGAAAGTTTGCAATGGGATGTGTTCACAGGTCTATGTGACAGCTAAAATTGCAAATTACGGATGTGTTCCAGTTCTACGTGGCAGGCGGATTCAAGGAAAGCAGATCGGGAATCTTAGTGAACCCGCGGAGTCAAGCACATCGGTTAGATCAGGATTCTTAGTGAGCCTGTGGCCGCAGAAGTCTCAAGAGCAGCAGAAGTCTCAAGAGAAGCCAAAGCACATACACACAAAGCGGTTGTGAGTATTGGTGAATTTTACAAGTCGATGCAAGTCAGAATTTTCTAGAAGCCGGAGCACATACATGCATACAAGGAGTTTGTGTGTATTGGTCAAGGGAGAAAGCAGATGCAGAACTTTGTGAGGTACATATAGTTGTCTCGCTCGCAAAGAGGACTGCCAACCTAGTCGCTAAAACAAAATTAATATGCCAAAGATAGCAGATCTTAAAGGCGACGTGTTAAGATTCCTGCTGAGATCTAGAAACGTGTCAGTTTCGGGCACCAGAGCCGAATTGGTTCAAAGATTAATAGCGTTTGAACAATCGGAGGACGTAGAACTGCCAGCAGCAGTGGGTATCAACATGCAGCAAGAAGGAGCGATGTCAGCACAGTCAGCGGCAATTTCACAATTGCAAAACGATATGAAGGAACTAAAGGACATGTTAGCTCAATTAGTTACCGTTCAAATGGGAAACGCAGCACCAGCACATGCAGGAAGTCAGCAACAGCACCAAATAATCGATTTGGATATCAACGAGATTAACAACGAGAGCATTCCTGTACAGGCTACGAACAACGTGAGGCAAGCTTTAGTCAAGGAAATTGCCAACACCTTGCCAGAATTTGATCCCAACTACGACAACGCCATTTCAGTCAATCAGTTCATCGATCGTGTCAACAAAGTGGTTGATGCCTACCAGTGGGACGAGAAGTTCCTGTTACTCGCCATTTATACAAAGCTTAAAGGTCCAGCCACACTACGTGGAAAAACTTCGCCGAAGCTATAAAGGAGGAGTTCGGCGCTAATCCAGACGAAGCAGAAGTGCATTTCAACATGGCCAATGCAACCAGGCGATCAAAGGAGACGGTAAAGGAGTACTGTTTCAGGATGTCAGCCCTTAGGGTGCGCTACAAGCTCAGCGAGGCAGCGATCATCAGATATGTTCGCGCAGGTCTACAGCATCGTGAATTGCAAAACAGTATTGCAGCTACTCATTTCGCCACAATGAAACAGCTTCGTGATGCAGCCGAATCGTATTTCGTTAATCGATGTCGGCCAAATACGAGCAAGAAAGAGTATTCACCGAAAGCCAGCAACTTCGAGCAGAAACCAGACAGCGATGTTAAACCACCAAGGACAAAGGAATCCGTTATATGCTACAACTGCGGAGAAAAAGGACACTTTGCCAATTCTTGTCCAAAGGAGAAGAAAAAGTCACGTTGTACCAAATGCAACAAGTTCCACGAGCCAAATGGACGTTGCCAAGCCACCAATGTCATGCGTTTAGGAGCCGCAAATCAGGACAAACTTTTCACGAGGAAAATCTGCGTACACTCGCACGATTACAGCGTCTTCATCGACACGGGTAGTCAAGCCAGTCTCATCAGACAATCGGTTGCCGAGCAAATAAACGCCAAGCGCCACAAGTGCTCTATGAAGATTAGAGGCATTTGCGGAGGTTCATGTATCCTCACAGAAGCGATGACTGTGGATATGGATATCGATGGGAAGACGATTACAGCGAAAGTGTATATAGCAGACAACGATATATTGCAGGAGGAGTTTCTGTTGGGACAGGACGTCATCATCTCCGCTCATCTCGAGCTCAACTTTGAGTCAGGCGATTCTAAAATGAAACGAGCAGTCCATCAGCCGACAACCCCTGTAAGCACCAATATCGGGAAGCTGCTAGAAAATTTTCAGAACGACAAAGAAAGTAAGCAGATGCGCAGCCTACTGGAGAACTTCGCCGATGTTTTCTCGACAGGATTGGAAGGCATAGGAAAGACAAGCGTGGTCAAAGCACACATCACCGTCGAAAGCAACCAGGTAGTAGTACAAGCCCCATACCGAGTATCCGAGCCAAAGAAAGAAATCGTAAGCAGCATGGTCGACGAGCTGCTAAAGCAGGACATCATCACGTTGTCAACATCAGAGTACGCCAGCCCGGTGGTGCTCATCAAGAAGCCGAATGGTAGCGATCGAATGTGCGTCGATTACCGCCGCCTAAACCAGCTGATCAAGAAGGAGAATTTTCCAGTGCCGAACATCGAAGAACGTCTGCAGCAGGCGAAAAGGTTTAGGTACTTCTCATCCCTAGACCTCAACAGTGGATACTATCAGATAGAGATAGTCACAGAGAGCCGAAAGTTTACTGCCTTCATCACCACAGATGGATTATACGAATTCAAGCGACTTCCGTTCGGATTGAAGAACGCACCTGCGGTTTTTAATCGACTCATGTTACAAAAGTTACAAAAGAGAGTGCAGAAAGGCGACATGATACACTACATGGACGACATCCTTATTGGCAGTCAAACATTTGATGAGATGTACGAGAAGCTTGAGAGGATCCTAAAAGTTTTAAAGGAGTGCGGATTAACGCTAAACCTGGACAAATGTGAGTTATATAAGCAGTCAATAACATTCCTTGGTCACCAGATACACGCAGAAGGAATCAGTCCTGGAGAAATTAAGACGAACGCCATCAGAATGTTCCCGAAACCAGCCAATATTACAAATGTGAGAAAGTTTTTGGGTCTCACTGGTTATTTCCGAAAATTCGTTGCTGGATATGCCATCATTTCAGCGCCATTAAGAATCCTATTGCGCAAGGATCAGCCGTTTTCGTGGAAAGCGCCACAAGAAGAAGCCTTCGACGAATTAAAAAAATGTCTAATATCAAATCCAGTTGTCACCAGCTATCGTCTAGACGCAGAACATGAACTACATACCGATGCCAGCGCCGTTGGTTTAGCCGGAGTTTTGCTACAACGTGAGGAGGACCAGCTGAAACCAATCGCTTATTATAGCCGAGCTAGTTCTAAGCCGGAGAAAAATTACCACAGCTACGAACTTGAGGCTCTAGCCGTCGTGGAATCGTTGGAGCGATTCAAATATTACATCTATGGCAAGAAGATAAAGGTTATCACAGACTGCAATGCCCTAAAGACGTCGATGGAGAAACGAGAACTGATACCGCGGATTGCAAGATGGTGGTTACGCATTCAAGAATTCGACATAGATATCGTTCATCGAGCAGGAACACAGATGAACCACGTAGACGCACTCAGTCGAGCTCCGCTCGAAGATGCTCGAGAGATGGATACCGCAAGTCTGAAAATAGCAAAAACGATAATCGACGAAGAGGACTGGCTATTTTCCATACAACTACAGGACGAGAAAATACAGAAAATTGTCGCAAACATGACATTGGAAAAGAAATTTAAGAGCGACGAGTATGTGATCGAGCAAGATCGCTTGTTTCGAAAACATGGCAACAATTTATTATGGGTTGTGCCGATGCAGTTGAGATTCCACATTTTACATGAATGTCACGATAAGGCCGGACATATGAGCACGGATAAGACTATGGCAAGAATTCTAAACTTATTTTGGTTTCCCCGAATGCGAAACTATGTCAAAAGCTACATCAAATCCTGTGTGGGCTGTGCGTTTTATAAAACACCAGGTGGACGTCAGGAAGGTCAGTACCACTACGATGACATCCAGCCGATTCCCTTTTCCACGATACACATGGACCACTTGGGCCATTTCCAAAGAGTTCCAAGAGAAACGAGCATATTTTGGTAATAGTCGATGCATTCACCAAGTTCACCATTGTACGAGCGGTGAAAAGTACAGCCACTAAACACGTCCTGGATGTCCTGCAAGATGTAACCAGCTACCTGGGAATGCCAGAACGAATTGTAACAGATCGTGGTACAGCATTTACATCAAAAGATTTCGATAAGTACTGCAAATCAAACAATGTTAAGCACATTTTAAATGCTGTAAGAACACCCAGAGCCAATGGTCACGCAGAGCGCACAAATCGCATCATTTTGTCAATGTTGTTGCCTTCCAATGACATCGATAAGCGTTGGGATGACAATATCCGATCAATCCAGTGGAGCATTAATACCATGGTAAATAGTACTACTAAATGCTCTCCCTTTCAGCTCCTGTACGGGTATGAACCTCGAGATATCCTGAAGAACGCGATAACCAACATCATTCAAAGCCAAGACCAAAAGATGCTAACCGATGCGGAATTGGATCAACTTAGAGCAGATGCTGCGACAACTGTCAACGATCACCGAACTGCTGCCAAGAAACGCTACGATGCCAAACATGCTAAGCCAACTGTTTACAGCCTTGGAGACCTTGTGCTGGTCGAGAATGAGCCATTCAGCACGGGCACATCACGCAAATTGGAGCCGCGCTACAAAGGTCCTTTTATAATCAACAAGGTCCTGCCGAACGACAGATATCTTGTAGAAGATATCCCTCACGCACAAAGAAAGCAGAGACACTACAAGTCGGTGTATTCGTCCGACAAGATGAAGCGCTGGTGTGAGCTGCCACCGGAGGAGCCCGATGAAGATGACGACTTTGAAGGTGATCCACCCCATGAATCCTGCGAGGACGCAGAGATTTGTCAGGAGAGGCCGACTGTGAACAGCGCCTAATATAATATATACCAAACCTTCAATATTAGTGTAGAATATGTCTTTTTTTTATAATGTTACCAGACTCTACAAATGTAAGGTAGTCGAGACAGAGTCGTACTCAAGAGCAGAACGTGCGCAGAACACTTATAGTTATAATTTCTATATGTAACCTTATATCCAACACAACTATCCTAAAATAAACCTACACCACTCGAAAAGCTACCCTTCTCATTAGTGTGGTTCAATCTGCTGCTGGGGGACGTAAGAAACTGTCAGTTGTTCCTCATAGGAAGCAATTATTTGTTTCTAGATTCACCACAGATACTACATCTGAGGATGTTTTGGAATTTATACGTGAAAAATTCCCATCCGAGAATATTTCAGTTGAACAATTTCGATTTTCATACGCTCGTAGTATATCCTCTTTTAAAATATTTGCACCGCCTGATGTGTTTAAGGTACTACTTTCTGAAAGCCTTTGGTTTAATGATGATTTAGTAATAAAAGAATTTGTTCCCAATAAACCGAGAACAAATAACAGACCTTCCACTGCGCCAAGAAACTAAAAAGTTTATTTTTGGCTTATCAAAATGTTAGGGGACTAAATATGAAACTACCCAAGCTTTATGCTGACTCCTCTGAATTTACTGCAGATATTTTGGCTTTTACGGAAACTTGGCTGAAACCAGAGATATCTGACTCTGATGTTCTGTCAAATAACTTTAATGCCTATGGGACCGATCGCTCCTCACGTAGGGAAGGCGGTGTGCTGATTGCCGTTACCACTAGCCTCACATCTGAAAAAATTTACTATGATACCCATAATGAAATTGAATTTGTTAGTGTGAAAGTTTCCTTGCAATCCATATCTATTTTTGTTACATGTTCCTATATTCCACCTGGCTCTGATTTAATAATTTATGAGCACCATCTGTCTGCCATAAAATCTGTTCTATCCCTTCTTTCTAACAGAGACCTTTTGATTGTTTTGGGTGACTTTAATCTCCCTGATATCTCTTGGTCTTCTCCTACTGACTCACTAGTCGCTACACCCTTATCCGTCCATGATTTTGTAGATGGTCTTTTAGAATTATCGTTACAGCAAGTAAGCTTTATACGGAATTCATTAAATAGACAACTAGATCTTGTGTTTGTTTCAGACCCGTCTGAAGTCACGGTATCTAGAATTGACGCTCTTGTTGTACCTGAAGACCGATATCATCCAACAATGGAATTGACAATCTGCCTCCCATGCGTTGATACCCTCTCTCCTTTAGTTCCTCAAACTAAAATGAGATGTTTTCGAAAATGTGACTATAAAAAACTTAACGACATGATTTCTCAATATAATTGGACAGACTTGTACAATTGTATGGATATTGAAGGTGCCACTGAACTATTCTATATAGTGTTAAATACTTTTTTTAATGAATGCGTTCCTGATAGGCTTCCTTCAAGGCTAAACTAGCATCCTTGGTTTACCAATGCGCTTCAAAGACTTAAAAACCTTAAAACAAACACCTATAAAAAGTATAAAAAATCGGGTAAGCCATCTGATTTTTCGAAATATGTGGTGGCTCTATCGGACTTTAACGTCATTGCTATTCTATGTATTTAAGTCGATGTAAATTCGAATTTTCAAATGATCCGAAGCAGTTTTATAACTTTGTTAATGCCAAGCGTAAGTCGTCGGCATTGCCTTCATCTGTACGTTTTAACTCAATGGAGGCATCGACGGATTCTGAAATTGCTGATTTATTTGCCGAGTTTTTCCAAACTACTTATAGTTCGGTTGCTTGGTCAAATTCTAACTATTCTAACCTTAAATAGGGCAAACTGTATTTTTACCCCTGAAATTACGGAGAGTTCTCTCATAAGAGACTTAGCAACAACAACGCCAACTTATTCTCCCGGTCCAGATGGACTCCCCGGGTGTGTGCTTAAGTTTTGTGCGTCAACCATATGTAAACCGATTCTTAAACTTTTTAATTTGTCTATCTCATCATCAGTTTTTCCTACTATCTGGAAGGACTCTTTTATCATTCCACTTCACAAAAAGTGTGCGAAGGCGGATGCCCAGAATTATAGAGGTATTTCCAAATTGTCGGCAATTCCTAAAGCATTTGAACGTATTATTACTTCTCATTTGCAACATTTATGTTCCTCGCTAATATCACCGTGTCAGCATGGCTTTGTTAAGCGAAGATCGACCACCACCAACCTTCTTGAATTGTCATCTATTGTAATAAATGGATTTAAGAAAAAAATGCAGACTGACGTTATATATACAGACTTTAGTAAGGCCTTTGACTCTGTCAACCACTCTTTTCTATTATTCAAATTAAATCAGCTTGGGTTTCCATGTAAGCTATTAACTTGGATTTCAAGTTATTTGAATGGTAGGACTCAGAGGGTTATATTCAAGAACGCTGTTTCAAAATTGATCTACGTGACATCCGGAGTGCCTCAGGGTAGTCATTTGGGTCCTTTGCTGTTTACTTTGTTTATTAACGATCTTCCCTCTACCATAAAACATTCTCGTGTACTAATGTATGCTGATGATGTTAAGCTTTGTTTATCATATAACGATATAGCGTCGGGTTTCAACTTACAGTCAGATATTGATTGTTTTCAGGGATGGTGTGAGTATAACCTTTTAAATTTGAACTGCCTTAAATGCAACGTTATGACTTTTTATAGGGGTACTCCTACTTTTGTTAGTTACTCTCTTCAAAAAAAATCACTCGACCGTATATATTCCGTTAATGACTTAGGCGTTCTTCTGGACCCAAAACTTAAATTTGACTGCCACATAATGTCCACTGTCAACAAGGCCATGAGTGTTCTTGGGTTTATAAAGCGTTGGTCAAAAGAATTTGATGACCCTTATACAACCAAATTATTATTTACCTCCCTTGTCCGTCCTATTTTGGAATATTGTTCTTCGGTTTGGAGTCCACAATATCAAGAGCACATTGACCGTATTGAGTCGGTACAAAAAAAATTTCTTCTTTTTGCCCTTCGTAGTTTGAACTGGGATCAAAACGTAAGGCTACCTTCATACCAGAGTAGATTACTATGGCTTAATTTACCTACACTTGTAAATCGTAGAACAATGCTTGGTACTATTTTTATGCAAAATCTTATTAGAGGTGATATTGATTCTGTAGAACTTGTAAACCGCCTAACTTTCAATGTCCCTGCTAGACTAACACGAAATTATTATCCCCTAAATTTGCCACGATGTACATCAAATTTTTGTCTGCACGAGCCCTTTCGCTTTCTATGTAATAATTATAACAATCTTTACCATTTAATTTGCACATCATCTTCTATCCCGGTATTAAAAACTAATATTTTAACTCATTTGCTTCATTCTTAGTTGCTTCTTTTATTTTCATTTGTGTCCCGTCTCTATTTGTTTTTAGTATCTTCCTCGCGAACTCGCATTTTTACCCAAATTTATAGAAGGGCCCCGCGCGTAACAAGCATGTGCTTGGTGTCGTTGGGCCACTTGTTTGTACTGCTCGTAGTGCATCAACGTCCATCATATAAAACTTAACAGACGTTTTTGAGAAATGCAGGAAATACAATCTAAAGTTACATCCAGAAAAATGTTCATTTTTTATGCATGAAGTGACCTTTCTCGGTCATAAATGCACAGATAAAGGAATACTTCCAGACGACAAGAAATATTACGTCAATTTGAATTACCCTGCGCCGCACAATGCGGACAGCGCTAGACGATTTGTAGCATTTTGCAATTATTATAGACGTTTCATAAAAAATTTCGTCGAATATTCACGGCACATAACAAGATTATGTAAAAAGAATGTTCCTTTTGAATGGACAGATGAATGCCAAAACGCATTCCAATATTTAAAAACAAAACTAATGGAACCTACTTTGCTACAATATCCCGATTTCAGCAAAGAATTTTGTAAATTAACTGATGCAAGTAAACAAGCGTGTGGAGCGGTTTTAACTCAAAACCATAACGGACTTCAACTTCCCATTGCATATGCATCAAGAGCCTTCACTAAGGGAGAAAGTAATAAGTGCACAACAGAGCAGGAATTAGCTGCAATTCACTGGGGAATATTACATTTTCGACCATATATTTATGGAAATCACTTTACAATCAAAACAGATCACAGACCATTAATATATCTATTTTCAATGATAAATCCGAGTTCCAAACTGACACGTATGAGGCTAGAGTTAGAAGAGTATGATTTCACAGTTGAATACCTAAAGGGAAAAGACAATTATGTAGCTGATGCGTTATCAAGAATAACCATTAAAGATCTACAAAACATTACTGGAAATATAAAGAAAGTCACTACTAGATATCAAAATAGACAGAAATTCCGCGCGGAAAACAAAAAAATAGAATTGCCTACGCAATCTATAGAGAAAGCTTCTAAGCCCAACGTATATGAAGTCATAAACAATGACGAAGTACGTAAAGTAGTGACCTTGCATGTAAAAGATACGCTATGTCTATTTAAACATGGTAGGAAAATTACTGCAAGATATGATGCTAGCGATTTATATACCAATGGAATCCTAGACTTAGGTCAATTTTTCCAAAGGCTTGAAATGCAAGCCGGTATAAACAAAATCAGCCAACTCAAAATGGCACCGTGGGAAAATATCTTTGAACATGTATCAATAGATAATTTTAAACAAAAGGGGAAAGAGATATTGAATACCTTAAGAGTAGCGCTACTCAACCCGGTGACCCTTATAGAAAACCAAAACGAAAAAGAAGCAATACTGTCTAAATTACATGATGATCCAATACAAGGAGGTCATACTGGCATTACAAAAACCTTGGCCAAGGTCAAAAGACATTATTTTTGGAAAGGTATGACTCGAGATATTACTGAATACATAAGAAAATGTCAGAAATGCCAAAAAGCTAAAATAACTAAGCACAATAAGACTCCATTTATAATAACTGATACGCCTATAAATGCTTTTGACAGAGTGATAGTGGACACTATTGGTCCATTACCAAAATCAGAAAATGGCAATGAGTATGCAATCACTCTAATATGTGACCTGACTAAATATTTAGTTGCCATACCAGTTCCAAATAAAAACGCGAACACTGTCGCTAAAGCAATTTTTGAATCATTTATTCTGAAGTACGGTCCAATGAAGACGTTCATTACGGACATGGGTACAGAATATAAGAATTCCATTATAAATGACTTGTGCAAATACTTAAAAATTGAAAATATAACATCTACGGCACACCACCACCAGGCAGTAGGAACAATAGAACGAAGTCATAGAACTTTCAATGAATACATACGCTCATATATATCGGTTGATAAAACTGATTGGGACGTATGGCTTCAATATTTTGTTTTTTGTTTCAACACGACCCCTTCAATGGCACATAATTATTGCCCATACGAGCTAGTATTTGGTAAAACAAATAACTTACCAAAACAATTTAATAGTATAGAAAATATAGAACCTATATATAATATAGATGACTATGCTAAGGAAAGTAAATATAGATTAGAAGTAGCATACAAAAGAGCTAGAATAATGATAGAAAAAAATAAGGAAAATAATAAGATACTATATGATCAGAAAATAAACAACATAGATATATCAGTAGGTGATCAAGTCCTTTTAAGAAATGAAACAGGTTAGATTATCAATATACCGGTCCGTATAAAGTAACGGATATAGGAGAAAGAAATAACATTATAATAACGAATAATAAGAACAAAAAACAAACAGTTCATAAGGATAGATTAAAAACGTTTATTTCATAATTGCATTTAGCATGGCAATGCTTTAGAAATACTTATTCTTTAAATATAAATATTATTATCTTTGTATTAAAAAAAAAAAATTATTATTCCTTTAAGTAAAATATACTAATAAAATAACTTCATAATATTACGTTATTTTTCAAAAGGAGGGAGATGTAGTATGCACATATAATGAATTTACTCTCGCGCTCCAGCCAAAGAGAGCCTAATTAAATACACTTTATATACATAAGATATACATAGCCGTCTCTCTGCCGCCCAACTGTAAGCAGCGCAGCTACGAGAATTAGGCTTACTTAGATCCTAAGGCAAATTGTAAAATCAGAGACAACTTGACGTTGGAAGCGGCATTAACGCTGCTCCTGGATACAAAAACTAAATAAATAAAGAATCTTAAAAAACTACCAAAAGATGTGTTCTCACTAAATGGATACGGAATATAAAAACTACCAACACAAGGAGTTTCTCACAACAAAGTCTTTACAATTCCAGCAACGTTATTTCGCTATTCCGACAGTGTGACCGTATATATTTACAAACTTGATAATTCCTAAATTCCAATTGGATTCTAGCCCGTTTCCTATCCCTTACTTCTGAACTAAAATTCTAAATTATGTTCCGTATTAAAGGAACTTCAACGCACTTTTCAAATTTGCTTTATTTCCTTCTAATTTTCCGGGATGATATTGAGAATTTGGAACATATCCTGGATTAAATGTGCTCGACAAATCCACCAAAGCTCACGCTCTTACTGCGGGAGCAATCCATTCAAAACAAAGCCGAAATTTTATAAGTAGCTTGAGGTTGATTCCTTTTTGACGGATCGCCATTGAACTCTTGTGGCCGTCGATAGCTTCCGACCTGCCAATTTCCTCCACGTCCAGTCGATAGATACAAATCGAGTGGCAGAATTTCCAAAAACAGATTCATTCAACACAAGGGTATTTCCGATACCCAAAGACTGTGTTCGAAGAAGAACCACCCCGTGCGTATATGTCCACACTATCTACAACTGACGGTAGACGATCGCCTAGCCTGTATCCAAAGGAAGCAGTTGTGCTCCAATTGCTTTGCAAGCAGCCATCAATTCCGGGATTGCACAAGCGCTCACAACTGTTTCACTTGACCAGATCGGCATCACACCTTGTTGCATCGATATAGTGGCCCTTCTACTACGCCGATTCCATGCGACCAAGGCCAGTATCCACCTCAATTCCACACACAATATTGACCTATTCAGCGCAAGTTTCCAGAGCACATGATCCTTCCATGTTATCCGTTCTGTACCCCGTACAAAAAGTCCCTCCTACGAATATTCCATCCAAATATTGGGTTCCATATCCCGCCTTGGATGGCAGACGTACACGTGGTATTGAATCCTACCAATGCCGAGTCTGCCAAAAGAACCATTCTCTAAGGAAGTGCCTCCACTTTATGCGTCTTAGCCCCCAGAAACGGCTCCAGGAAGTACATATCCAAAAGTACTGCTTCAATTGCTTGGCTCAAAGTTATTCAAAGGACTCCCGCCGCAGTAATCATCATTGCCGCAAGTGTGGACAGGACCACCACACTCTCCTACATACGGACGATCGATCTTTTTGCTACGGTTGTCTTGGCAAGGGGGAGTGGGTGGGGGAGAATGTTCTCGCCAAGAGGGCGTTTAATTTCTGGAGGCAGTGTCGAGCGGCAGTTTTATCCAGATGTCAACCTCTCGCGTGCTCGTACTGCCCTCTGCACCCCTCTCCATTACACCCCTAAGTCTCCGCTCCGCTCTGGAGCGCCTAAGTTAGGCTAGGCTTAAGCAGTTCAATTTTCAAAGTGAACACGCACGCTCGTTGCGTAAAAGCCCCAACGTATTCCCGTGTTTTTCGTACCTTCGTACTTGGGACTTCGTTCTTCCGATTTCAACGATCAAGCCACCCCGCCCCAACACAATTGATTTTTTAAGTCATCCTTTTAGTTTTTGCGATACCTTTCGATGATCGGGCGATCACACTAGATTTTCATTTATTCGTGTATATATAGTAGTCGCCTTCGCACACTCTCCTGTTGCGCTTCGTCATTACGTGAACTGCCGTCCACAGTGATGTTCCTGTTAGACTAACTCGCAACTACTATCTCCTTAACTTTCCACTATGCACATTAAATTGTAGTCTGCACGAGCCCTTTCGCGTTCTTTGTAATAATTATAACACCCTATATCATATAATTTGTTCCTCAACTTCTATCCCTGTATCTAAAACTATAATCTCAACTAAATTGCTTCAGTCTTAGTTTCTCTTTGGAAAGAATAACTCTAGTAAACGATCTAGATGTTTTCTTGGACTCAAGACTTAAGTTTTTATACCCTTTACTCGTAGAGTAAAAGGGTATACTAGATTCGTCGGAAAGTACGCAGAAAGAAAAATTGATATGTGATGGTCAATTTGATCAAATCCAGTATCAATTCGGCCTTGATACGGTACATATCAATTTGATATGTTCGGAATGGTAAAAACGATATTTCGCGAATATCATTTTTACATTATAGCGGTTATCAATTTTTTGAAATGTTTCTGTTGTAAATTTGATATTATTGTAAATTTGATATTATAATTTCAAATGTATATTGTAGTAGATTGGATATTAAAAATACCAAATTGATATTATTGTTATTTTGATATTATAATGTCAAACACAAATTTAAATAAAAAATAATACACCAAATTTTTTTTATTATTTATTTTATTTTATATATGGAATATGGAATACGTTTTATTACCTATTTACAGTTTGTATAAAATATTTACAGTATTTCTTATTTACACATTATTTTAGATATTTACATTGGCTTTTTTTTAATTATGTATACTTATTAACTAAAATTTCTTAATTGTGATTAACTAATAATTATAGTTTTTATACAAACGTATGAAATTACAGTCGGTATCCACCACATAAGCTTGAAAGTGCTCGCTAAAATTTGAAACGTTAATTAATTGAGTAAGAAGAAATATTTTTTTTGAAAGACATTCAAGAATATGCAAAATTTTATGAAAGCCAATGAAAATCACGTGCATCTGTCCATACCCTGCAGTATCATGCACCGCTGATTGAGCACTCATTCACTGCAAAAAGTTCATCACTCAGCGCTCAATAGGCGCACATTTTACATGGGATTGAGTGCTCAAATTAACATAGGCATGTCCTAGGGTTCATCAGTGCACAAAAACTAGCACTCATTGAGCGCTTTTTTAAACACCCTTTTGAGCGCTCGATTAGGCAGTAAACAAAGCAGACATTCAGCACACGTTGAGCGCTCGATTAGGCAGCAGAAAAAGCACGCATTCAGCACACGTTGAGCGCTCGATTAGGCAGCAGAAAAAGCACACATTCAGCACACGTTGAGCGCTCGTTTAAGCAGCAGAAAAAGCACACATTCAGCACATGTTGAGCGCTTAGCAGCAAATATAATTTCAGTTGTAATTATTTATTTTTATTTATTTGTTTTAAAATTTCAGCTCGGGGGTTCCCGGTGCTATCGGGGTCGTTGGTTCGTCAGCATCTGGGGTCGGCGTTGACTTTTTTTTTGCCCAACTTAAGTTTTTAACGCACCTCATTGCTTTTTGCAGTGCCTTTTCGGGAGGCTCCGAGGGCGATCCACCAGAGCGATTGCATCTAGTATTAGAAGAAAAGTTAGTTTTGAAAATAGAACGAGATGAAAATAAAAACGAGTGACCGAGTAATAAAAGATGTGTTATCTTTGGCATTCAATGTAAAAATCCCAGAAGTCTTTTAAAAATTAAACTTACAAACAATAGTTACTTTCGGCCCCAATAAAAACTTACTTAACAAGGCGCGTACGAAATTTGGGTACACTTTGAGCTTCTTCTTGTTTTGGCCTCCCTCCAAGTTGTGGGACAGAACAAGTTCCTCGGATAATATGCTTAAATTGAAACGACTTAGCCTTCCATTTTTTTTATAGATTTACCATCAGCCTGTCTAAAAATATAAGAAAATTAAAAAAATATCGAGAAGAAATTTGCAAACCTTGTTTCGGTCACTTGATTTATTTTATTTTGTTGTAAAAAATTATTTAAAAAAATATACCACACACTATTTATGTATTTTTTATTATTTATTAAAACATTTATTTGTTTAGCAGATGCGGAAAAGAAATAACACTTTTCCAGGGACTGAAAATTAGAGATGTTTGAAATTTATATTTAAGTAGCCAAAAGTAATAATTGTGGTTTAATATTATTAATATTAATTCTTAACGAATTTTAACCACAAACATAAGTTTTAAAAACAAACATATCTTATTTGTTGTCCCTAGAAACTTTGCTCTCAATAAGATTTTTAAATGCTTTCACAGATTTGTTTATTTGTTTTTGTTGCTTTTCACGTCAAAAATTAATATTTTTCACAGATATTTTTTTCCGACACGTGTTTATACCCGTTACTCGTAGAGTAAAAGGGTATACTAGGTTCGTCGGAAAGTATGTAACAGGCAGAAGGAAGCGTTTCCGACCCCATAAAGTATATCAGGATCACTAGCCGAGTCGATCTAGCCATGTCCGTCTGTCCGTCTGTCCGTATGTCCGTATGAACGCTGAGATCTCGGAAACTATAAAAGATACAATACTGGGATTAGGCATGCAGATTCCTGAGATTCCTGCGCAGCGCAAGTTTCTTTCAGAAGAGTGCCACGCCCACTCTAACGCCCACAAACCGCCCAAAACTGTGGCTTTCTTTTGGTCCCTTTATCTGAGTAACGGGTATCTGATAGTCGAGGTACTCGACTATAGCGTTCTTCCTTGTTTTTTTTTAATCTTGTACTTCCCTTATTTTAAATATAGATTATCTTGTTTTTTACTCTCACTTTTTTCAAAATTATTGGTCTGCGACAGACTTACCTGGGAATTGTTTCTCTTTAACTTTTAAGCCACTATTTATTAAATATAACAAAGATAATTGCTTGTAGTTTTGCTTGAACTTTTAACTCCATCACTTAAGTAAACGCAAGTGAAAACGAAAAAAGCCGCGTGCCTTCCAGAAAAACAACAAGCAACAACAACAACGGTTCCGCTAATCCGTTGTTGTTCTGTTTTTTTGGCATGTCCCGTTTGGTCTATGCATCTTGTACTTAGAAGCAGGGTGTTTATAGACATATCCGACTATGCAAATCGTTATAAAAATATATATTTTTAAAACTTCACATTTAAATAAATAATATTAATAAACATAACAATTTTTATTTTAAATACAAATAATTTAAAGCTTAAACATATTATTTTAATTGGTTGTTTTAGCATTTACGAATAAATGTCGCATTATTCAAAAGGCAAGGGTGCACAAAAGTCTAGCTATTTTAATTGCTGGGCCTCCTTGCCCTCACACGCATTTCTTCAGCTGAGACAATGCGAGAGAGGGAGAGCCTAAAAGCACTTTTTGTGCGTTTTCTTTGCGGACCCCGACTGAGAGCGCGTCTCTTTGCCGCCGTTGCGCTCAGCTCTGCCGGCTTCGCTGGCTGCTCTGCCGACGTCGCAGTCGGCTTCGTGATGATTGGGCGCCTAACTCCATTTTGGAACTGCAGGGTGTACATACATAGTTGCACGTGCTTTTTTTTGTCGTAGGCCAGTCATACAAAAAAAGCCACTCAGAAAACCGCACACGATTTTAGTTTTTCGAACTTATTATGTTACTATGTTATTTTGTTATTATAACACTTTAGACATATACACATTATATACATATGAAGTTTACTCGCCTTTTCCTTGTTCTGCGCACTTAGGGAAACACTGACAATGTACAACCCTACTCAAAATTATTTTCACAACACACAATTATTTGCACATCCCAACTTTTTTTAGTTGTTATTCTTGTTGTTGTTGAACAATTGATCTATGCTGAAGCAATACAAAAAGAAATGCGAAAGATAGCGGTTCATAGGACAAAGCTAAAGGCAAACGAAAAAAAGCTTATCAAAATTATTTTCACAATGCAATTTCGTCATAAGTATTTGGTAATTTTGACTAGGGTTGTACGTCTTACCGGCTTCACGATAAAACTAAAGTGTCAAAAAATCCACTACAACGTTTGTTAGTTAGTGCAAGCGAGACAACATGATCCAAGTAGGCCAATTCGAATTTCGAATATATCTTTTTCGCTCCCACTCACGTGATTGATTTTGCCATATATATATATATATGCTATATCCTCTCTTTTTCGAAGCCAAAGAATTTCCGAAAAGAGAGAAATCGACAACTTGACATTTTTATACCCGTTACTCGTAGAGTAAAAGGGTATACTAGATTCGTCGGAAAGTATGTAACAGGCAGAAGGAAGCGTTTCCGACCCCATAAAGTATATATATTCTTGATCAGGATCACTAGCCGAGTCGATCTAGCCATGTCCGTCTGTCCGTCTGTCTGTCCGGATGAACGCTGAGATCTCGGATACTATGAGAGCTAGGCTATTGAGATTTGGCGTGCAGATTCCTGAACTTCTTACGCAGCGCAAGTTTGTTTCAGTAGAGTGCTACGCCCACTCTAACGCCCACAAACCGCCCAAAACTGTAGCTCCTAAAGTTTTAATGATAGAATAAAAATTTTAACTGAATTGTATTGTTCCACGCCCACTTTTACGCCCACAAACCGCCCACAAAATTGAAAAAATCGTAAATATGAACGTTGATATCTCGGAAACTATCAAGGATAGAGAACTGGGATCTCAGATTTAGATTCCGTAGCCTTGTGCGCAGCGCAAGTTTATTTCGCAAACATGCCACGCCCACTCTAACACCCACAAACCGGCCAAGCCTGTGGCGCCCACAATTTTTATGATAGATACAATATTTTAACTGAACTGCATTGGTCTCGTCAATACCTATCGATTGACCCAAAATCACTAGCCGAGTCGATCTAGCCATGTCCGTCTGTCCGTCTGTCCGTATGTCCGTATGAACGCTGAGATCTCGGAAACTATAAAAGATACAATACTGGGATTAGGCATGCAGATTCCTGAGATTCCTGCGCAGCGCAAGTTTCTTTCAGAAGAGTGCCACGCCCACTCTAACGCCCACAAACCGCCCAAAACTGTGGCTTTCTTTTGGTCCCTTTATCTGAGTAACGGGTATCTGATAGTCGAGGTACTCGACTATAGCGTTCTTCCTTGTTTTTTTTTAATCTTGTACTTCCCTTATTTTAAATATAGATTATCTTGTTTTTTACTCTCACTTTTTTCAAAATTATTGGTCTGCGACAGACTTACCTGGGAATTGTTTCTCTTTAACTTTTAAGCCACTATTTATTAAATATAACAAAGATAATTGCTTGTAGTTTTGCTTGAACTTTTAACTCCATCACTTAAGTAAACGCAAGTGAAAACGAAAAAAGCCGCGTGCCTTCCAGAAAAACAACAAGCAACAACAACAACGGTTCCGCTAATCCGTTGTTGTTCTGTTTTTTTGGCATGTCCCGTTTGGTCTATGCATCTTGTACTTAGAAGCAGGGTGTTTATAGACATATCCGACTATGCAAATCGTTATAAAAATATATATTTTTAAAACTTCACATTTAAATAAATAATATTAATAAACATAACAATTTTTATTTTAAATACAAATAATTTAAAGCTTAAACATATTATTTTAATTGGTTGTTTTAGCATTTACGAATAAATGTCGCATTATTCAAAAGGCAAGGGTGCACAAAAGTCTAGCTATTTTAATTGCTGGGCCTCCTTGCCCTCACACGCATTTCTTCAGCTGAGACAATGCGAGAGAGGGAGAGCCTAAAAGCACTTTTTGTGCGTTCTCTTTGCGGACCCCGACTGAGAGCGCGTCTCTTTGCCGCCGTTGCGCTCAGCTCTGCCGGCTTCGCTGGCTGCTCTGCCGACGTCGCAGTCGGCTTCGTGATGATTGGGCGCCTAACTCCATTTTGGAACTGCAGGGTGTACATACATAGTTGCACGTGCTTTTTTTTGTCGTAGGCCAGTCATACAAAAAAAGCCACTCAGAAAACCGCACACGATTTTAGTTTTTCGAACTTATTATGTTACTATGTTATTTTGTTATTATAACACTTTAGACATATACACATTATATACATATGAAGTTTACTCGCCTTTTCCTTGTTCTGCGCACTTAGGGAAACACTGACAATGTACAACCCTACTCAAAATTATTTTCACAACACACAATTATTTGCACATCCCAACTTTTTTTAGTTGTTATTCTTGTTGTTGTTGAACAATTGATCTATGCTGAAGCAATACAAAAAGAAATGCGAAAGATAGCGGTTCATAGGACAAAGCTAAAGGCAAACGAAAAAAAGCTTATCAAAATTATTTTCACAATGCAATTTCGTCATAAGTATTTGGTAATTTTGACTAGGGTTGTACGTCTTACCGGCTTCACGATAAAACTAAAGTGTCAAAAAATCCACTACAACGTTTGTTAGTTAGTGCAAGCGAGACAACATGATCCAAGTAGGCCAATTCGAATTTCGAATATATCTTTTTCGCTCCCACTCACGTGATTGATTTTGCCATATATATATATATATGCTATATCCTCTCTTTTTCGAAGCCAAAGAATTTCCGAAAAGAGAGAAATCGACAACTTGACATTTTTATACCCGTTACTCGTAGAGTAAAAGGGTATACTAGATTCGTCGGAAAGTATGTAACAGGCAGAAGGAAGCGTTTCCGACCCCATAAAGTATATATATTCTTGATCAGGATCACTAGCCGAGTCGATCTAGCCATGTCCGTCTGTCCGTCTGTCTGTCCGGATGAACGCTGAGATCTCGGATACTATGAGAGCTAGGCTATTGAGATTTGGCGTGCAGATTCCTGAACTTCTTACGCAGCGCAAGTTTGTTTCAGTAGAGTGCTACGCCCACTCTAACGCCCACAAACCGCCCAAAACTGTAGCTCCTAAAGTTTTAATGATAGAATAAAAATTTTAACTGAATTGTATTGTTCCACGCCCACTTTTACGCCCACAAACCGCCCACAAAATTGAAAAAATCGTAAATATGAACGTTGATATCTCGGAAACTATCAAGGATAGAGAACTGGGATCTCAGATTTAGATTCCGTAGCCTTGTGCGCAGCGCAAGTTTATTTCGCAAACATGCCACGCCCACTCTAACACCCACAAACCGGCCAAGCCTGTGGCGCCCACAATTTTTATGATAGATACAATATTTTAACTGAACTGCATTGGTCTCGTCAATACCTATCGATTGACCCAAAAAAAAATTTGCCACGCCCACTCTATCGCCCATAACGCTTAAATCTGTCTTCCGCCGGTAGGTGGCGCATTTAGGTCTCGCTTTGCTGCTTGCATATCTCCATTTCCCTTTGGTCCCTTAAGCTGAGTAACGAGTATTTGATAGTCGAGGTACTCGACTATAGCGTTCTCCCTTGTTTGGTATCAATTTGACATTATTTAATGGTAAAAATGATATGTGTCTAAAAACACAAATTTACCATGCGCACATCAAATTTATCCTGGCCCGTTTTTTTTGTGTGTATGTAACAGGCAGAAGGAAGCGTTTCCGACCACATAAAGTATATATATTCTTGTTCAGGATCACTAGCCGAGTTGATCTAGTCATGTCCGCCTGAGAACGCTGAGATCTCGGAACTATAAGAGCTGGGCTATTGGGATTTGGCATGCAGATTCCTGAGCTTCTTGCGCAGCGCAACTTTTTTTTTTTCAGCAGCGTGTCACACCGACTCTAACGCCCAAAAACCGCCCAAAACTGTGCCTCCTACAGATTTGGAGCTAGAATAAAAATTTTAACTGAAATTTATTGTTCTCATCAATATCTATCGATTTACCAAGAAAAATTTTGCCACGCCCACTTTTACGCCCACAAACCACCCACAAACTTAAAAAAATCGTTAATATGAACGCGGATTTCTCGGAAACTATAAAAGATAGAGAACTGGGATTTCGGATTAAGATTCCAAAGACTTGTACGCAGCGCAAGTTTTTTTCGCGAATATGCCATTTCCATTTCGCCACCTACAAGGTGAGTTCCAAAGTAAACAGGACTTTAAAACAAAGCAAGGAAGAACGCTATAGTCGAGTACCTCGACTATCAGATACCCGTTACTCAGCTAAAGGGACAAAAGGTAAATGGAGATATGCTCGTAGCAAAGCGAGATTAAAATGTGCCACCTACCGGCAGTAGACAGATTTAAGGGTTATGGGCGTTAGAGTGGGTCAATCGATAGGTATTGACGAGACCAATACATTTCAGTTAACATTTTTTCTCTAGCATGAATATTGTGGGCGTCATAGGTTTTGGCGGTTTGTGGGCGTAAGAGTGGGCGTGGCATATTCTCGTAACAAACTTGCGCTGCGTACAAGGCTACGGAATCCAAATCTGAGATCCCAATTCTCTATCTTTAATAGTTTCCGAGATATCCACGTTCATAGTTACGAGTTTTTGAAGTTTGGGGGCGGTTTGTGGGCGCTAAGGTTGGCGTGCCAAACTTTTTTTTGGGTCAATCGATAGGTATTGATGAGAACAACACATTTCAGCTAAAATCTTTATTCTAGCATCAAAACTGTAGGAGCCACAGTTTTGGGCGGCTTGTGGGCGTTAGAGTGGGCGTGGCACTCTGCTGAAACAAACTTGCGCTGCGCAGGAATCTCAGGAATCAGCATGCCTAATCCCAGTATTGTAGCTCTTATAGTTTCCGAGATATCAGCGTTCATACGGACAGACGGACAGACGGTCAGACGGACAGACGGACAGACGGACATGGCTAGATCGACTCGGCTAGTGATCCTGATCAAGAATATATATAGTTTATGGGGTCGGAAACGCTTCCTTCTGCCTGTTACATACTTTCCGACGAATCTAGTATACCCTTTTACTCTACGAGTAACGGGTATAAAGACAGAACAAATAGTTTTTTCGGCAAAATCAATTTATTTTATTCAAAATAGTCTCCTTCTGCCTTAATACAGCGTTTTGCACGGTCCAAAAGCATGTCAAACGAGTGTTTAGCTCCACGCCCACTTTTACGCCCACAAACCGCCCACAAAATTCAAAAAATCGTAAGTATGAACGTGGATATCTCGGAAACTATCAAGGATAGAGAACTGGGATCCCAGATTTAGATTCCGTAGCCTTGTGCGCAGCGCAAGTTTATTTCGCAAACATGCCACGCCTACTCTAACACCCACAAACCGGCCAAGCCTGTGGCGCCCACAATTTTTATGCTAGATACAATATTTTAACTGAACTGCATTGGTCTCGTCAATACCTATCGATTGACCCAAAAAAAAATTTGTCACGCCCACTCTATCGCCCATAACGCTTAAATCTGTCTTCCGCCGGTAGGTGGCGCATTTAGGTCTCGCTTTGCTGCTTGCATATCTCCATTTCCCTTTGGTCCCTTAAGCTGAGTAACGAGTATTTGATAGTCGAGGTACTCGACTATAGCGTTCTCCCTTGTTTGGTATAAATTTGACATTATTTAATGGTAAAAATGATATGTGTCTAAAAACACAAATTTACCATGCGCACATCAAATTTATCCTGGCTCGTTTTTTTTGTGTGTATGTAACAGGCAGAAGGAAGCGTTTCCGACCACATAAAGTATATATATTCTTGTTCAGGATCACTAGCCGAGTTGATCTAGTCATGTCCGTCTGAGAACGCTGAGATCTCGGAACTATAAGAGCTGGGCTATTGGGATTTGGCATGCAGATTCCTGAGCTTCTTGCGCAGCGCAATTTTTTTTGTCAGCAGCGTGTCACACCGACTCTAACGCCCAAAAACCGCCCAAAACTGTGGCTCCTACAGATTTGGAGCTAAAATAAAAATTTTAACTGAAATTTATTGCTCTCATCAATATCTATCGATTTACCAAGAAAAATTTTGGCACGCCCACTTTTACGCCCACAAACCACCCACAAACTTAAAAAAATCGTTAATATGAACGCGGATTTCTCGGAAACTATAAAAGATAGAGAATTTGGATTTCAGATTAAGATTCCAAAGACTTGTACGCAGCGCAAGTTTGTTTCGCGAATATGCCATTTCCATTTCGCCACCTACAAGGTGAGTTCCAAAGTAAACAGGACTTTAAAAAAAAAAGACAGAACAAATAGTTTTTTCGGCAAAATCAATTTATTTTATTCAAAATAGTCTCCTTCTGCCTTAATACAGCGTTTTGCACGGTCCAAAAGCATGTCAAACGAGTGTTTAGCTCCACGCCCACTTTTACGCCCACAAACCGCCCACAAAATTGAAAAAATCGTAAATATGAACGTTGATATCTCGGAAACTATCAAGGATAGAGAACTGGGATCTCAGATTTAGATTCCGTAGCCTTGTGCGCAGCGCAAGTTTATTTCGCAAACATGCCACGCCCACTCTAACACCCACAAACCGGCCAAGCCTGTGGCGCCCACAATTTTTATGCTAGATACAATATTTTAACTGAACTGCATTGGTCTCGTCAATACCTATCGATTGACCCAAAAAAAAATTTGCCACGCCCACTCTATCGCCCATAACGCTTAAATCTGTCTTCCGCCGGTAGGTGGCGCATTTAGGTCTCGCTTTGCTGCTTGCATATCTCCATTTCCCTTTGGTCCCTTAAGCTGAGTAACGAGTATTTGATAGTCGAGGTACTCGACTATAGCGTTCTCCCTTGTTTGGTATCAATTTGACATTATTTAATGGTAAAAATGATATGTGTCTAAAAACGCAAATTTACCATGCGCACATCAAATTTATCCTGGCTCGTTTTTTTTGTGTGTATGTAACAGGCAGAAGGAAGCGTTTCCGACCACATAAAGTATATATATTCTTGTTCAGGATCACTAGCCGAGTTGATCTAGTCATGTCCGCCTGAGAACGCTGAGATCTCGGAACTATAAGAGCTGGGCTATTGGGATTTGGCATGCAGATTCCTGAGCTTCTTGCGCAGCGCAACTTTTTTTTTTTCAGCAGCGTGTCTCACCGACTCTAACGCCCAAAAACCGCCCAAAACTGTGCCTCCTACAGATTTGGAGCTAGAATAAAAATTTTAACTAAAATTTATTGTTCTCATCAATATCTATCGATTTACCAAGAAAAATTTTGCCACGCCCACTTTTACGCCCACAAACCACCCACAAACTTAAAAAAATCGTTAATATGAACGCGGATTTCTCGGAAACTATAAAAGATAGAGAACTGGGATTTCGGATTAAGATTCCAAAGACTTGTACGCAGCGCAAGTTTTTTTCGCGAATATGCCATTTCCATTTCGCCACCTACAAGGTGAGTTCCAAAGTAAACAGGACTTTAAAACAAAGCAAGGAAGAACGCTATAGTCGAGTACCTCGACTATCAGATACCCGTTACTCAGCTAAAGGGACAAAAGGTAAATGGAGATATGCTCGTAGCAAAGCGAGATTAAAATGTGCCACCTACCGGCAGTAGACAGATTTAAGGGTTATGGGCGTTAGAGTGGGTCAATCGATAGGTATTGACGAGACCAATACATTTCAGTTAACATTTTTTCTCTAGCATGAATATTGTGGGCGTCATAGGTTTTGGCGGTTTGTGGGCGTAAGAGTGGGCGTGGCATATTCTCGTAACAAACTTGCGCTGCGTACAAGGCTACGGAATCCAAATCTGAGATCCCAATTCTCTATCTTTAATAGTTTCCGAGAAATCCACGTTCATAGTTACGAGTTTTTTAAGGTTTGGGGGCGGTTTGTGGGCGCTAAGGTTGGCGTGCCAAACTTTTTTTTGGGTCAATCGATAGGTATTGATGAGAACAACACATTTCAGCTAAAATCTTTATTCTAGCATCAAAACTGTAGGAGCCACAGTTTTGGGCGGCTTGTGGGCGTTAGAGTGGGCGTGGCACTCTGCTGAAACAAACTTGCGCTGCGCAGGAATCTCAGGAATCAGCATGCCTAATCCCAGTATTGTAGCTCTTATAGTTTCCGAGATATCAGCGTTCATACGGACAGACGGACAGACGGTCAGACGGACAGACGGACAGACGGACATGGCTAGATCGACTCGGCTAGTGATCCTGATCAAGAATATATATAGTTTATGGGGTCGGAAACGCTTCCTTCTGCCTGTTACATACTTTCCGACGAATCTAGTATACCCTTTTACTCTACGAGTAACGGGTATAAAGACAGAACAAATAGTTTTTTCGGCAAAATCAATTTATTTTATTCAAAATAGTCTCCTTCTGCCTTAATACAGCGTTTTGCACGGTCCAAAAGCATGTCAAACGAGTGTTTAGCTCCACGCCCACTTTTACGCCCACAAACCGCCCACAAAATTCAAAAAATCGTAAGTATGAACGTGGATATCTCGGAAACTATCAAGGATAGAGAACTGGGATCCCAGATTTAGATTCCGTAGCCTTGTGCGCAGCGCAAGTTTATTTCGCAAACATGCCACTCCTACTCTAACACCCACAAACCGGCCAAGCCTGTGGCGCCCACAATTTTTATGCTAGATACAATATTTTAACTGAACTGCATTGGTCTCGTCAATACCTATCGATTGACCCAAAAAAAAATTTGCCACGCCCACTCTATCGCCCATAACGCTTAAATCTGTCTTCCGCCGGTAGGTGGCGCATTTAGGTCTCGCTTTGCTGCTTGCATATCTCCATTTCCCTTTGGTCCCTTAAGCTGAGTAACGAGTATTTGATAGTCGAGGTACTCGACTATAGCGTTCTCCCTTGTTTGGTATAAATTTGACATTATTTAATGGTAAAAATGATATGTGTCTAAAAACACAAATTTAACATGCGCACATCAAATTTATCCTGGCTCGTTTTTTTTGTGTGTATGTAACAGGCAGAAGGAAGCGTTTCCGACCACATAAAGTATATATATTCTTGTTCAGGATCACTAGCCGAGTTGATCTAGTCATGTCCGTCTGAGAACGCTGAGATCTCGGAACTATAAGAGCTGGGCTATTGGGATTTGGCATGCAGATTCCTGAGCTTCTTGCGCAGCGCAATTTTTTTTGTCAGCAGCGTGTCACACCGACTCTAACGCCCAAAAACCGCCCAAAACTGTGGCTCCTACAGATTTGGAGCTAGAATAAAAATTTTAACTGAAATTTATTGCTCTCATCAATATCTATCGATTTACCAAGAAAAATTTTGCCACGCCCACTTTTACGCCCACAAACCACCCACAAACTTAAAAAAATCGTTAATATGAACGCGGATTTCTCGGAAACTATAAAAGATAGAGAATTTGGATTTCAGATTAAGATTCCAAAGACTTGTACGCAGCGCAAGTTTGTTTCGCGAATATGCCATTTCCATTTCGCCACCTACAAGGTGAGTTCCAAAGTAAACAGGACTTTAAAAAAAAAAGACAGAACAAATAGTTTTTTCGGCAAAATCAATTTATTTTATTCAAAATAGTCTCCTTCTGCCTTAATACAGCGTTTTGCACGGTCCAAAAGCATGTCAAACGAGTGTTTTAGCTCGTTGGCCGCCAGTATGCCGGTGCAAGCCTTTTGAATGGCCTCTAAGTCTGCATAACGCTTTCCTTTCATCGGCAAATGCTTTTTTGCCGAAAAGGTAGAAGTCGCACGGTGCCATATCAGGTGAATACGGGGAGTGGTTGATGGTTAAAGTAGTAGATTAATACGGGTGCTGGCTCACTAGGTAATAAATCATGTCAAAAAAGGAGGTGGGGGTGACCCTAATTAGTCACGCATGGTTGCACACAGGTGTTCTAATGACCTAATTAGCATAATTAAGTCAAAAAGGGGGGTGTTGCTGGCCCTAGTTAGATGAGCATGGTTGCACACAGGTCACTTAATGAGGTTAGAAAGTGGTGTGTAGGAGTGTGAGAGAGGGGTGTTTTGATATGTCTTGTTTTGTCTTGTCTTTTTCTCACGCTAAAGGTGCGTGTGTGATAGGAGGTGTTTTGTCATGCGTAGGATTTTGTGGAGTGCAATGGTTGCACACAGGTCACTATGTTGCTTCTAACTTGGGTTAGAACGCGTTATGCGTGGGCGTTTTGTTGAGTCAGTTAGGGTTGTAGGTGACACCTGGCTACGGTCTTGTGGTCAAAAGGTGTTGGTTTGAGGGATATTAGACCGCATACTTTTGTGGTGTGAAACAAGCGTGAGTTCGGTAACCTCCCCCTCTTTAGCGAGCATTAGATGGGAAAGTGAGCGTGGGAGTGTAAGAGGGGTGTTGGTGCTTGTTGGTTTCTAACAAAAACGTTGTTTTGTTATGCGTGGGCGTTTTGTTGATTCAATTAGGGTTGTAGGTGACACCTGTTAGTGTAACCTGCCTACGGTCTTGTGGTCAAAATGGTGACTGTGGTGGTGGTTCCTAACAGAACAAAACCAAATGAGATCGTTTATTTAGTCAAATACGTTTTTCTTTAATCATATTTGAAAATTTTTTCTCACGCGCTTATAGAAAGAGAAAACGGTTACCTTCTAAGTTTTCAAAAATGTATGTGTTAAGGAGAAATGTGGAAAGTAGTTCAGTTTTAGAAAACTATTCGTTTTACAAGGGGTGTTTTGTCATGCGTATGAATTTGTAAAACTATATTTAGGCGGAGAAGGAGGAGGAAGGGAAGATGTTTTGTTATGCGTGGGCGTTTCGTTGATTCAATTAGGGTTGTAGGTGACACCTGGCTACGCTCTTGTGGTCAAAAGGTGTTGGTTTGAGAGATATTAGACCGCATACTTTTGTTGTGTGAAACAAGCGTGAGTTCGGTAACCTCTCCCCTCTTTAGCGAGCATTAGATGGGAAAGTAAGCGTAGGAGTGTAAGAGGGATGTTGGTGGTGGCGGTGCTTGTGGTGGTGGTTCCTAACAGAAAATACACAAAAACAAATGAGATCGTTTGTTTAGTCAAATACGTTTTTATTTCTATATATTCGTCTTAAATTAGTTTACATTGAGTCTTTTAAATAAATGAATGTATCTTTCCATCAATTTTAAGGCGCCTTCTTCTCTCTTTTCAACATGCATACACCTGCAAGGGTCAGGTCCAACTTTACAATCATCATATGCCCATGCACAGGATGATAGGTGTTCTCCATACTTTGAATGAATTTGTGGGGTGGCTTCTACATCTTTAAAAAATGTATGAAATGATTTCAATTTCGTAGCATGTTCCTTGAAGATCTCACTTCCATGCTCCCTTAAGAACTCTTCAATTTTTGAGGAAATCATTTTTTCTTTCAACGTAATAGTCTGAATGTTTATCTTAAACTAAAACAGATGTTAAAAAATGCAACAGCTGATGATAGACCCACCCTCAAAAACAAATTCAAAACAATAGAAAATTTTTTTTTTTGGTTTTCTCTTTATTTTAAAATTTCAATATATGATGAAATTAATTTTCTAACTCTATATTGTTGAATTACAAAATGAAAACAAGCACAAGTTTCTATATTATCATTAGAAAATGTACATAAATTTAAATGTTCTCCAAATGTTGTTTTTATAAACTCCTTTACGTCAGTACCCATGAACATGTTCCTTGTCTCCAGTAGTAATTTCAAGTCCTCTTTTGAAATCATATTTCCAAATGTATTAATAAAAACATTAATTTTATTTATTAAAGATGAATAAGTCGGTATATTAAGATTGTTATTAGAATCAGTCATTTCGTAAACTTATTTTCCCGACTCTCAAAATGTGAATGAATGGTTAAAAGGTGTTTAGGAGTTTTCGTTTGTGTAAAAGTTTAAGATTTTATGAGCATTGTTCAGAGAGCAGACACCATCTCGAGCATGTAATGAACAATATGGAAAGTGGTTTCCATCCATTATTTTTAGAGAGGGACAACCAATTTCATCAATGTTAATTACATTATCAATTTGTAAAAATTTTTGTAGGAATAACCTTTTTTGATATCCCTTACAAATTATTTCCTGTTTTCTAATTATTTCTCTTAAATACATTTGTGTTTCTTTGAAAAAGTATACTCCATCATTCCAATAAATTTTGTGATGCTTTTTTGTTAGCCAAGTAGCTGTTTTTCTACATTTCTTATTCAATTCAATAAAATCATGTGGAGAGTGTATGATAAAATTAGAATTCAAGATTGTCTCGTTTTTGAATACGACTCCAATTTCCTTTAGAATAAATTTATTGTTGTTCCCAAGAAATCCTTGAACATCAATTTCAACAATATCTTCACTCATAATTGATTAATTGTTAGACAATCCGCTGAACTAGACCATTCAACGGGTTATATTCAACTAAACGATCATGTATGAGCACGCAATATACTTGAACATTTTCGATAGTGGGCTTGGTAAGTTCAATTGAAATCCTTACATCAATGGGTCCCGATTTAACCATTTCATTTTGATATGTTAAGTCAATTACGATAATAGGAGCTTTAGTTTTAAGCTCTGTAGGTGATAGTAAAGGAGATTCACTTCGGTTATAGTAGCTAGATTGAAACTTGCAATACATTTCATATAGGTGTGCAAATCGATCTTTTTCAAAGTCCAAGTTTAAGTCATCGTAGGGATATGTTTCAGAGTTTAAGTAGACCTTTCGATTTCTTAAATTGTTTGTAATCAGATGGTGGTTGTCTTTAAATCCAATTAAAGCAAATCGTGGACGTTCTCGGTTAGCAGCTAATTTAACATTCCAAACATGATTTGTTCCATTACTTAGTTTAAGATTAATGTATGTATCCCAACTACGGAATGCAATCGGTAGATTGGTTCCACTTTTTATAATATCATACATTTTAATTTTCGTTGAATCGCTGGGTGTTACATGAGGAATTTTCCATGTAATATTAGTCATATTGAGATGATACTTTCCGACTAATTGTGCACTCTCAAATTTATCTTGCTCAAGTACATCATTAAAATTTTTTGATATTAATAGTACTAGTTCATGTTTACAATTTAATAATACTTTTTTGAAATCTTCAGCAAATCCAAGTAGATTTTAAAGGGGTATTGAAAAGTTGAAGTGGGGGGTTAAATTGAAATCGGGTCCTCCGCTCCATCCAGAATTGTAAAGTCTCTTGCTTTCAAATTGATTTAAAGAAACAAAGTTTTTTATTGTAGAAGTAATACCACTAAATCTTGTTCTATCTATTTCAACACCATTGATTTCATAGCGTATTTCATCTAAAAAGTATGCCATACAACTATTTCTCATTCTCGCAATAACATTTTGAGTTTCTACCGCTCCCCCTTCCTTAATTAGGGCAATATCTCCTTGAAAATTTAGAAGACTCTCATGGGGGAGTACATATAAACCTTGATTTTGGATTGTAATTCTTATCTCATCATTTGGTTTAAATGATTGTTGATAGGGTTGATAGCTGTGATATTCCTTCTTTGATATACTTTCATCAGAGAAAGGTTTTCCCGTACTGCCAATATTTCATTCAACCCCATGACTTTAGTTAAACTCGCACTTTGAAGCCCAATGATTTAAGAATTAACTTATTTTTTAATGTAAGTGTGTGTCTTTTTGGTTTCGATCCTCTTCCTATAACTTTATGTTTTAAAGTGTGCTGATGATGGTAAGTATCACCTCTTTTATTGTATATAATCATTGTATTAATCTTAAGTGTAAACGAATTGTATAGTTTTCACCGCGTAAATTTATTAATTCACCGTTCTGATCAGTTATGTGTATAGAGAGTGTACTTATTTCTCTAGTGTTGACTGGTAAGTAAATAAGATTGTGTGGTGTGATATTCATTTTATAGCCTGGTGGAACATTAATTCCAAATTCGTATAATGAATGATCTTGTCCACTATCAATATATGACCCGCTTACAATATTACATACTAAGCGTATTGTGTTTATTTTTAAAATGTTGACAGGTTGATCAGATATATATGTTTTTTTCAAGTCGGGGTAAATTATTTTTTTATTGAAACCAAGCAATTGTCCAATGGAGTTGTTTCTATTAAAATAAATAGGTTCCTTGGTAGTTGTAATATGAACTTGAAGTGTGTTATTATTACTCTCCATTTGAAATGTTTTCTCAAGATCATAATCTTTTAGTTTATTTTTTAGAAAATCATAAATATCATTGAGTTCATATGATCCAATTGGAAGTTGAATTACTTTATCACCAATATGAAATAGATTATTATTTATATCAACATTCGGTATAGAGTTGTACATATGAAAGTCAATGAGTGCACACTCATATTCACCATTTGTCAGTTCAATGGGTGGGAAATAAGAAATGTTTGTAATGGGTTCATTGCCATTTAATGTAAGAGTGAATGATCTACTCATTTTGGGGTCTAATAATGTACTGTGAAAATATAGCTTACAGAATGAAACTTATATTCTCAAATAATTATAAATTCATTAAAACCCTTCCTGTATCTTCCCTTTTCCATATCGTTATCTTTACTTATTATGAGGAATCCGTATTTATCACTCCAACACTTTTGACAAATTTTCATAAATGACATATCAGTATTTACATGATCACGATATATATGACGCATATTTAAATCATCTTGTTTAAACATTATAATCATATTCGCGTTATCACGTATTAGATGTTTTGGAATATGAGTATATGTTTGGCATAGGTAAAAAGAATCTATATTTTTATGACGCCCCATACAAAAATATGAACGAATGTTGTTTTGTTTTTCACAAGCAACATCATCAAAAATCATAATAGAGTTTTCTTTAGCCTTAGCGGGTGGTAAAACTTCATCATTTTGTGAGAACGTATAATATCCCATTCCCTTTATCGGTTTAATTAGTTTCTCTAAATACTCATACTTTGGTTGATATAAACTCTTTGAGAATACATATATATTCTCAAATTTTAGCCCGTTTGGACTTTCAATAAGGCTGAGCATAACATTTGTTTTTCCACAGTTTGAGGGACCGACAACCAATGCTCTTATTGTATTGGGTAATAAAGAACTATGTCGTGGAACTGAATTTGTTAATAAATGATCACCACCCTCGAGTCTAACACAGATTTCTTGTTTTTGACGTATTAAACGCATATACAGGTGTATAATGTACTTCATTCGATGAGAAATGCTCCTTGATTAAACATTATATAAAATGGGTAAAAGTTTTTATATTTGTAGCAGTCAGAGTTCAAACTTGAAACGAGGTAGTGGTATTATCAACAAAATAATTAACACACTTCCATTTGAAGTACATATTCCTGGTTATAATTTTTGTGGACCTGGAACAAAGCTAAAACAAAGGTTGGAGCGCGGTGATCGTGGGATAAATCAATTGGATGAAGCTTGTAGAGTACATGATATTGCATATTCACAATATAAGGATCTAGCTGATCGACATAAGGCTGACGCAGTACTAATAAATAAAGCGTGGGAGCGTGTTGGTTCAAAAGATAGTAGTATTGCAGAGAAAACAGCAGCATACTTGATTACAAATATTATGAAAACAAAAAAGAAATTCGGAATGGGTGTGAAAAAGGGAACAAAAAGAAAGTGTAAGAAAAGGAAATCAAAGGTAAAGAGTTTTTCAAATGTTATCCAAACAGGAATGCGGGCATTGAAAACTCAGAAGCCACTAGATCTAATGACTGCGATTAAGGTTGCACGTAAAGCAGTCAATAAATCAATTGGTAGAAATAAAAAAAAAATTAAGATTCCTCGTATTATTAATGTACCGAAAATTGGTGGTTTTTTACCTATTGTACCCATTTTGACTGCACTAAGTGCATTAGGGTCTCGCCTCTGGTAGTGCAGCTATTGCTAAAACTATTAATAATGCAAATATGGGGAAAAAACAATTAGAAGAGAGTAAACAATATAATAAGAAAATGGAAAGTATTAAGGTGGGTGAAGGTATGTTTCTTAAGCCTTATAGAAAAGGTTATGGATTATATCTTAATCTATTTAGAGGAAATCCAAAAAACTAATTACTAAGCTACCTAAAAAAACTCTTTCAAATTTGGAAATTTTGAATTTTGCTCAAAAGTACATTCCACATTTCCGAGGTGTGCTTATGAGAGACTCACTACCCAAATCTCCTTGGAGAGAAGAGTCAGGAATTATAAACCTAGATGATAGTTAATCAAATGGTACACATTGGGTAGCTTATAACAAAAATAAAAAAAGTATACATTACTTTGATAGTTTTGGAAATTTACAACCCCCAAAAGAAATTGTGAAATACTTGGGGAATAACATTAACTACAACTATGAGAGAAGACAAGACTTTAATAGTACCAACTGTGGACACCTGTCCCTCCAATTCTTACTCTCTATCCCACCCTAACTTTTACACTATGATCAAGTAATTTCTCTATGATTTTTGAAACCCACCCTATTTACATGCTATTCACTGCTATGATTGGTCGATTCTAAATCAAGAATGAGAAAGAAGAGGGAGGGTTAGTTTACCTCAAGGTATAAAAACTCGATCAAAAGTTATTCTAACACACATTTAAAAACCACCTGCAAACAGTCTCAACCTAAAAGTTTCAAGCTAAAACGTTCTCAGCCTAAAGTTTCAACCTAAAAAATCTTGCAATCATCAAAATCAACAACAATAAGAACAACATAAAAAACAGTTAAAACAGTAAGACAACAACAACAATTAAAACAGATACAACTGCTAAAAACAGCTGAAAACAACAACAAAACAGCTACATCTGCTAAAAAACAACTAAAATTAACAACAAAAACAGCTACAACTGCTAAAAACAGGTAAATTCAACAACAAAAACAGCTACAACTGCTAAAATAACAACTAAAATCAACAACAAAAACAGGTAAAAGCAACAAAAACAACGAAAACAACTACAAGAAGAAACAACTACAAATGGTCAATCCGGGAATGATGAAAGTACTCAAGGAGTTTAATGGTAACGCACCAAAACCTCTTTTAACAAAGACGAAGATGGAATCGGAGGTGTGCTACCCTATTCGACGAGCTCAACGTAAGAAAACCAGCTCACTCTTGAACTTGAAGAGTATATGCTGTACTTGCCGGAACGATACTCAACTTTAGAGGATTCAACAATTGAATATATAAAAGATAATCTTTTTTGTATTATTAAAAGGAATGATAACAATCTGTATTTGGAATTAAATAAAGCTTAAAATGTATTTATTTTTAATATTATTAATGTATCTATTTTAATAAATAAAAATAAAAATAAAAATCAAATTTCATAAAACTCAATCTCAAACCCTTTGTTATAAATATTTAAATTATACTACATTTTTCCCAGTAGCACATGAGTATCAGAGAAAACGATAACAATGAAGCGTAAACTTTTAGAACAGTTGACGAAAAGTAGAAATTCATTAAAAAGAAAATTTGATGAATTGAAACAAATAAAAAATGAGAACGTATCAAACTTGGAGGAAACTTTTAAACCTTTTACAGAACCTTTACATGAATTACTCACTGAAAATAAAAAATTGAATAAAAAAGAATATATTAATGATACACATGATATTAAGACTAAGTTCAAGAAAGAGAAAATAAAAGTACCTAAAAGTAAAAAAGAAAAAAGGGTACACGAGAGAGTAATCGAAAGTGATAGTGAGAGTGATGCTTATGTTGATGCTTTTTCACGACAGTCTCTTATAGATGAATCTGATGTTTCACAACAGTATCTTATAGATGAATCCGATGTTTCACAGCAGCCTCACACAGATGATTTAAATGAAAGTGTGTATGAAGAAACCGGGGTGAAGTACAATCTCAACATTAATCAGTTAAAGCAAGAAAAGATTTTAGATAATAGTTATGGACCAAGAGAAAAAAATAATATTTTAATGTTGGGTAATACAACTCTTAAAATTAAAAAAAATTTAATGGAATTAGGAAGTGGAAATTTATGGACTCTATCACCAGGTCTATACTCTTTAATTTTTCATAATAATCCTAAGGATTATACTAAGAATGATTTAGAATCACATAAAAACATTTTAATTGAAACAAGTGCTCACAAAAGAAACTATCAACCAGATGGTCAAGTAAAGGGTAATCGTTCTAAAAAATATTCTTCAATTATTAAACCATTAATATCATCTTCAGTAATTTAAGAATTTACTGGTTCTGGGTATATGAGACTACAAAAAATACCACCAAACTATGTATATTGGGATAATGTTAATGAACTTGTTAAAAGATTGCAACTCTTAATAGCATCGAGAGCTGCTGGTAATAATAACCATACTAATGAAATTCTTTCAATAATAGAAGAATTGCGGGAAGCAAAAATAATATATTAATAAAATAGAAAACATTTTCTCATTTTGTTTAATAGTAAAATGTATATTGACAAGTTTGGTCACTTTTCAAATGGTAGAGATTTTTCCTTGCTTTTCAAAAGGGAAGTTGAGAGTATTACAGGTATATATCTAGACACTGATGGTCACATAAATGTTCAGAAAAAAAGAATTAAAAACTCTTCAAAACCAATAAATGGAAATGATTTGGCTATTAAATTTTATGTTGATGATAAAATTAATGAAGCGAAATCACATCAAATGGAAACTATAACTAAATCATTTCAACTACGAAGTAAAAGAGTATCAGAGCTGGAAAGTAAAGTAATAAAAATGATAACTCAAATGGAGTATATACATAATTCAATAAAAGGGCTTCTAGATAAATTGGAAAATCTTAACAAATTCATAAACCAACATTTAAAAAAACCTCCACCAATCATTCGTTCTGATCAAACACAAATAGATGGAATAATACATCGGAAAAGTCCATTTGCACACCGTGTAAACGAAGAAGAAGTTTTAACAATTAATATGGATCATACTTAAATATACCACTCTTTCATTATTTATTTTATAATTAAAATGTCAGTTGATAAGTTTGGTTGTTTTTTAAATGAGAAAGAGTACTCAAGAGATATAACAAAAGGTCTAGAAAAATTTCAAAGTATACTTAATGATTATGATGGACATTTAAATGTTCAGAGGAAACGATTTAAAAATTCCCTACCCCCCATTCATGAAAATGATATTGCAACAAAGATTTATATTGATGATGAAATAAGTAAAGTAGTACAGAATACATCTAATGAAATTTCTAAGCAACCGCAGAAACAACAAATCTTTAGATTAAGACCTCGAATCAATAATATTGAGGGAAAAGTGAGTGAAATTTCTAAAAAATTGGAATTTCTCATGAAAACTTTTAATAAGGTAGTGGAGGATATAAATGAAATAGAAAGTAACATTTTCAATTATATAATTGCACCAACCTCAGTCTTAAAAGGTGAAACTGAATCTTTAGAGAAGAAACCATTTATACCAGATAAAATAAAGCTATGAGTAAACGAGATATTGTAAATGAGTTACATCGCCCATCATTCAAGAATTTCCCAAGACGTAGAGTTATCGTAAAGGGTATTAATGATTTATGGCAGGCTGATTTGGTTGAAATGGGGGCATATGCATCATCAAATAAGGGGTATAGGTATTTGTTAACAGTAATAGATACATTTTCTAAATATGGATGGGGTGAACCAATAAAATCAAAAAATGCAGAAGAAGTTACAAAAGCAATGGAAAAAATAATGAAATCTGGTCGTGGAGTACCAAAGAATTTACAAACAGATAATGGAAATGAATTCTATAATAAACAATTTAGAGAATTGATGAAAAGATATGAAATTAATCATAACTCAACATTCAGTACTCTTAAAGCATCTATTGTGGAACGTTTTATTAGAACAATAAAAGAACTTATGTGGCGTGAGTTTAGTTTTAATGGAAAATATACTTGGCTTCAAATATACAAAGAGTTGATTAATAATTATAATAACAGGAAGCATAGAACGATTAAAATGAAGCCTATAGACGTCAATGCTAAAAGTGAAAAACAGATTTTGATGAGATCATACAATCATCTAAAAATATTTACAAATGGGGACTTTAAAGAGGGGGATCATGTACGAATAAGTAAATATAAACATGTCTTTGAAAAAGGCTATACCCCAAACTGGACAACGGAAATTTTTCGAATTCGGAAAGTACAAAATACATCCCCCACCACATATTTACTTGAGGACTTGAAGGGTGATCCAGTACAAGGTGGTTTCTATAAACAAGAAATTAAAAAAACAAAATTCTGTAATACTTATCTTGTTGAAAAGATTGTGAAACAAAAAGATGATTATGTGCTTGTGCGTTGGCTAGGCTTTTCAAAATCAGAAGATAGTTGGATTCATAAGAACGAAATTCTATAAAGAACAAGTGGAAGCATAGAACAATTAGAATGTAGGCATTGACGTTAATGCGTGAAAATAAATTATGTTTCTTCTTCACAAGCACGCAATTCTATTTATAAACGGAACGGAACTTGATTATGAGCTTGTGCGTTGGCTAGACTAAAAGAGTATATACAGATAAGAATTTTGGGTGGAACTTGATTATGTGCTTGTGCGTTGGGTAGGCTTTTCAAAATCAGAAGATAGTTGGATTCATAAAAACGAAATTCTATAAAGAACAATTAAAATGTAGACATTGACGTCAATGCGTGAAAATAAATTATGTTTCTTCACAATCACGCAATTCCTATTTATAAAGTGTGAAGAAAAGCATGTACAGATAAGAATTTGAACAGAACGTTATATATTTATATATACAAATCTGGAGGGTATAAAGGCGGAAGAATTTCAAAAAGTATTCAGTTTCCATCTATTCGTTCACGCAACTCAATTTCGGATCGTTTGCTTATTCATTCATTCGTTCGTTTGTTCGATTGTCAAAAAAAACAAAATCAAAATTAAAATGACGGTTTTTATAATATTTTTTGTGATACTTTCCCTCTTTAATCCGATGGTGAAAATGGTACCACTCCCCAATGAAATGACTTTAATTGAAAACCCATCGACTTCCAATAATTCGATTGGGTTATTTATCAATGTTCCAAAACTAAAAAAAATCATTAAAATTGACTTAAAATTTGAGATCCTAGAGGACAGTCATATTTTTATGGATCTCATAAACAAGACAAGTGATGAAAGTGAGATAACAAACTTGAAAAGTGAACTCGATACTAAAATATTTAATGCTATTAATGGTAGCATTAATGAAAAAGACTTAACAAAAAGTACAAGTGCAAGTACAGTTGAAGAAGAAACAACTATATCATCATCTACTACAAATACATCTACCTCAACTACAACAAGTACAACTACACCTACAATGAGAAGGGGAATTCTGGAGGAGGAGGAGAAGGAAGAAACAACAACTACAACATCAGCAACTACATTAAAAAAAGAACTTCTGGAAGAAGATACAACAAAAACAGCTACATCAACAACTACAACCCCAACCAATCTTTTTGATTTTAATAGCGAAAATGAAAGTGTTGATCACATAGAAAATAAAAACATAGGAGATGAAAAATCAGAAAAAATTGATATGCGTATAAATGATAGTGAGAGAGAATTTGAAAACGTAAGTCGAGCACCAACATTTAGTAATACGTCACAAGAATTAGTGTTGGGGATCAGTGATAGTGATACAGAATTTGAAAGTGTAAGTCGGGTTCCAATAAAAAGGAACACTACTCATAAATTAAAAAGCACTGAAAACATACACAACTCTCAAATCGAATTCACAAAGAGAGGTATAAGTGAGAATTTTAAGCAAAAATTAGTTGAAAATGAAAGGAGAATAGGAGGGCATATGGATTTGGGAAGAAGGGGTCTAAACAGATTCTTTACCATCCAATACAAAACTGCTACAGTAGGAGTTAAATGTCATTACAATAATATATATAGAAGAACACATTCTAGGCGAAGTCTAAGTAAATCTAAGCGTATGAATTTAAAATATTTATCTAATCGCCACCGCCACCAAAAATCTAAATGCAATAGTAATACCCCCTTAGCAACTTTAAGAATAAATTGTTTTGAATTTGCAGAAGTTTTATCCCAAACAGTAATTAATGCAGAGAGACGAAAAGATAGGGTTGTCTATGAAAAAATATCAAAGGATGCTGATCTTCTCTCCAAACAAGAGAGTAAAAGAGAAGAGATAGAAGAAGAAGAAACAGGTTATCTTAGTGATGGTCCACAAATCCATGAAATTGAAATCGATGAAGCAGAAAGAACTAATGGGATATATTTAAGAAAGAGAAATTTAGCAGCTCAAATGATGGTTGAATATTTAAATAAAAAAGAAAGTCAGATTAGCACAGATAAAATACCAATTAACGATATTAACGATTTCAAAATAACTAATAGTGATATTATATCATAATCTGATTGAGTAGGGAAATATGTTTGTTTTTGCAGAATATAAAAATAGAAGATGAAAATAATAATTCGAGTAAATTAAAAAAAGGTGAGTTTAATATTTATATATATATATATATATATATATACATATATAAATTTTATGTACTAATAATATATATATGTATATTTTCAGAACTCCAAAGCATTAATAAACAAGGAAGAACGCTATAGTCGAGTACCTCGATACCCGTTACTCAGCTAAAGGGACCAAAGGGAAATGGAGATATGCAAGCAGCAGAGCGAGATTGAAATGCGCCACCTACAGGCGGTAGACAGATTTAAAAGTTGTGGGCGTTAGAGTGGGCGTGGCGAAGTTTTTTTTGGATCAATCGATAGGTATTGACAAGACCAATACATTTCAGTTCAAATTTTTTATCTAGCATGAAAATTGTGGGCGCCACAGGCTTGGCTGTTTGTGGGCGTTAGAGTGGGCGTGGCATATTCGCGTGACGAACTTGCGCTGCGCTCAAGCCTACGGAATCTAAATCTGAAATCCCATTTCTCTATCTTTGATATTTTCCGAGATATCCGCGATCATATTTACGATTTTTTGAAGTTTGTGGGCGGTTTGTGGGCGTTCAAGTGGGCGTGGCAAACTTTTTTTTAGGTCAATCGATAGGTATTGATGAGAACAATACATTTCAGTTAAAATTTTTATTCTAGCATGAAAACTGTAGGAGCCACAGTTTTGGGCGGTTTGTGGGCGTTAGAGTGGGCGTGGCACTGTGCTGAAACAAACTTGCGCTGCGTAAGAAGCTCAGGAATCTGCACGCCTAATCGCAGCCTAGCTCTTATAGTTTCCAAGATCTCAGCGTTCATCCGGACGGACAGACAGACGGACAGACGGACAGACGGACATGGCTAGATCGACTCGGCTAGTGATCCTGAAGAAGAATATATATACTTTATGGGGTCGGAAACGCTTCCTTCTGCCTGTTACATACTTTCCGACGAATCTAGTTTACCCTTTTACTCTACGAGTAACGGGTATAAAAAGTTGAAAATAATATTTCGGATGGAGCTCAAAAAGGTTGGTTGAATACATATAAAATAATATTTGTATATATATATAGTAAAATATTTATATTTTCAGAACTCCAAAACATTAATAAAAAAGAGGTTGGCAAATTTTCTCATAATTTGTATGGTGATGACGATGATGATGATGATGATGACCATGATACAATCCTTTATGATGATGAAAATCCGGAACCATGTATTCCAAGATCATCTAGTGAGGATGAAACTATTCTTGTTGAGGGTGGTATAGATAACTATGTTCAAACTATACCGTTTAATTTAGATGAAGATAATGATAAATACATTAAATCAATTCCTTTAAGTAATGATGACAATAAAGTATATAGATTACAGGGTGGTATAGATAACTATAAACAAACTGTACCACTAAATATAGAAGAAAGTAAGCAAATTGAATGTAATTCAAAGAAAATATTGTAATTCTTCTGTTAAATTCAAATTTTCATGTTCTGTTAATTCTCATAAATTTTAACATTACCCTGTAAGTAAAAGCGATGTTTGTTCTGTTAAATAAAAATTTTATAATAATAATATTGTTAATTGTAATATTTGGTTTATATGTACATTACCTTACATTTTACCCTTTAAATAAAAAAGCGTTGTTTGTTCTGTCTTATTTACAATTATAGAGTACATTTATTCATTTTTTTTATCATTTAGTAAATTTAATTCTAATTCTGTACAAAACATTTCAAATTCACATTCATCTATATTTTTGTGAAATTTTTCTATTTCATTCTCTTGATAATTATTTCTATTAGGACAATTCTCTATTTCTTTTATTCTTTGTTCATAAACATAAATATTTGAATCTATTTCATTAGGTTTATTTTCTAATCTTTTTTCATCTATTTTATAATGGCCATATTGTAGTGTATTAATTTTATTGTCTTGTATAAGAACCTTTGTGTGTTTATGACTGAGAACTACTTTTTACATTTAATTGTTGATAAAAGATGATTTTTAGATCTAATCATTGACATAGAGCTTACCACTTCCTCTTCCGAAAACAAACATTTTTTAAAACTATTAAAAGTTAATTGATCTATTGCACTTCTTTTAACACCCTTTGATTTTTTCACTGTTTTTTCAGAGCTGTCATTACTATTAGATGTTTAAAAGGCATACATTTTTGATCTCAAACCAACAAATTCAGTCATAGGTCTTCCCATTGAGTTCATCTTTAAAAAAACCCAACCTTTTTTTATTAGCTTTGGGAAAATTATAGAGATTAAGTAATTCATCAGAATAATCTGATGTATCAAACTTCATCTCAACATCATTCTGAATATCTTTATAAAAATCTTCAGTGTTAATGGTATATATAAAAGAATCTGTATCCATATAATTTAATTGAACATTTTCATTGTATTTAGGTTTGATATAACTATAATGAAAATCATACATTTTCCATTTCGATAAATCTAATACAGCAAAACCTAAATATAAAGGATTGTTGTACAACACATTTAATCTTTTCATTTGAAAGGCAAAGAAGTTTTCTGAAAACTGTTTGACACTATGGAAGTTTGACTTTGAAATAAGAGATCTACCACAATGCCTTTTTGGACCAGAAGAATCGGATGGTGAAGCACTTTCCCATTCAGTAATTAATTTAATATTAACGCGCTTTTCGACATTTTCCATCGTTTTTCCGTAGACAGCATTATTTAAAAGTTTAAAAAAATCTTTTTCAAATGTATTTTTTGCATTAGTTCTATGGAATAGCTTCTGAAAGAAGCGAAGACCTCTATGAATTTTTGTTAGAATTAATCCATTTTCTATACACTGTTGAAGATTTTTATAATGAATTATATATTTTTCTTTATCCCTTAAATAAGCAATTAATTTTTTTATTTTGTCTGACTTTGTTGGTAACTGATTATTACAACAAAATGGAAGATCATTATGTTTATCGTGCAATTTTAAAGGATATTTTAAATCTACCTCAACAATGTATCCATATTCACTATCATCTGCAATCTCAGTAATGTTTATACTATCAAGTTCCCCCCTTGAAATCCATTCAAAACCTCCATATGGTAAAGATTGTGACATAACCCAACCATATAAATTACTTGCATCCAAATAAATCAAATATGATGATTTTTGAGTACTATCAAAATTCTCAACATATTTATTATTTGCTTTAGCATATCTACATGTACATTGAACTAAGCCACCACGAATACCACTTTGAATAAATTTATACTGATCTATATCAGTTAATAAATCTAATTAAATTTTAGTACATTTTAACATAGCTTCCCATGATAATCCTGGTGTAGTGAAAAAATGTGCTGGATCAAGTGAATAAATTTTACTACAAAGTCTTCGAAAGTTTTCAAAGACATCAGACATTAATAAAACATCTGTTTTTAAATATAATTCTAAATAATCTTTAAGATTATTACAAGAAAACTCATTCCATACCTTTTGTGCGTGAGTATAATTTTCAACTGAACATTCATTTTCGGTTAAGGAACTATAGAAAGCTTCTCTAGGAGGTAATTTACTTTCTTTTAATTTCTCAACTGAATCTAAATATTCATATGGAAATACACCCTTTCGTCGCATTAAGTTGAAATGATTTTCATTAGGGAAAAATGATCTTGTTATACACATTTGTTCACTATGTAGATTTGAAGCTAATGTATCTAAAGCAGAAGGCATAAATCGAAATGAGTCTAGAAAACGGATTTCAAAGTTATCACCATTACTTAAAGTTATAATTTTTGAAATTGATATATATTGTTCCTTATTTAATGGAATTACCTTTATTTCACGAGGTATGACTGCCAAATCTTTAATAAATAGATGGCAATCATACCTGGTGAAATTGTGGAAGAAAACAGGAATAAATTTTGGAACTGTATATTTTAAATTACACTCATTATGTGCTGCCCCTCTAAATTTTCCTGTGAAGTGACAGTGATCCCTAACTCTGTCCAATAAAAGAGGAGTGTTGCATATATGACAATTATTAGATTTTTGGAAATCATCTTCTTCAACATCTGACATTATTAAAGAAACAGGTTTTGAAATACAGTTTTCATATATAAAAGTTAAATTTTCTATTAGTGATAACAGGAAATTCATTCCCGAGTTAAATACAGTTTCTAAGACAAACTTATCTAAACTGTTATCATGTGCACACTTTATATAGTATGCATATGAAACAGGTCTATGTATATTTATAATATTTAAATTTAATGTTTCGTTTTTATTAATTGGTTGAAGGGTGCATTCAAAGTCAGCGTAAACTGTGAATGGGACCATCACTTCCTTTTGAACATTTGTGTACCGTAAAGTGGCATCCTTCATGTTGGGTAAGCGCGAGACTTTTTTCCCACAGACTTCTGAATGCCGGTTGGCAGCATCTTCACTCAATGAGTAATTTAAGCAAATTTGACAGAACCATTTTTTTGATTTGTCTCTCGAAACTTGAGAGGAAACCAAACTAAAAAAAGATAAACACAAGAAAAAAAAAATTTTTTAAGTATGAAAGCTAATAAATATTATGAAATTTAAAAACAAAAACCAAAACAAGATATAATAATGATAAAATGATAAAACAACTTACTTTGAGAGATTTTTAATCCAAGTATAGTGTGCTTTACATCCTTCCTCCAGTATCAACATATTTATATAATTTCTCCTCACTTCAGGAGAGTAAAATATAGGTCCGAATATAACTCCATCGTCGAATCCGAAAAGTGTAATATTTATATCTTTATTTATTTCCATAAATTTCGATATATCCGCTGGCTTAAGTGGAAATTGCAATCCAGTGAAATTTAGTGTAATTCCATTTACTTGAATGACTTCATCATTTATATTCACTTTATAGCTTGTGCATCTGTTCGCATTCTTATTTAGTTTACTTAATGCTGCGATTAAGCTCCATTTAAAACAATATTCATTATTTGTGTTTTTCACATTTATAATTGCTTTTTTAGCTTCTAAACAAGAGGGTAGTTTTATATAAGATGATCCTCTTAAAGGTGAATATTGATTAATATTCATCTCCAATCGAGTGAGATGAAGCAAAGTCCATCCACTATCCCTTTCTTGGAATTCTTCCATCCTCGCCAAAATTTTTTCCATGTGTTCCTTATATTCATTTTCAATATTCGAATAGGCACTAATTATTGTCATCTTACTTTGAAATGACTTTATTTCAATACATTCCTTTTCTTCCTTCAAAAGTCCGTACTCTCCAAAAAGATCAAAATTTATTTTCACCGATGCATAACTTTCCAACAATGGATACAAGTGAGGTAGAAAAGCTTCTCCTGCTTCCTTCATAAATTGTGTTGGATAAATTACATCATTGTTGGTGCTTTCATATAGGTAGTGAATAATCCTTCCTTGGAATCCAGAACTGATTTTTTCATCCTTGAATCCACTGGTTCAACCACATTCTTCTTGTGTTGCTTCGTTCGCAGATGATGAGCCCACGAAATGTTACCCGATAGGGTAATGTTGCACTTTCCACAATACTTATTCATTTTTTTTTTGGTTTTGATTTTTTTTCGTTTTTGAAAGTATTGTATTGATAGATGTACTTTTCACTTTGTTATACTTTACTTTTACTGTAAAGTATTATACGTTTTATCAATTTGATAAGTTTACACAACACAAATCTGGGTAGTTCACAATTCACACAACCTTACTTTACACTTGGTAAAGTATTTTAATTTTTATCAATTTGATAATCTCGCACAAATCGTATTCGGATGGAACGTAAGTTAACACAACTTTACTTTAGCTTTGAATTACCGGAGGGTTCACACGACGATTCTAGATGGTTCGCTCAACTCAAATAGTTTTCTAAAACTGAACTACTTTCCACGTTTCTCCTTAACACATACATTTTTTGAAAACTTAGAAGGTAACCGTTTTCTCTTTCTATAAGCGCATGAGAAAAAATTTTCAAATATGATTAAAGTAAAACGTATTTGACTAAACAAACGATCTCATTTGTTTTTGTGTATTTTCTGTTAGGAACCACCACCACAAGCACCGCCACCACCAACATCCCTCTTACACTCCTACGCTTACTTTCCCATCTAATGCTCGCTAAAGAGGGGGGAGGTTACCGAACTCACGCTTGTTTCACACAACAACAAAAGTATGCGGTCTAATATCTCTCAAACCAACACCTTTTGACCACAAGACCGTAGCCAGGTGTCACCTACAACCCTAATTGAATCAAGAAAACGCCCACGCATAACAAAACAACGTTTTTGTTAGAAACCAACAAGCACCAACACCCCTCTTACACTCCCACGCTCACTTTCCCATCTAATGATCGCTAAAGAGGGGGAGGTTACCGAACTCATGCTTGTTTCACACCACAAAAGTATGCGGTCTAATATCCCTCAAACCAACACCTTTTGACCACAAAACCGTAGCCAGGTGTCACCTACAACCCTAATTGACTCAACAAAACGCCCACGCATAACGCGTTCTTACCCAAGTTAGAAGCAACATAGTGACCTGTGTGCAACCATTGCACTCCACAAAATCCTACGCATGACAAAACACCTCCTATCACACACGCACCTTTAGCGTGAGAAAAATACAAGACAAAACAAGACATATCAAAACACCCCTCTCTCACACTCCTACACACCACTTTCTAACCTCATTAAGTGACCTGTGTGCAACCATGCTCATCTAACTAGGGTCAGCAACACCCCCCTTTTTGACTTAATTATGCTAATTAGGTCATTAGAACACCTGTGTGCAACCATGCGTGACTAATTAGAGTCACCCCCACCTCCTTTTTTGACATGATTAATTACCTAGTGAGCCAGCACCCGTATTACCTATCTACTGGTTAAAATGTGATTTTTGGTCAAATAGTCGGACACAAGCGTCGATCGATGAGACGGCGCATTATCGTGCAACAAACGCCAACTTCCACCTTCGCGATATTCGGGCCGAATACGTCGAATACGGTGCACCAAACGCTTCAAAACTCCAAGGTTGACTACCGCATTAACGTTTTGGCCGGGTGGAACAAATTCTTTGTGGACAATACCCTTGGAATCATAAAAACAAATCAGCATTGTCTTCACTTTTGACTTCTCCAGGAGCGATTTTTTGGGTTTCGTTTATGTCCTCACGAACACTTTGAAAACGTTGAAACCACTCGTGCACTCTGCTACGGGATAGGCAATCATCGCCATAAACTTGTTTCATCAATTGAAACGTTTCGGTAAAAGTTTTACCCATTTTAAAACAAAATTTAATGTTGGCTCTTTGTTCGAAGCTCATTTTCGCACCGATGACAAAAACATACTGACACTTAAAACGCAATAACCTCACTTCCAATAATGAAATGTCATGAAATTTTTACTGGAAGTCGATAAAGGATAGCAGATTCTAACGCACCAGTTGACATATAGATGGCGCCACTAGAGGGCGCTAGATTCAAAAAGTCCTGTTTACTTTGGAACTCACCTTGTATATTCTGCGTTAGAAAAATCCGCAGCAAAGGGGCCAGATCTGCAACAGGAGAATCAAACTTACTCGAGTTGTGTGCATCGAAGGTAACTTAAACTATTAGTAAATTAATAATACCTTTACTTATTGTTTTTTTGACAGTTACCAATTTTGACAAAAATTCGATTAAGAACATAAAATTAATTTCAATTGCACCAGCTATAACACAGTGGATAGACCTAAATGTTTAGAGCAATTGTGCAGAGCCACCAGAATTATTCCATACGACTTTCTAGAAGAATTGCTTGCAATGGAAAGGAATACTCTGGAAAATTCAAAAACACCGTGCCACATTTAAGGAACTGATTTGGTTTGCATCATAAGGGTTTTTTCTATAACATAATATTTTGTTAATGGCATTAGAATCCTTTAAAGATCTCGGAAACTATAAGAACTAGGCTATTGGGATTTGGCATGTAGATTTCTGAGCAGATTTCTTACGCAGGTTATTTTCAGCAGAGTGCGACGCCCACTCTAACGCCCAAAAACCGCCCAAAACTGTGGCTCCTACCGTTTTGATGCTAGAATAAAAATTTTAACTGAAATGTATTGTTCTCATCAATACCTATCCATTGACGCAAAAAAAGGTTTGCCACGCCCACTTTAAGGCCCACAAACATCAAAAAATCGTAAGTAAGAACGTCGATATCTCGGAAACTATCAAAAATAGAGAATTGGGATCTCAAATTTAGATTCCGTAGCCTATGCCACGTAGCCTATGCCACTCTAACGCCCACAAACCGCCCAAGCCTGTGGCGCCCACAATTTTCATGCTAGATACAATATTTTAACTGAACTGCATTGGTCTCGTCAATACCTATCGATTGACCCAAAAAAAATTTGCCATGCCCACTTTAACGCCCATAACGCTTAAATCTGTCTACCGCCGGTAGGTGGCGCATTTCAATCTCGCTTGGCTGCTTGCATATCTCCATTTCCCTTTGGTCCCTTTAGCTGAGTAACGGGTATCTGATAGGCGAGGTACTCGACTAAAGCGTTCTTCCTTGTTTTGTTTGTTACTGTTTTACGCGGGAGCGATTTTAACTACGTTCCCAATCATAGGTAGTACCTAGTAGTAGTATCGTAGGTAAACCTATTAGAAATCATATTTTTTGTTTCTTTGACTTTGTTTTTAAATATGCTAATAATCGGAACTCTTTATCAAAACAATCAATCTACGTGTAACAGCATTTAAGTAACTAGTGATCAACTAAAACACAGCTAGTGTACAATAAAAAACAGCTAGAAAGCAATTAGTTAACAACTAAAAACTTATTTATTTATTTATTTAACAAATTAAGCTAAGCATACAATGACTAACTTAATTGCAAAATTACCGAGCACTGGCTGCGGTGGCCTTCGACAACTAAAAAACTTATATTACCAATATTTCCAAAATATGTCCAAACAGCTCTACCATTAAACTCAAGAGCTTAAAAAATTTATTTAAAAGAAGCTGTTATCTTAGGCAAGGATACTGAATATGTAATACTAGTTTGTATTACGGTACAACGCGAAAACTGGTGATTGCAGGGAAATCCGGGACTTATTTGATGACGAAAAGGAGTGTGCGCAATGATTTTCATATAACAACTGAACTTTAATTTAATTTTACATTTTTCTTAACCCTTTCTTAACTAGGGGCGAGAGAAGGGGCGAATTCGCGAGAGCGAAGAAACCCGCCTTACCCTCTACAACAAATTTCAAAAATAGAACGCGCAAAGTGCGCAAACACCGCCCCCTCTGAAGGACTGCCGTCTTCAGCATACCACAGGCAGCAACGCCAGCATATGGTTCGCTTGCCGGTATTTGCCATCCCTGGTCTTCACGTCCGCCACTCAAACCCGCCACAACACGACCGATCTTCCACTGATGCGGCGGAAGATTGTCCTCGCATTCTTTTTTTAATGCGAGTGTTCCGATACCGCCGCCCTCCTCTTCCAATTGGGTCCGGAAGTCTTTCATGTGCAGATCTGCTCCAACGAAGTTCGTCGCGCTGTCGCATCACGCCTTCTCCGGAATCCCGCGTCGACTCACGAATCTTTGAAATGCCAACAAAAATGCATCAGTGGTGAGGTCAGACACTAACTCTAAGTGGACCGCTTTGGACGCAAAACATACAAACAACGCCACGTATGACTTTTAAGGTGACTTACCACGGATACGATACGTTGTGTTCAATGGGCCACACAAATCAACATCACAGATATTAAATGGGAGGAGTTCTCGAAGTCTGTCTGATGGCAAGTTCCCCATGATTTGCGTCAAGAGTTGAGGCTTGCAATGAAAGCAGCGAATGCAAGAACGAACTGTTCGACGGCGAACTTCTTGCGCATTAACCAACCATATATTTTCTCGCAACAGACTTACAAGTGCTTGAGGGCCAGCGTGACAATTTGTAACGTGCAAGTATGATACGTAGGTCTTAACAAACTGTGAGCCTTTGGACAACAACAACGGTAATTTGTACGCGATAGTAATTCGGTAATTTGTACGCGATAGGAGCATTCAATAACCGACCCCCATCTCGCAGCAATTTCGAGGAGCACCAATCTGATTTTTTTTCCTGAGCAAAGGGGCTGAACTTCTGTATATTCTTAGATACTGGTTTATTTTTCCGAATTTTGCCTATGTTGTCACTGAAATCGTGAGTTTGGATCACTTCCACTTTTTTCTCGAATGCAAAATTAGTTCTTTTGGAGTAATACTTTTACCAAAGGGCTGCGACATGAATAAACCGAAAGACCCGCAGGAAAACTCTTAGAAGCTTTATGTGCGACGAAAACGACTCTATTTTCTGAAGTACATAATTGAGCTACAAGCTCTAATGCTGATTTGCGTAATTCCATCGACACGAGATTAGGAGGAACTTCGAAGTCTCGATTTACAGGCCAATCTATTTCTGCATCGAGCAAAAACGACGGCCCAGCGAACTAAACGGAAGCAGTAAGTTCCTAAACGTCACATCCCTGTGACACGATGTCTGCTGGGTTTACTTTCGTAGGGATATGTCGCCAAATTGCTTTTTACGACCACTCTTGAATTTCTGCAACTTGCCTTGAGATAAAAACCCACAATGACGACGGATGCGTTTTGATCCAATGCAGAGGGATCTCCGAGTCCGTCCATAGGAGCACTTTTGTAATCGGAAAATTAATCAATAGTCCTACACGATTGTAAGGATCCGCTAGAAGGTGAGCTGCCCACAACTCAAGGCGGGGCAATGTTTTCGTCTTGAGGGGAGCTATTTTGGATTTTGCTGTCAATAAAGATACTTTTAAACCTACAGCGGTATTAGTGCAAACGTAGATGCACGCTCCATATGCTCGCATGGAAGCGTCACCGAAACCATGGATTTCTGCTATGACTTTGGTGTCTGTATGAACGAATCGCCATACCTGGATTTTGGCCAGCTGCAACAGCGATCCCTTGAAAGATTCCCAAAAGTCTGCAGTTGCATCGGCAGCGACTCGTCCCAGTCCAACTTTCGAAGCCACAGTTCCTCCAACAACATTTTTGTCCTTGTCACTAGAGGACACAATAGGCCAAGCGGATCGAAAAGTCGGGCAGTCACCTACAGTATGTTTCGTTTTGTCGAACGCAGATCCAGGAAAGAGTCATCCAACCGAAATTGAAAGTAATCAAATCACGCCAAGGGTTTTAGTTACGTCTAAGTCTGCCGTTAGCGGCATGACAGCGCTTTCAGATGCGGACAACTCCTGGCAGTTAGAAAACCGCTTTGCCAATTCAAATCCTGCATCTTGCAATACCTGGGAAACTTCGTCTCGAAGGCTTAACAGGTCCCCAACGCATCTGGCGCCAGTCAACATATCGTCAACATAAAAGTCATTCTGAATGACCTTGCTGGCTTTTGGGTACGAATCTTGCGCAATCTCTCCAAGCCGCATTAAACAACGGATTGCCTGATAGGGTGCTGGCGAAGTTCCATAAGTCACTGTGTTCAGCTTTAAGATATTCAAGGACTCAGATGGATCTCGTCTCCACACTATGAGCTGAAAGTTTCGCTCAGCTTCATCAACCAAAACTTGACGATACATCTTTTTTACGTCAGCTGCAAGCGCAAACTTGTGCTGTCTAAACCGAAGCAGCGTCGAATACAGCTCCTCTTGAATAGTGGAGCCTACCATCAAGATGCCAATCAACGCGGCCTGCGTCGATGTACGGCTCGAAGCGCACTCTCAACTTTGTTGAGTTGCTTTGAGGTCGCAATGAAATAGTGCGGACTGTCTTGAATTTTATTATCAGTGAAAGACATGTGGCCGATGGCTAATATGGCTTAATATGATAAACCAATAGTGTTTGGGACAGATTTGAACGGCAGACGAACCGAAAATCTTCCGGACGGCAATCTTTGAGTATTTTTCTCAAAGTGTTGCTCACAAAACTGCTGCTCAGGTGTATGGGTCTTGGCCTTGGGCGGCAAGTCCTCCACAGACCAGAATTGTGTCGATTGACTCCAACACACACACACTACCAATTTTTCTGTGTCTCTTATTTTTTCTGAGGCACATCTCCCTGACACTATCCAGCCGAGAACTTTTTTTGTTAAGTGGGAGAGTCAGGCCCTTGCTTTATTAGGCCGACTGACAATAGCTTAAAGAACTAGTCTGCGTCTATAAGCAGATCTACTTTCTGTGGCTTGAAAAAGAATAGATCTGCCAATTTAATATTTTCATGCACCCTCCAGCCAGATAACCAGAAATATTTTTTAGAATGTAAGATTCGGACGACAACTAGGTGCTACCCACTCGCGACTTGACTATCGTGTTTATTTTCTTGGTTGCTTGAGCGTTAGTTCCACCAATGCCCCGCAAGTCTCTCTTAAGTCTCTGAGCGAGCTCATCGGTCACAAAATGAACTTGTGAACCAGAATCGATCAACGCTCGAGCCAAAACTAAATCGCCACTTTTTGTTTGCAAGCTCACGATGGCTGTGGCAAGAATAACTCTATCCGACGCAGTCGCATGCAAAACATGCGAAGTGGATGGAGTATTCTGTAAGAGCGTGAGCTAAGAAGGAGGTGGCAACGCGACATTTGAATTCGGCGAATAAATGTGAAGCAATGTGTGGTGTGACAACTTACACACCTGCAAGGTTTGCTTTTTTTTACCGTGTGGCCCTTTCGAAGGCAATAAATGCATATTGGGCACCCTTTTTGCAAAATCAAATCTCTGCTTATCTTTTAGGGCGGCAAAAGCAGAGTAAGTTCCTACTTGATGTTCTGCTGAGTTGCAAAACACACATACTTCAGGATCGTCCATGGCAAAGAACAAACGAAAAACTCCTGCTTCCATTATTCTTAGGATAATCCTGGCTCTGCTGAACAATTTTTGGCTTGCACGCTTCTTCGGCAACCATATGGTGAAAGCACTTGTTCAAGGTCGACTCACACTCGCTCCAAAGAGGAAGCGATGTGTATTCCAGCTGTTCTTCCCACTTGCTTTTAGTTCCTGCATCGACTTTGCCCATTACTAAATGGATAAGGATGACATTCGTGATACGTTTATCATCCCCAATGGATAAAAGAGAATCATACAGCGCTGTGGCTGTGTCGATGAGGTTTCTCAAGGCGGTAGCTGATGGCTGGGTAATTTTTGGCAAATGAAACAGGGTCGATATATTGTCAAAGAAAATTAAAAAATCATTTTCGTACACCCGCCTTAGGCTAGCCAAAGCTTTTGGATATTTATCCGCGCTGAATTGAAATGCTCTGACTCCTATCCTTCCTATCATTATATTAAATGGTTACATTTTTCGATATCGTGCAGCGTGTCCTTTTTGTCAACAAACGTTTCGAAAAGGCTAATACGATTTTTAAAATCGGAATGCTTTCCGCTAAAGGTTGGAAGAGCGACGCTCGGCAAACGGCATTGGGGTGTGCGCGTTACCGGCGGAGCGGAATTGTCAACGCTTTTACGCCTTGTTTCTGCAATTATGGAAATTAGCTACGATTTTGCTATTATGGCAGTCTCTTCCAACTCTTCGCGGTACACATCATCTCCATCTTTCGCTTCGATTTGATTTTGAATAAGCGAAGAGTTTTCAATGTGCTTACTTAGGATTTTTATACGCGTTACTCGTAGAGTAAAAGGGTATACTAGATTCGTCGGAAAGTATGAAACAGGCAGAAGGAAGCGTTTCCGACCCCATAAAGTATATATATTCTTGATTAGGATCACTAGCCGAGTCGATCTAGCCATGTCCGTCTGTCCGTCTGTCCGTCTGTCCGCTGTCCGTCTGTCCGTCTGTCTGTCTGTCCGGATGAACGCTGAGATCTTGGAAACTATAAGAGCTAGGCTATTGAGATTTGGCGTGCAGATTCCTGAGCTTCTTACGCAGCGCAAGTTTGTTTCAGTAGAGTGCCACGCCCACTCTAACGCCCACAAACCTCCCAAAACTGTGGCTCCTACAGTTTTGATGCTAGAGTAAAAATTTAAACTGAAATGAATTGTTCTCATCAATACCTATCGATTGACCCAAAAAAAATTTGCCACGCCCACTTAAACGCCCACAAGCCGCCCACAAACTTCAAAAAATCGTTAGTATGAACGCGTATATCTCGGAGACTATCAAAGATAGTGTATTGGGATTTCTTATTTAGATTCCGTAGCCTTGTACGCAGCGCAAGTTTGTTATGCGAATATGCCACGCCCACTCTAACGCCCACAAACCGCCCAAGCCCGTGGCACCCACAATTTGTATGCTAGATAAACTGAACTGAACTGATTAACTGAAATGTATTGGTCTCGTCAATACCTATCGATTGATCCAAAAAATATGTTGCCACGCCCACTCTAACGCCCATCACGCTTAAATCTGTAAACCGCCGGTAGGTGGCGCATTTCAATCTCGCTTTGCTGCTTGCATATCTCCATTTCCCTTTGGTCCCTTTAGCTGAGTAACGGGTATCTGATAGTCGAGGTACTCGACTATAGCGTTCTCCCTTGTTTTTTATATTAAAATTAAATTATTTAAATTGTTAAATAATTTTTTATTTTTACAAAAATGATAACCAACGAGAGGAATAAGCCAAACGCAAGCAGTGTAGGGGGATTAATTCTTAATGAGTTAAATAAATTTAAGAAATCGTATTATTTTAATATTTCAATCACAATAATATGCTGAGCGCATGTAGTGTTGGGGAGCACACGCCAAGCTCAAACACGAACAAAAAACGACGAAAGAGAACTCGAAAGAATGGGCCGCGCTGTCAGTGTGTGGGTATGTGTGTACGGCTGCCCGCTCAACGCAACGATGACGGACAATGATGCACCGACCAAAACTTAAGGACAACGAATATATAAGCCTTAAGCCTAGTACTCACATCGACGAAAACCGCGAGCTAACCATAGGAGTGAGCGAGAGGCAAACAGGCGGCTAAAGCTTTTCGTCGGGTCTATTTTTCAGCGCGGTACTCAGATGATCTAAGGAAATACCAGAAAAAATACCAGATTTCGGGAGTGAATTTTCGATGAACGCAGTTAGCCGCGGCCCAAAGAATAAGAAATTTAATCTTTGGCGGTGTTCGTGCAGAAGCGGTGGGGAATTTAAAAATTTTAAATGGAAGAAAAACCCCAAAAACGGTTAAAGGAGGTCAGTGCAGATGAAAAAGGACGCCTAATCCAAGCTGTTGCCCATTGTTGTGGGACTTGACCGACAGGAAGCAATACCACAACAGGGGGAAATCCGCAGAATAGTTGAAGTGCTGGAGGAGATCCACTAGAGAATCCCAGTGGGAAGGAACATGCCGAGTGGTACTTCGCTCTCTACATGGACATCCTGCCGAGCGTGTCCTGGCAAAGAAAGTAAGATCTGGCCAAAATAATTTGGTTGCGTTGTACTAATAGAAGGATCTTTTTAGCATAACCCCAGTAATATGATCTCCGAAGTACTCTCCATTAGGAGTCCGTACACCATCACCACCACCACCACCAGCTACTTGGCAGCTTAAGCTGAGCTGGAGGACGCAGTGGCTTCTATAAGGAGGAGGAAAATAGGGCGCCCGCTAAGGAACAGTTGGAGAAGCCATGGCCAGGATGCTGGGCGACTTCCTGCAGCATCAGCGAATCAACTCCGTTCCCAATCCGGCTACCACTTCCTCAAGGTCCATTATGCCCATTGGGACTCGGAGCTGGACTGCGGTGGCGCGGGAAAGATGGCGAAGCATTCGTTGGACGTTGAGGAAGCTTTAAGCTACAAATTTACATAAATAAAAACATTCGTTGAACATTCCATTTATTTTTATTTTACTTTCTTTGTGAACCAGCAGACTCCTCCTTTTTAAATTTCTCCAATTGATTTGTTTTCCGTTTGGCAACAAGCACAGCCGCTTGACAGTAAGACCATGCTACATGCATTGCGGGTGAACTTTCAAAACTTCGGTCACACTGCAAAGAATAAGTTTTTTCGACTAGTGAAACTCTTAGCAGATCTGAGGCTTTACGCTAAAAAGCGCGAGAAGTGGCGAAAAGCGAGGGAAACTTGAGAAAAATGCACGGCAGAAAATTTGCCGGGAATTTTATTCTGGAATCACAACTTTTCACAATTTTCAATTTTTACCACATTAATTCTTTTCTAAACTCAAATTGGTGCTCACTAAGACGAGAAATAGGGGAATTTTAATTTTCAAAAACCAGGTCGCCGACAAATATTTATTTGATTTAGGTCCAAAGCGGTTCACTTATGTATGTATAATTCGAAATATGTTTGTATGGATGTATATATATATCAGAATTATAATCGTTAGTGCATGCAAGTTTTATTTATTTCTTGGTTAGAATGCTCGCTATCTACCGAATTTTTTCCCACGAATGCAAAAAGTTGAAAGATGGGCCAAAACACAATTTACGACACGCCACAGATTAACTTTTAAATTATAGCATTCTATACCTGTGGGGACGATTCACATCCGTCGGCAACTTCCCTGTTTGAATCCATTTGATTTCCTTCTGGGGTGTAGGGGATAGCGAGCGGTGAACTTGGCGATGAGCAGCACAACAACAACAACGGTCCAGCAGCGGCAATGAAATCCAAAAACTACAGCTAAACAGCTAAACCAAAACTTTCCAGCGGCAGCAATGAAGAATTAGCAGCGGCAACAATTGCACCAACAACTTCAATGTTCTTAAGCAAGCCGGCGCGATATGTGTTTGTTACTTTGTTAATTTGTTTCACCAAAAAATCTAGTTCCACTGCAGATCACGTCGGATTCACCATGAAAATTTAAGACTAGTTTGTATTAAGTAAAAACGCGAAAACTGGTCATTGCAGGGAAATCCGGGATTTATTTGATGACGAAAGTGCGCAATGATTCTCATATAATAACTGAACTTTAATTTCATTTTATATTTTCCTTAAGCCTATCTTAACTAGGGCCGAGAGACGGGGCGAATTCGCGAGAGCAAAGAAAGCTTTATTGCGCTCCCGCTCCCGCCTTACACTCTACAATTAATTTCAAAAATAGAACGCGCAAAGTGCGCACACAAATACCTTTAAAACATGTTCTAATAGCAATTCATTTAAATTCTTTTGACGAAATTAAATTATTTTAAGTTAATTCTCAACTTCCTAAACAAGAAAAATCATTCAAGATACTTATCATCACCTTTTGAAGAATACGCTTTGACTACTTTATTACTAACACCAGTCCTTTACTTATCAGGCCAATCATGTTTTCTCGGTTTCTGAAGGTTCTGGAGGGTGGAAACAAATGGATGTTTTATTTCAATTTCTGAAAAACAGTAACTTATGAAAACTATTTTACATCTGTATACGGCACCCATGCGGGCATCTGCGTTTGGAGCGAAGAGTAATAATCGATATACTATTTTATTTCTTAGAGATGTTGGTAAGAGTTCACCGATATAGAGCCAGAAAATTAATGATATTTATATAAAATATATTTAATTATATATATAAATTAAGTTTTTTTGCTTCGGTATATATTAAAAAAAAGCGATTTTTATTTTAATATACAGCTGAGTTTTTATTGGTAAAGTTGTTTCAAGTTAGATCCCCAATCTTAAACTGATTTTACAAAATAAATAACTATGGCTTTTAGCGGTGACAGCGACGCGAGCAGCGAAAGTGGACTTTGATTGAGAAAGTTGATTAGTCAAATCTGTGGCCCGATGAAAAGGTTTCTAGGCTGCATCTTTTGTTTAATTAATTTGGATTGGCCAAAGCTTTTATGCTGTCGAATGGGTTCTCAGGCTAGACCCTTTGTTTAAATGTTTGAATATTGTTTATGTCTACCGTCGTCGATAAAGGCGTGAGAAGTGTTTATAATTCTGGTGCTGCCGATTGAAGGCGTGGGAAAGATTTGTGTCTGAGGGGTTAAATGTTTATGTCGGATTGATTTGAATAACTGCGATAGTAGGCTCTGGACTTATGTTATTGACAATTGGAATAATGGGTATCTCGGGATATACAGGTTGTGTGTTGGGTTTGGTATCCAGGGTAGTTGCGTATACGTCACTCGCCCCTCCTTTAGAAGATTCAACATCCTTGTTGAATTTAAACAAAATTTCTTTTTTATTGGCTAGGCACCTATAAGTAAATATGATGTAAGTAGTAACGCTTAAAAGTATAATTATTAATATTGTAAACACAATCCACTTATAAATTGATTCTTGTTTTTGTTGATAGGTAATAGAGTTTTTAAGTTTTAACAATCGTATTGGTTCATATAAAGTAATATTAGTGCTGGATAATATAATTTTATATTCTTTGAAGTTGTAATTTTAATATCTCTTATTTCTAAAGTACATTGACTTAATTGTATTATATTGTTACCCTGAATTATTTTGTTGAACATTTCGCAATTTTGATTAATTTTTGTCTCTTTTAAATTATAAGTAATAATGATGTTAGGCTCAATATATTTTACAGATTCATTTTCTGATACAAAAGTGTGTTGACATTTCGCAAATTGATTAGTAAGGATTTGAGAGATACATTGATCAGTGATCATAAATTTTTGGTCTAAAATATTTGCTAATGAATTTGGTGAATTTTCCAAGTAAAATACTTTCTTTTCGTCACTTACAAAATATTCATTATTATCATTTATATCAATTTGTCGGCCCATATTATGTGGATATTTAATAATTCTATATTTTTGTGTTTCTTTAAATGAAGTGGGTATATGGGCTAGAATAAAAGTGTCTTTAGTTTGACTGCTTAACCAAGCTGAAGTTTTGATTGATAGTAATTTTTCTTCGCTTATGTTCTCCAACTCTTCATGTTTTAGTATTTTAGGATTAAATATTCCAACTCTTGTTAATTGTAGACTCATTTGTAAATCTTCGATGTATTCTAGGAACATATTTAAGGATTGTTCTTTTGATTGTTCATTTATTATTTGAATTATTTCATTAAATTCTTTGTTTTCAATTATCATTTCTTGTAAGTTTTGTAGTTTATCTTCCAACTCTTTTTTATCATCTTCAGTTAATGTTCCAAATAGATACTTGTGAGCTGTCCCTAAAAAGTTTATTAATCTCCGTTTTTGTCTCGATGTCGAAGTAATTCCCTTGATTTCATGTTTTAATTGTTTCAATGTTAATGCAATGTCTGGTACGTTTTTAAATTGGTTTTCGTATTTTATAAATTCCTGATATGTTTCAAATATTTTAGTTTGAATTATTTTAATCATATGATGATCATACTTTAGAGGTATTTTTATCCCTGTGTTTAGAAGTACATAACCGTTGTTCGAAGTAATGGGTGTAATGCTGATTTGTTGAGCTGTTGTCAATGGTATTTTCGTCCATGTCGCTATCATGGTCAATTTCATTATCAGAATCAGTACTGTCAGTTTCCCTGGAATGAGGAGAGAGATTTTGCATCTTAGCTTTTTTAAATTTACTTATGTGTTTTACTACTTTATGACCCCTATTAGTTGCTTGTCAGTGCTTTTCGTCTTTTTGTTCTAACGCTCCTGTCTTTTTGAATGGGTTTACTTATTTAGCTTTACGTTTAATTTCTTTTTCAACTTTAGTGTATTCCAGATCTAGATCATGTTCCTCGCGGTCTTTATTAAGTTTATCTATCTTATGTTCTTTTTGTTTTTGCATATTTTTGCTTGGTTTTATTCCATAAAGAAATATTTCAGCAGGAGTTTTACCTGTGGCATCATGGGTTATTTCGTTATTATAAACGTATGTTCCCTTTTCTATGTTCATTAACTTATCTTCAGCGTCCGTAAGTGTATTAATAATTCTAAGTTTTTCATTGATTGTTTTATGTACCCATATAGAAAGGGCTATACCATTCTTGCTAGTTGTAATTTCAATGTTAATATTTTCCTTTTGTAACAAATTTTGTAATGATTTAGATACTAGGACAGGATCTTGATCCATTTTAATTGTTTTCGGTTTACCTGTCATATTAAAGATTTTAAGAGCTTTTTTACTTTAACTCCAATCTGTGGTTCTTGTTTCAATAATAGAAATGAATTTTGAATAAATGTCGATGCATGTTAAAAATGTACGTTGGTCAATAAAGTAATAGTCTATAACATATTTATTGCGAATATTTTTGGTTTCTGGAGTTTTTTCAAACGGAAGAGCAACTTTTCTGTGCTCTGCTTTGCATAAATTACAAATTTCACATTTATTAATAATGTTTTGAATAAGTTTTTGTGCGTCTGGGAAGTAGTATTTCGTTTTAAAAGTGTCATAAGTCTTTTTAATACCTTGGTGTATTGTTTTCTCATGTATTTCTAATACTTTTTCATGAAAGTCTGCATATGTGGGCAAGTTGGGGAGTACTACAGAAGTTTTCATTAATTTCGTACCAGTATTTGGTTTACTTAATTTCATATAGGCTCGTTGAAAAATTGCAAAATCTTCGTCATTATTAATGTACATAACAAAATTGTGTCCACATATAAATTTAATAATTATAAAGTAGTGAGTAAGTTCGTTAGTGTCTTGATTTCCCTTTTCAAATATAAGTTGGTGATTAAAAACGATAACTGGTCGTTCGGTAATTTGTATGCAATCGTCATTATCTTCTTGTGCACTATGCACTGTTGCTGCAGTAGTATCTACATCGTCTTCATTTTGAAATACTTCTTCAATTTTGTTATCTTTTGATTCCTTTTTTGTAATCCTGGATAGAGCATCTGCTACGTGATTCTCTTTTCCTTTAATATACTTTATTTCATAATCAAACTCTCTAAGCATTATTTTCCAAAGTTGTAATTTCATATTAGGTTCCTTTATATTGTGTAACCAAACAAGTGGTTTATGGTCAGAGCATATTTTAAAACTTCTTCCAAAGAGATAGGGGCGGAAATACTTAGTCGCCCATACAATAGCTAATAATTCTTTTTCAATAGCTGCATAATTTAACTCATGTTCATTTAAAGTTCTACTGGCAAAACAAATGGGTTTCCCTTCTTGGGATAGTACAGCCCCTAATGCACAATTGCTTGCATCTGTAGTTAGATCAAACTTCTTTTCAAAATCTGGATATATGAGAACTGGATCGTTACTTATTAAAGTTTTTAATTTTTCAAACGCTTCATTGTAACTAGGATCGTTTATAATTATTTATGCTCCTTTTTTTAAGCAGAGAGTAATTGGTTTGGCAATTTTTGCGAAATCTTTTATAAATTTACGATAAAAACCACAAAGGCCTAAAAAAGATTTTATTTGTTTTGATGAGTTTGGAATTTTTAAATCTTGAATAGCTTGAATTTTATTTGGATTTGCTCTGATTCCTTCAGTTGAAATTATGTGACCTAAAAATTCAGTTTCTCGTTTCATAAACTCACATTTATCTAATTGTAGTTTGAGATTCGAACTGCGAAGACGTTTGAATACTTTTTTAAAGATTGAATATGCTCTTGTAAAGAGGTTGAAAATATAACAATGTCGTCTAAATATACTAGACAATGGCTACCTATTATGTCGTGTAATATATTATTCATACAACGCTGAAATGTAGCGGGTGCATTTTTAAGGCCGAAGGGCATTCTAGTATATTCATAGTGACCCTTCTTAGTGGAGAATGCAGTTTTTTGAATAGAGTCTGGGTCCATTTCAATTTGATGGAACCCTTTAGCAAGATCTTATGTTGTAAAGTATTGACATTTCCCTAACTTGTCTAATATATCGTCCATGTTCGGAATAGGGAATTTATCATTGATAGTTATTTCGTTCAGTCCTCTGTAATCAATAACCATACGAAATTTGGGTATGCCCGATGCATCCCTTTTCTTGGGTACCATTACAATTGGACTGCAATAAGGAGATTTGGATTTTCTGATAATACCTTGTCTTATCAATACTTCAATTTGTTTTTCTACTTCTGTATCGTAAGTATAAGGATAACTATATGGTCTCCTAAGAATTGGTTCTTCATGTTTTGTTTTTATAACGTGTTTGATTTCGTTCGTGAAAGTCAAATTTTCACCTTCATGATACTGAATATCAAAATATTTTGACATTAAATAATAAAGATCAGTTTTTTCTTCATTATTTAAGTGATCGTCTCTAATATTATTGTCTCTAATTATGTAATTCAATTGTGTTTTTCATAAAATCAATTTTTGCTGACGATTCCTTCAGAATTTGTCTTCCTATAAGAATGTCATAATGTTTTGAAAAGTTTTTTATAAAAAATGTTTGCTTAGATAAAAATAATTTTGGAATACTAAACTGAATATATTTATTTAAAGTTACAGATTCACCAATTGTTTCAATTTTAGTAGAATTATTTTTTGTTTGGTAGTTAAAGAAGTTTTCGTTAATTAAATTTATGCTTGATCCTGTATCGATAAGACAGAGGCATAGTTTATTATCAATTTTAATTTTTATGGCTGTGGTGTTTCGTCCGATGCTGTTGTCTGAAAATTTTCAAATGTGTCCATTGGCTCAGACTTACGTTGTTGATCTGAATCTGAAACTCGGGGACGTGTTTGGGGAACATTGGAACTCTGAGTACTTTGGTTACCCTGTCCTTGATTGTTTTAAAAAGTTTTATTATAATAATTATTTCCTGAATTATTATTATTAGAATTATTGTTGTTACCCCAATTTCTATTAGAGACGAATCTATTCTGTCTCTGCTGGTTGTTGTTATATTTGTTTTGATAATTATTATTTTGGAATCTACCCCCTTGATTATTATCTGATTTGGGTTTTGTATTTGAGTATGATTTTGATGTTTTTAAATCCTGAAATTCATCATCTTCCTGAGAGTTTTGGAACATATAAGAAGGATTGTTTATGAATTTATCTTCAAAGATACCTACAGCTTGGGCAGCTTGTTTTAATTTAAGAGGAGACGAAATATAAAATTAACCCAATGTAATAAAAGTTTTGACTGGTAATTTTTCACGAATCACTTCAGCTAATGTATCACTCAATGTCCTCGAAACTAGAACTGTGTTTGATGGATTATTGTCTGAGCTCAATTTACAACAAATTCTACTAGTCTGTTCTTCTAATTCTTCAACAAATTTTCGTAAATTATTATACCCGTTACTCGTAGAGTAAAAGGGTGTTCGTACCAAAAGGTACTCAACATGACCACACCCAACAAATCAAGCAGTAGCCAAGTTGGGAACAGTACCAGGCGCTCAGTAGCACTCACTGCAGATGAGAATTGCTGGTCAGCATATTATATGTCTCACTAACTCACCATCTCACCGTCACAACGATACGCTGACCCGCCAATGCAGTCAGCACATTTGCGGTGTCAGCCGAGCCAACTACGCAACTGCTACCGTAATCATAATTCCCTGACCTACTTTAGAATATAGCTTCTTTTACTAACCATTACACTAAGCTTCCGTGTTCTAAGTAGAATATAAGCAGGTATCAAATGAAGAATAAATCAGTTATCAACACACCTCATAACTCCGCGGTTCTACTTCCTACCTCTAGGAATAGGGCTCGTAATACACTATCTCAACTAGCAGCTAACCACGTTAGCTCAACCTCAGCGCAGTTCAGCATCGCCTGTGGTCCGGCATTGCAGTAACCATCGTTACCATTGCCGCGACGCGATCGTCCTGCAGGTGTCTACTTCGGTTAGGCACAAACATTGGTGACCCCGACGTGATCCTTTAACAACAAAGGATCACACTCAAGCAACCCCCTTCCCACTAAAGGAACTTCAGCTTCATCCAGCTTCAAAGGATACGCTTCGTCTTCCAGCGTCACAGGAACTTCAGCTTAATCCAGCTTCACAGGATACTCTTCTTCTTTCAGCGTCACAGGAACTTCAGCTTAATCCAGCTTCACAGGATACGCTTCGTCTTCCAGCGTCACAGGAACTTCAGCTTTATCCAGCTTCACAGGATTCGCTTCTTCTTCCAGCGTCACAGGAACTTCAGCTTAATCCAGCTTCACAGGATACGCTTCTTCTTCCAGCGTCACAGGAACTTCAGCTTTATCCAGCTTCACAGGATACGCTTCTTCTTCCAGCGTCACAGGAACTTCAGCTTAATCCAGCTTCACAGGATTCGCTTCTTCTTCCAGCGTCACAGGAACTTCAGCTTCATCCAGCTTCACAGGATACGCTTCTTCTTCCAGCGTCACAGGAACTTCAGCTTCATCCAGCTTAACAGGATACTCAGCTTCATCCAGCTTCACAGGATACTCAGCTTCATCCAGCTTCACAAGATTCTTTGTTTTCAAGACACACAATATGTCTACTTCATTCATTGAGGAAACAAGTCACACAAGAATCGATTTACACAATCGATTACTAGACACCCAAAACGAGCTGCAAGGGAAAATCCAACAGCTCATTAAGAATTATGGCAAGGATTCTGCCGACCGACGCCACCGAGACGGATATTATTCCGGTAAACTAACTCAGTTAAACGATCTCTGGCAGCAGTTTTGCGACCTAGATGAAGAGGTCCAGCAAGCGGCACTACCCACTGGAAGTGAGTACTCTTCACGACTAGTAGCACTTAAAGAGCTGGTCGAAAAATATCAGAATATCTTTCTGGACAACATGCCGACTGGAAGCGGGCTTCCGAAGGCCCCCAGACGAACTTCGGCCAACATCAAGCTCGCAACAAGAGATCAAGTCAAAGGAGATTCCACAATTGACACGGTGATCCGACAGTTGCAGAGAAGATGCAACGAATTGGAGTCATCATTAACATTAGCCTCGAACGCTCCAACTGTCACCCCAGCCCTACAAAGGCACCTGGATCTCCATTGGGCGTTACTAAGGCAAGCCCACGACGAATTGGATAGCACACCTGGGGCCGCAGCTCTGGCAGAAGCAGAGCTAGCCCAATTCCACACATTATACGAGGAATACGAAATGAACCTGCTACGAGAAAACGACGCGCCAATGAGCCTAAACTTGGCACTTCCGCCAATTAGCATTCCGGAGTTCAACGGCAAGTATCTAGACTGGCCACGGTTCCATGATCTCTTTGTGGAATTGGTACATAACAAACCATATTCGGCCAGTCAAAAACTACATATTCTACAGAGTTCGCTTCGTGGTGAAGCGAGAAACGTCTTGACAGACACAGCCTTCTCACAGGGTGGCTATGACGACACCTGGTTGCGTTTAAAGGCCAGGTACCAGAACGGAAAAATACTAGTATTCGCCGCCATTGCAAAAATTATTGACCATAAGCCTATAGACGGCTCCTCGCGCCAACTAAGGGCCTTGCATGACACTATAAAAAATTCAATGAGTACTCTTAAAAACCTTGATATCAGCACAAAATCCTGGGATCCAATCCTATGTTTTCTGATCAGAAGAAAACTAGACCAGCAGTCTCTAGCTGCTCTTGAAAATTCAGCGGATGCACCAACGGAAATTCCAACGTTATGGAGTGTACTGACGTTTATTGAGCGGCGCGCTTGCATGCTGGAGACGATAAGCGCTCAACCCACAGCAACACTCCGCTATCAGTCAGTTCACAACGAAGAGAGCTGTAAGATTTGTCATCTAGGACCACATCATATTAGAGCATGCAGCCGCTTCCAGGAAATGGACCCCAAAAAACGGCGCCAAGCCATTATTCAAGTAGGAGCATGCACAAATTGTTTGTCTACAGCTCATAAGGTTGAAAACTGTGGATCACCGACCACTTGTCGAGTCTGCCAGCAACGGCATCATTCACTGATACACCAAGGACCGACTAGCAATCCAGTGGCCGGCGCAGTAACCGTTGCAGGCTACGACCACGAAGGAGGATATACTTTGCTCGCGACCGCCAAGGTCTCATTACAAGGGCCAAACGGTCAATTACAAACATGTCGCGCTGTAATAGATGGTGGATCACAGGTGAATCTTATTTCAAGGAGAATGGCAGATCTGCTATCTCTTAAACAAAGGTCACCGATTGAAATATCTGGAATCGGAGGAAAGATATCAACAGCAATTAGATCAACACTATAGCTCTCATCCTGTACATCAGGGTTTGAAAAACTATTAGAGGTATTTATTATGCCCACAGTCATTACAGACCAACCGTCAGTACCGATTACAACCGATCTTAATATTCCCGAGGGACTGCCGTTAGCAGATCCTGACTTTCGGCAACCAGGACCCATTGACCTAACTTTAGGGGCTGAAGTATTTTCTCGTGTAATTACCGGTGAACGTCTTGAACTAGGACCTAATAAACCTGTGGCACAAGGCACAAGGCTTGGTTATGTAATCACAGGTTATCTCAATAAAGAAACCTCATCTGATACGGAAATCAACCCCAATCTAATAGTAAACAGAGATGATTTTGCAGGACCGAACGCTGCTTATGAGCAAACGAAAGATAAAAATCCGATGAATATAGAACCGACGTCTCATCAATTCAAAACCTACAAGAAGGCTGATTTTGGTTCAACATTTCTAAACTTAACCAAGAAAGATCTTAGTTTTGTTGCAGAACGTCCACATACCATAGACGTGCCAAATGATCAAATTCTACGAGGGCACAATTTCAGTCCCCACGGTAATGTAAATTTTATCGCAAAGGGGAGTGGTAAGCAGCATCAAGAAGATGTGAAGGACCTGAATCACAAACAGGAACCGCCGCAGTTGAAGGAAAGATCCCCCTTGGTCAATGATTTGTTAGGTGCTTTCTATACAATTCGGCCAAGGGCTGACCGACATCACGCCTTTAATTGAGGGTACCCCTCAATGGGGGGGAGAATGTTCGTACCAAAAGGTACTCAACATGACCACACCCAACAAATCAAGCAGTAGCCAAGTTGGGAACAGTACCAGGCGCTCAGTAGCACTCACTGCAGATGAGAATTGCTGGTCAGCATATTATATGTCTCACTAACTCACCATCTCACCGTCACAACGATACGCTGACCCGCCAATGCAGTCAGCACATTTGCGGTGTCAGCCGAGCCAACTACGCAACTGCTACCGTAATCATAATTCCCTGACCTACTTTAGAATATAGCTTCTTTTACTAACCATTACACTAAGCTTCCGTGTTCTAAGTAGAATATAAGCAGGTATCAACACACCTCATAACTCCGCGGTTCTACTTCCTACCTCTAGGAATAGGGCTCGTAATACACTATCTCAACTAGCAGCTAACCACGTTAGCTCAACCTCAGCGCAGTTCAGCATCGCCTGTGGTCCGGCATTGCAGTAACCATCGTTACCATTGCCGCGACGCGATCGTCCTGCAGGTGTCTACTTCGGTTAGGCACAAACAAAGGGTATACTAGATTCGTCGGAAAGTATTTAACAGGCAGAAGGAAGCGTTTCCGACCCCATAAAGTATATATATTCTTGATCAGGATCACTAGCCGAGCCGATCTAGCCATGTCCGTCTGTCCGTCTGTCCGTATGAACGCTGAGATCTCGGAAACTATAAGAGCAACAATACTGGGATTAGGCATGCAGATTCCTGAGATTCCTGCGCAGCGCAAGTTTGTTTCAGAAAAGTGCCACGCCCACTCTAACGCCCACAAACCGCCCAAAACAGTGGCTCCTACAGTTTTGATGCTAGAACAAAAATTTTAACTGAAGTGTATTGTTCTCATCAATACCTACCGATTGACTTAAAAAAAAAAGTGTGCCACGCCCACTTTAGCGCCCACAAACCGCCCACAAGCTTCTTAAAATCGTAAATATGAACACGGATATCTCGGAAAATATCAAAGATAGAGAAACGGGACTTCGGATTTAGATTCCGTAGGTTTGAGCGCAGCGCAAGTTTGTTACGAGAATATGCCACGCCCACTCTTACGCCCACAAGCCGCCCAAATCTGTGGCGCCCACAATTTTCATGCTAGATAAAAAATTTTAACTGAAATGTATTGGTCTCGTCAATACCTATCGATTGATTTAAAAACAACTTTGCCACGCCCACTCTAACGCCCACAACGCTTAAATCTGTCTACCGCCGGTAGGTGGCGCATTTGCTGCTTGCATATCTGCATTTTCCTTTGGTTCCTTTAGCTGAGTAACGGGTATCTGATAGTCGAGGTACTCGACTATAGCGTTCTTCCTTGTTTTTATATTTAGTCTCACGTAATTCTGCTATCATTCGATGTGGAGGTGTTGCGCTGTTGAACTCGCTGATAAGTAGTGTTCTCAGTTCCTTCCAGTCCTGTGGTATGTTTCTCATCAAGAGTGATCTGGCTTGTCCAACTAGGTTCCTGATGGCTAATTGGATAATTTGATTTTGGCCTTCTGATGTTGTAGGGTAATGGTAGACTAATTCATCGACTTCCTTTATAAAGAGAGCCAAATAGAGTGGGTCTCCATTGAATTTATTTATCTGTTTAAGTTGCAGAAGGAAATGATTCATGGATACATCTGAGAGGGTTTGTGATGCTTTTGCTGCTGCGGCTACGGCTGCTGCTGCTGCTGATGTTGATGGCAATTCCATTTTTAATGGTTTTTAGGCGAAATTAATTAGATTTATTATCGCTGGGTTAGACACTAGAAATCCTCATTCGTGATTTAACTAATGTTGGTAAGTTCGTTTTGCGGATACAAATAATGTTTTTTAAGTCCTTTTTAGGTAGTCACTCGCGAGGATATTGCTTGTATCCTACCGGCTGCGCCAATTATGTTTTTTGCATCGGGATATATTAAAAAAAAGTGATTTTTATTTTAATATACAGCAGAGTTTTTATTGGTAAAGTTCTTTCGAGTTAGATCCCCAATCTTAAACTGATTTTACAAAATGCATTATTCTTATAGCTATGGCTTTTAGCGGTGACAGCGACGCGAGCAGCGAAAGTGGACTTTGATTGAGAATTTTGATTGGTCAAATCTGTGGCCCGATGAAACGGTTTCTAGGCTGCATCTTTTGCTTAGTTAATTTGGATTGGCCAAAGCTTTTATGCTGACGAATGGGTTCTCAGGCTCTCAATTTTACAAAATGCATTATTCTTATAGCTATGGCTTTTAGCGGTGACAGCGACGCGAGCAGCGAAAGTGGACTTTGATTGAGAATTTTGATTGGTCAAATCTGTGGCCCGATGAAACGGTTTCTAGGCTGCATCTTTTGCTTAGTTAATTTGGATTGGCCAAAGCTTTTATGCTGACGAATGGGTTCTCAGGCTGGACCCTTTGTTTAAATGTTTAAATATTGTTTATGTCTGCCGTCGTCGATAAAGGCGTGCGAAGTGTTAATAATTCTGGTGCTGCCGATTGAAGGCGTGGGAAAGATTTGTGTCTGAGGGGTTAAATGTTTATGTCGGATTGATTTGAATAACTGCGATAGTAGGCTCTGGACTTATGTTATTGACAATTGGAAAATTGGGTATCTCGGGATATACAGGTTGTATGTTAGGTTTGGAATCCAGGGTATTTGCGTATACGTCACTTATATACTGAAACATGTTCACAATGGTCACGTTCAACAGAACAACATAATACCTGCTCACTGATGGAATTCATACTACAGAACTGTATGTGCTGAATGCACATGAGCATAAAAATAGTACGATACCTTTTCTTGTTCAATTTCAGAATTTGTTTTTCTTCAATTTCTTGATACACAATCACTCAGAAAAAAAAGAATGAAAAGAATCAATAACATTTTTCATGATTTGACAAAAATCCGATCGCTAAGTTCCGTTCATAAAAATCAAACGCCGCGTAGTCAAATCATGAACATTTAGGTGTAAATATGAACGCTTAACTGAAAAATGACTCGACAGAAATTTGGAGAACGCTGTTCTTAGATTATCAACACCGTTCATTAAAACATGTATGTAGGTCTAGTGTCCCGATTTTCCGCACTCGAAAAATTCGCTCGGTGGTCCAGCTGCTAGAGCGTCCGCCTTTGGCACATGGTAGCACAGGCTCAAGTCCGCGAGAAGACGGTTGTGAATTGTAAGTTTTATTAAAATATTATTTCTAATGTTTATATGTACTTCTATTAATAAATAAATTCTTTGTCATCAGCAAAATACATTAAATTCTAGCAATAATAAAGCATAAGGGAAATTAAATAAATCTCTACCAGGCGTCCAGAAAGTTTATCATGTACACAAGCCTCGTTTTTATTTTTTTTATGTTCTCAAGACAAGCACGAAATGTTCTCAAACTGACACCATTCGTTCGGAACCCAACCTTAAAGTTTCGGTCAAATTTTATGAACGACCGTTCATCAAATGTCAAAAAACGGGCTTTCTCACTTTTTGACCCCGATTTCTGGGTGATACATTGTTGTTGGCGTGTATTGATGAATGAAATGTCGATAAGAATTAAAAGAAGTATTATTTACAAGAAAGGAAGTTAACTTCGGCAAGCCGAAGTTTGTATACCTTTGCAGTTTTAATTATTAAATTTGGAAATAACATTTTTTTATTAGTTTTGAATTTTGAATTAAATTTTATTGAAATCGGAAGACTATATCATATAGCTGCCATAGGAACGATTGAAATATAATATGAAACAAATTATAGCTCTTGTGTTCCTTAACCTATAACCTCCCACGCTTGGAAATAACATTTTTTAATTAGTTCTGAATTCCGAATTTAATTTTATCAAAATCGGACGACTATATAATATAGCTGCCATAGGAACGATCGAAAAATTGCTAGGAAAATAATATGAAACAAAAATATAGCTTCGGTGTTATTTGACATATTATCTTATATTATTGGGAATATCATTTTTTGTATTTTTAAATTTAATAATTATAGCTGCAAGGGTATACAATCTTCGGCTTGACGAAGCTAACTTTCTTTCTTGTTTTTTTCGTGTTTCGTGCCTTTGTGGTTTTGGAATTTGATCCCAGTGCCAAATTTAATTGAGGTATTTTTCATATTTTATTATATTTTATTTAATTTCCTCTAAATGGCTCTTGTCAGCTCTAAGAAAAATTGTAACCTTTTCGTCTTCAACTAAAGACCCTTTTGATTTCTGCTGGCTCTGCGAAACGATGATGCACGTTAAATGCGCAGGATTTACTGGCAGAGTGGTCATGTGGATCCTGCAAGGAAATGGTAATTGAGATGAGCGGCTTTATGAAGCAGACTCGAGACAGCCTTTTGAATCTCTCAGGTGCTTTTAAACAGCTTAATGAGGGGTTCAATTCAGTTTGTGCCCAATTTAATAATAAAAAACAAGGGAGAACGCTATAGTCGAGTACCTCGACTATCAGATACCCGTTACTCAGCTAAAGGGACCAAAGGGAAATGGAGATATGCAAGCAGCAAAGCGAGATTGAAATGCGCCACCTACCGGCGTTTTACAGATTTAAGCGTGATGGGCGTTAGAGTGGGCGTGGCAACATATTTTTTGGATCAATCGATAGGTATTGACGAGACCAATACATTTCAGTTAAAATTTTTTAACTAGCATAAAAATGGTGGGTGCCACGGGCTTGGGCGGTTTGTGGGCGTTAGAGTGGGCGTGGCATATTCGCATAGCAAACTTGCGCTGCGTACAAGGCTACGGAATCTAAATAAGAAATCCCAATACACTATCTTTGATAGTTTCCGAGATATACGCGTTTATACTAACGATTTTTTGAAGTTTGTGGGCGGTTTGTGGGCGTTTAAGTGGGCGTAGCAAATTTTTTTTGGGTCAATCGATAGGTATTGATGAGAACAATTCATTTCAGTTTAAATTTTTACTCTAGCATCAAAACTGTAGGAGCCACAGTTTTGGGCGGCTTGTGGGCGTTAGAGTGGGCGTGGCACTCTACTGAAACAAACTTGCGCTGCGTAAGAAGCTCAGGAATCTGCACGCCAAATCTCAATAGCCTAGCTCTTATAGTTTCCAAGATCTCAGCGTTCATCCGGACAGACAGACAGACGGACAGACGGACAGACGGACAGACGGACATGGCTAGATCGACTCGGCTAGTGATCTTGATCAAGAATATATATACTTTATGGGGTCGGAAACGATTCCTTCTGCCTGTTACATACTTTCCGACGAATCTAGTATACCCTTTTACTCTACGAGTAACGAGTATAACAAGGGAGAACGCTATAGTTGAGTACCTCCACTATCAGATACCCGTTACTCAGCTTAAGGCACCAAAGAGAAATGGAGATATTCAAGCAGCAAAGCGAGAATTAAATGCGCCACCTACCGGCGGTAGACATATTTAAGCGTTATAGCCGTTAGAGTGGGCGTGTCAAATTTTTTTTGGATCAATCGATAGGTATTGCCGAGACCAATACATTTCAGTTAAAATTTTGTATCTAGCATAAAAATTGTGGATGCCACAGGCTTGGGCGGCCTGTGGGCGTTGTAGTGGGCGTGGCATATTCGCGTAACAAAATTGCGCTGCGTACAAAGCTACGGAATCTAAATCTAAGATCCCGATTCTTTATTTATGATAGTTTTCGAGATATCCACGTTCATACTTACGATTTTTTGAAGTTTGTGGACAGTTTGTGGGCGTTAAAGTGGTTTTTGGGTCAATCGATAGGTATTGATGAGAACAATGCATTTCAGTTAAAGTTTTTATTCTATCATCAAAACTTTAGGAGCCACAGTTTTAGGCGGTTTGTGGGCGTTAGAGTGGGCGTGGCACTCGGCTGAAACAAACTTGCGCTGCGCAGGAATCTCAGGAATCTGCATGCCTAATCCCAGTATTGTAGCTCTCAGATCTCAGCGTTCATACGGACAGACGGACAAGGCTAGATCGACTCGACTGGTGATCCTGATCAAGAATATATATACTTTATGGGGTCGGAAACGCTTCCTTCTGCCTGTTACATACTTTCCGCCGAATCTAGTATACCCTTTTACTCTACGAGTGACGGGTATAATTACTAACTGAGTAAAAACGCATAAAAGCCAGCTTAGCGCCAGTTAATACGGTCACGGTATCCTCTCCAAATCCGAACTTGGTAGCTGCAGCAGTTTCCTTTGACACTGAGATATGCACGTTCATATTTACGATTTTTTGAAGTCTGTGGGCGGTTTGTGGGCGTTAAAGTGGGCGTGGCAAACTTTTTTTTGGGTCAATCGATAGGTGTTGATGAGAACAATACATTTCAGTTAAGTCTTTTATTCTAGCATTAAAACTGTAGGAGCCACAGTTTTGGGCGGTTTGTGGGCATTGGAGTGGGCGTGGCACTCTGCTGAAACAAACCTGCGCTGCGTAAGAAGCTCAGGAATCTGCACGCAAAATCTCAATAGATCCCATAGTGGAGCACACTACTCTGCTGGTTAGCATGGTGTGTATGAGTCCCACATGGGCCGCTCAATGCCAGTTCAGTCAGAGCACCAGTAATCGCCGTTGGGGTGACGTTGTTAAAGGCGCCTTCTATGTCTAGAAACGCTGCAAGAAAGTATTCCTTATTGCGGAAACCTCTCTCTATACTGTACACTAGAGAGTGGAGGGCGGTATCTGTTGATCTACCCTTACGGTACGCATGCTGGGCGTCAGAGAGTAGGCTTTGGTCGATGGTTAGCCTGATATGGGTGTCAATTAGCCTTTCCAGGGTCTTCAACAAGAAGGAAGAGAGACTAATCGGGCGGAAGTCCTTTGGCTTGGTGTGGGAGGGTTTGCCGGCTTTCGGTATAAAAATTACCTTACCGTCCAGCCATCTTTTTGGAATATGGTTAAGAGCAAGGCAGCCGTGGAAGATGGCTGTCAGCCAGGGTAGGGAAATATCTAGTGTCGGAAAGAACCCATCTGGGCCGGGTGATTTGAAGGGCTTAAAAGAGATGACAGCCCACTGAATGCGGCCAGGGTTCGAAATGTTGTCAATACTCTGGTCGTCTAAGTTCTCCTCCATGTAGAGGTCCTCCACTACATGGGTGTTCTTAGGGAAGTGGGTGTCTAACAGTAGGTCAAGGGTTTCCTGCTTGTTTTCCGTCCAGTTGTCAGCATTGGTTTTTAGATAGCCAATGGTTGCTAGAGATTTTGCTAAAATTCATCTGAGTCTGGATGCCTCCGCAGTAGATTCTATGCTACTGCCGCTGCGAAAGAAGCTCAGGAATCTGCACGCCAAATCTCAATGGACTAGCTCTTATAGTTTCCGAGATCTCAGCGTTCATCGGCACGGACAGACAGACGGACAGACGGACATGGCTAGATCGACTCGGATAGTGATCCTGATCAAGAATATATATACTTTATGGGGTCGAAAACGCTTCCTTCTGCCTGTTACATACTTACGCAAAAAAGCCAGCTTAGCGGCAGCTAATACGGTCACGGTATCCTCCCCAAATCCGAACTTGGTAGCTGCAGCAGTTTCTGTTGACACCGGGATAAGTGAACCAACTGCGCCTATGGATACAGCAGATTCAGGTGGAGTCACTGTTTCTCGAAGTCTGGTGGTAAAAAAATCTTCAGTGCCGGCTACGGTGCCGACCGTACCTATAGGTACAGAAGGTACCGTTTCTGGCTCTCAGCTTAGTGTGGTTCAATATGCTGCTGTGGGACGTAAGAAACTGTCAGTTGTTCCACATAGGAAGCAATTATTTGTTTCTAGATTCAGCCAGATACCACATCTGAGGATGTTTTGGAATTTATACGTGAAAAATTCCCACCCGAGAATATTTCAGTTGAACAATTTCGATTTTCATACGCTCGTAGTATATCCTCTTTTAAAATATTTGCTCCGCCTGATGTGTTTAGGGTACTACTTTCTGAAAGCTTTTGGCTTAATGATGATTTAGTAATAAACTAATTTGTTCCCAATAAACCCAGAACAAATAACAGACCTTCCACTGCGCCAAACAACTAAAAGGTTTATTTTTAGCTTATCAAAATGTTAGGGGACTAAATATGAACCTACTCAAGCTTTATGCTGACTTCTCTGCATTTACTGCAGATATTTTGGCTTTTACGGAAACTTGGCTGAAACCAGAGATATCTGACTCTGAAGTTCTGCCAAACAACTTTAATGCCTATAGGACCTATCGATCCTCACGTAGGGGGGGCGGTGTGCTGATTTTCGTTACCACTAGCCTAGCATCTGAGAGAATTCACTATGATACCCCTAACGAAATCGAATTTGTTAGTGTGAAAGTTTCCTTGCAATCCCTATCTATTTTTGTTACATGTTCCTATATTCCACCTGGCTCTGATTTAATAATTTATGAGCACCATCTGTCTGCGATAAAATCTGTTCTATCCCTTTTTTCTAACAGAGACCTTTTGATTGTTTTGGGTGACTTTAATCTCCCTGATATTTCTTGGTCTCCTCCTACTGACTCACTTGTTGATATACCCTTATCCGTCCATGATTTTGTAGATGGCCATTTAGAATTATCGTTACAGCAAGTAAGCTTTATACGGAAATAATTAAATAGACAACTAGATCTTGTGTTTCTTTCAGACCCGTCTGAAGTCACGGTATCTAGAACTGACGCTCTTGTTGTACCTGAAGACCGATATCATCCAACAATGGAATTGACAATCTGCCTCCCATGCGTTGATACCCTCTCTCCTTTAGTTTCTCAAACTAAAATGAGATGTTTTCGAAAATGCGACTATAAAAAACTTAACGATATGATTTCTCAATATAATTGGACAGACTTGTACAATTGTAAGGATATTCAAACAGCCACTCAACTATTCTATATAGTGCTAAGCACTTTTTTTAATGAATGCGTTTCTAATAGGCTTCCTTCAAAGCTAAACAGGCCTCCTTGGTTTACCAATGCGCTTCAAGGACTTAAAAACCTTAAAACAAACACCTATAAAAAGTATGCAAAATCGGGTAAGCCATCTGATTTTTCGAAATATGTGGTGGCTCGATCGGACTTTAACGTTGTCAATAGTAATTGCTATTATATGTATTTAAGTCGATGTAAATTCGAATTTTCAAATGATCCGAAGCAGTTTTTTAACTTTGTTAATGCCAAGCGTAAGTCGTCGGCATTGCCTTCATCGGTACGTTTTAACTCAATGGAGGCATCGACGGATTCTGAAATTGCTTATTTACTTGCCGAGTTTTTCCAAACTACTTATAGTTCGGCTGCTTGGTCAAATTCTAACTACCCTAATCCCTTAAATAGGGCAAATTGTATTTTTACCTCTGAAGTTACGGAAAGTTCTCTCTTAAGAGACTTAGCAACAACAACGCCAACTTATTCTCCCGTTCCAGATGGACTCCCCGGGTGTGTGCTTAAGTTTTGTGCGTCAACCATATGTAAACCGATTCTTAAACTTTTTAATTTGTCTATTTCATCATCAGTTTTTCCTTCTATCTGGAAGGACTCTTTTATCATTCCACTTCACAAAAAGTGTGCGAAGGCGGATGCCCAGAATTATAGAGGTTTTTCCAAACTGTCGGCAATGACTAAAGCATTTGAACGTATTATTACTTCTCATTTGCAACATTTATGTTCCTCGCTAATATCACCGTGTCAGCATGGTTTTGTTAAGCGAAGATCGACCACCACCAACCTTTTTGAATTGTCATCTATTGTAATTAATGGATTTAAGAAAAAAAATGCAGATTGAAGTTATACAAGGGTGGTCAAAAGTATTTTCACAAAACAAAAGTTAAATATACTCATAATTTGAACTTACATTTTGTTAACTTTGGCATCAATGGAAAGGTAATTTAAATGCCGTTTGAACGATACCATACATTTGCTAACCCATTCAGTAATTATTGAGAAGGACGAATTTGTGTGAAAATCTACTTTTTGAACTTTTTTCCTCGACTTGAAAACTTAAATTTCTTGATGCAAAAAGTTTCTTCAAACAAAAATAATAGTAACTGCAAAAAGAATTTTTCAAAAATAACTTTGCTTATTTTTTTTATGATTTTTTGAAGGTGACATGTCGGAAAAAATTTGTATGAAAAAGAGAAAAATATGGCTCAAATGCATGTTTTTAAGCATTTTCAAAAAATCATAAAAAATATAAGCAAAATTATTTTTGAAAAATTCTTTTTGCAGTTACTATTATTTTTCTTTGAAGAAACTTTTTGAATCAAAAAATTTAAGTTTTCAAGTCGAGGAAAAAAGTTTAAAAAGTATATTTTCACACAAATTCGTCCTTTTCAATAAGTACTAAATGGTTTAGCAAATGTATGGTATCATTCAAACGGCATTTAAATTACCTTTCGATTGATGCCAAAGTTAACAAGATGTAAGTTCAAATTATGAGTATATTTAACTTTTGTTTTGTGAAAATACTTTTGACCACCCCTGTATATACAGATTTTAGTAAGAACGCTGCTTCAAAATTGATCTACGTGACATCTGGAGTGCCTCAGGGTAGCCATTTGGTCCCTTTGCTGTTTACTTTGTTTATTAACGATCTTCGCTCTACCATAAGACATTCTCGTGTACTAATGTATTGTAACATCATCAGCATACAGCTTTGTTTATCATATAATGATATAGCGTCGGGTTTCAACTTACAGTCAGATATTGATTGTTTTCAGGGATGGTGTGAGTACAACCTTTTAAATTTTAACTGCCTTAAATGCAACGTTATGACTTTTTATAGGGGTACTCCTACTTTTGTTTGTTATTCTCTTCAAAATACGCCACTCGACCGTATATATTCATTTAATGATTTAGGTGTTCTTCTGGACCCAAAACTTAAATTTGACTGCCACATAATGTCCACCGTCAACAAGGCCATGAGTGTTCTTGGGTTTATAAAGCGTTGGTCAAAAGAATTTGATGGCCCTTATGCAACCAAATTATTATTTACCTCCCTTGTCCGTCCTATTTTGGAATATTGTTCTTCGGTTTGGAGTCCTCAATATCAAGTGCACATTGACCGTCTTGAGTCGGTACAAAAAAAATTTCTTCTTTTTGCCCTTCGTAGTTTGAACTAGGATCAAAACGTAAGGCTACCTTCTTATCAAAGTAGATTACTATTGCTTAATTTACCTACACTTGTAAATCGTAGAACAATGCTTGGTACTATTTTTATGCAAAATCTTATTAGAGGTGATATTGATTCTGTAGAACTTGTAAACCGCCTAACTTTAAATGTCCCTGCTAGACTAACACGAAATTATTATCCCCTAAATTTGCCACGATCTACATCATATTTTTGTCTGCAGGAGCCCTTTCGCGTTCTGTGTAATAATTATAACAACCTTTATCATTTAATTTGCACTTCAACTTCTATCCCGGTATTAAAAACTAATATTTTAATTCATTTTCTTCATTCTTAGTTGCTTCTTTTATTTCATTTGTCTCCCGTCTCTATTTGTTTTTTCTTACTCGCGAACTCGCATTTTTTGCCCAAATTGATAAAAGGACCCCGCGCGTGGTACTCGTAGTGCATCAACGTCCATCATATAATTGACTACTTTATTACTAACACCAGTCCTTTACGTATCAGGCCAATCATGTTTTCTCGGTTTCTGAAGGTTCTGGAGGGTGAAAACAAATAGATGTTTTGAAAATATTTCAACTTCTGAAAAACAGTAACTTATGAGAACTATTTTGTTTTCTGTCTATTCTATTTTCTCTCTACGGCACCCATGCAGGTATCTGCGTTTGGAGCGAAGGGTAATAACCGATATATTTTTTTATTTCTTAGAGATGTTGGTAAGAGTTTACCGAAATAGAGCCAGAAAATTAATGATATTTATATAAAATATATTTAATTATATATATATACTGAAACATGTTCACAATGGTCACGTTCAGCAGAACAACATAATACCTGCTTACTGATGGAATTCATACTACAGAACTGTATGTGCTGAACGCACATGAGCGTAAAAATAGTACGATACCTTTTCTTTTTTTCTGTTTTTCTTCAATTTCTTGATACACGATCAAAAAACAGAACGAAAAAAATCAAGAAAATTTTTCATGATGACAAAATTCCGTTCGCTAAGTTCCGTTCATAAAAAACGAACGCCGCTTAGTCAAATCATGAAAATTTAGGTGTAGTTATGAACGCTTCACTGAAAAATGCCTCGACAGAAATTTGGAGAACGCTGTTCTAAGATTATCAACACCGTGGTCCAGCTGCTAGATCGTCCGCCTTTGGCACATGGTAGCACAGGTTCGAGTCCGCGAGAAGACGGTTGTGAATTGTAAGTTTTATCAAAATATTATTTCTAATGTTTATATGTACTTCTATTAATAAATAAATTCTTTGCCATCAGCAAAATACATTAAATTCTAGCAATAACAAAGCATAAGGTAAATTAAATAAATCTCTACCAGGCGTCCAGAAAGTTTAGCCTGTACACAAGCCTCGTTTTTTTCTTTTTTATGCTCTTAAGTCAAGCACGAAATGTTCTTAAACTGACACCATTCGTTCGGAACCCAACCTTATGGTTTCGGTCAAGTTTTATGAACGACCGTTCATCAATTGTCAAAAAACGGGCTTTCTCACTTTTTGACCACGTTTTCTGGGTGATACATTGTTGTTGGCGTGTATTGATGAACGAAATGTCGATAAGAATTAAAAGAAGTATAATTAACAAGAAAGGAAGTTAACTTCGGCAAGGCGAAGCTTGTATACCCTTGCAGTTATAATTATTAAATTTAAAACAAGGAAGAACCGTTACTCAGCTAAAGGGACCAAAGGGAAATGGAGATATGCAAGCAGCAATGCGAGATTGAAATGCGCCACCTACCGGCGGTAGACAGATATAAGCGTTATGGGCGTTAGAGTGGGCGTGGCAAAGTTTTTTTAGATTAATCGATAGGTATTGACGAGACCAATACATTTCAATTAAAATTTTTTATCTAGCATGAAAATTGTGGGCGCCACAGGCTTGGTCGGTTTGTGGGCGTTAGAGTGGGCGTGGCATATTCGCGTAACAAACTTGCGCTGCGCTCAAGCCTACGGAATCTTAATTAGAAATCCCAATTATTTATCTTTGATAGTTTCCAAGATATCTGCGTTCAAACTTACGATTTCTTGAAGCTTGTGGGCGGTTTGTGGTCGTTAAAGTGGACGTGGCAAACTTTTTTTTGGGTCAAGCGATAGGTATTCATGAGAACAATACATTTCAGTTAAAAATTTTATTTTGTTTGGGTTAGAGTGGGCGTGGCACTCTGCTGAAACAAAATTGCGCTGCGCAGGAATCTCAGGAATCTGCATGCCTAATCCCAGTATTGTAGCTCTTATAGTTTCCGAGATCTCAGCGTTCATCCGGACAGACAGACAGACGGACAGACGGACATGGCTAGATCGACTCGGCTAGTGATCCTGATCAAGAATATATATACTTTATGGGGTCGGAAACGCTTCCTTCTGCCTGTTACATACTTTCCGACCAATCTAGTATACCCTTTTACTTTACGAGCAACGGGTATAATTACCAAAGGAATACGTTTTTTTGCGATTATTCCTATGGGAGCTATAAGATATAGTTGTCCGATCCGGCTGGTTCCGACTTATATACTACCGGCAAAAGAAAGAAGACTTTTGGGAAAGTTTCAGCCCAATAGCTTTCAAACTGAGAGACTAGTTTGCGTAGAAACGGACGGACAGACGGACAGACGAACATGGCTGGATCGACTCGTCTAGTGATGCTGATCAAGAATATATATACTTTACGGGGTTGGAAACGTTTCCTTCACTGCGTTGCAAACTTCTGACTGAAATCATTATCCCCTATAAAAAGCCATGAAGATATTTAAATTCTCTGCAACTGTTCAGAACCATTGATTTTTAAATGACTAATATTGCTATGCGCAATGCTGCTAAAGTCATAACGTTGCATTTAAGGCAGTTAAAATTTAAAAGGTTGTACTCACACCATCCCTGAAAACAATCAATATTTGACTGTAAGTTGAAGCCCGACGCTACATCAATATATGATAAACAACGCTTAACATCATCACCATACATTAGTACACGAGAATGTGTTATGGAGAAGTAATAATACGTTCAAATGCTTTAGTCATTGCCGACAGTTTGGAAAAACCTCTATAATTCTGGGCATCCGCCTTCGCACACTTTTTGTGAAGTGGAATGATAAAAGAGTCCTTCCAGATAGAAGTAAAAACTGATGATAAAATAGACAAATTAAAAAGTTTAAGAATCGGTTTACATATGGTTGACGCACAAAACTTAAGCACACACCCGGGGAGTCCATCTGGAACGGGAGAATAAGTTGGCGTTGTTCTTGCTAAGTCTCTTAAGAGAGAACTTTCCGTAACTTCAGGGGTAAAAATACAATTTGCCCTATTTAAGGGATTAGGGTAGTTAGAATTTGACCAAGCAGCCGAACTATAAGTAGTTTGGAAAAACTCGGCAAGTAAATAAGCAATTTCAGAATCCGTCGATGCCTCCATTGAGTTAAAACGTACCGATGAAGGCAATGCCGACGACTTACGCTTGGCATTAACAAAGTTAAAAAACTGCTTCGGATCATTTGAAAATTCGAATTTACATCGACTTAAATACATATAATAGCAATGACTATTGAGAACGTTAAAGTCCGATCGAGCCACCACATATTTCGAAAAATCAGATGGCTTACCCGATTTTTTATACTTTTTATAGGTGTATGTTTTAAGGTTTTTAAGTCTTTGAAGCGCATTGGTAAACCAAGGAGGCCTGTTTAGCTTTAAAGGAAGCCTATTAGAAACGCATTCATTAAAAAAAGTATTTAACACTATATAGAATAGTTTAGTGGCACTTTCAATATCCTTACAATTGTACAAGTCTCTCCAATTATATTGAGAAATCATATCGTTAAGTTTTTTATAGTCACTTTTTCGAAAACATCTCATAGTTTGAGAAACTTAAGGAGAGACGGTATCAACGCATGGGAGGCAGATTGTCAATTCCATTGTTGGGTGATATCGGTCTTCAGGTACAACAAGAACGTCAGTTCTAGATACCGTGACTTCAGACGGGTCTGAAAGAAACACAAGATCTAGTTGTCTATTTAATGATTTCCGTATAAAGCTTACTTGCTGTAACGATAATTCTAAATGGCCATCTACAAAATCATGGACGGATAAGGGTATATCGACAAGTGAGTCAGTAGGAGGAGACCAAGAAATATCAGGGAGATTAAAGTCACCCAAAACAATCAAAAGGTCTCTGTTAGAAAAAAGGGATAGAACAGATTTTATCGCAGACAGATGGTGCTCATAAATTATTAAATCAGAGCCAGGTGGAATATAGGAACATGTAACAAAAATAGATAGGGATTGCAAGGAAACTTTCACACTAACAAATTCGATTTCGTTAGGGGTATCATAGTGAATTCTCTCAGATGCTAGGCTAGTGGTAACGAAAATCAGCACACCGCCTCCCCTACGTGAGGATCGATGGGTCCTATAGGCATTAAAGTTGTTTGGCAGAACTTCAGAGTCAGATATCTCTGGTTTCAGCCAAGTTTCCGTAAAAGCCAAAATATCTGCAGTAAATGCAGAGAAGTCAGCATAAAGCTTGAGTAGGTTCATATTTAGTCCCCTAACATTTTGATAAGCTAAAAATAAACCTTTTAGTTGCTTGGCGCAGTAGAAGGTATGTTATTTGTTCTGGGTTTATTGGGAACAAATTCGTTTAATACTAAATCATCATTAAGCCAAAAGCTTTCAGAAAGTAGTACCTTAAACACATCACACAAAGAGGATATACTACGAGCGTATGAAAATCGAAATTGTTCAACTGAAATTGGTTCACTTACACCAGTGTCAACATAAACTGTGTTACGTACGCCCTCCCCATACAAAGATTAACAACTGTCTTAAGTTGAGGGTAGGGGCCCTAATGACTAACCACACTCCGATTGATAAGGGCAAAACAGCAAAAACAATTCGACAACTCATGGGTGTCGCGTGGCCAGAACAACGACCACGATCGACCTCCTCGTAACCGTACTCCAGTAAGGTGGCAAAGTGCAGTCCTAAAATAGGGGAAATAGAGAAACAGTACCCCTAGGTGGGAGCACATAGTTAATTCATCCATTATGGGGGGGGGCTAGCGAGAGCTCTAGTTCGGTATAAAAGACCCCAGCCAAATAGAGAAGTCAAACAGATATTGTTCTGATCTCTCCCTGACAGTGGTCTAGAAGTACAACTACCATCAACACAGACCACGACTGGAAGAAGGCTGGTGTCCAGAAGGATGTCTTGACCGTTTCCCTAGGATCAACTTCACCCAGGAGAAAGTCCTGATTACTGGTCCTGCGGTCGACGACATTCTAGAGGAAGTCAACCTGCAAAGATCCTGAAGGACGAAAAGAACTAGTGAACCAAGTGTATGGCCCAAGGACCCCAAGATGGGTAGCAAACGTCCAAAGTGGCCGGCAGCACCGCCAATGAGTTGACCACCAAGATAATATTCAAGATGTCAACAAGACCATGAAGCTCATCGTTGGACTACTCCTGGTTATAGTGATCCTTAAGGTTGTAAAGATCTACAAGCGCTCTGTTCAGAGACGCCGCGACCAACATCATGCCCTGGAGAAAGTGGTGACCCACATCGGAGCCTAAGCAGAGCAGTTGCAGTGAAGTGAATCAACAAAAAGACAATAAAAACCCATAAAAGGCAAATAAACTGCATTCAAAGTTAACAAAAAGTGAATCGCCAAAAATAATTACAAACAATTTGCAAGTACATGCATTTCTGAATGCAAGTGTAAACAGAACCAGCAAATACATACGTGAACAAGAAATGGGAGCTGCACCGACCAGTCCCAGCTCGAGCATTGGAAATGACGTGCGCCGCAGTGGAACTCTCATACGATGCATACATACATACATATCTATACAGCGATAGTGTTATTTTTTGTGTAACGTAGTTTTGTGTTTTGTTTTTGTAAACCGCCATCAAGTCTTGCACGTATATATATGTATAAACCAATTATAAAATCTCCCAAAGCCCAGGATCCGGAGCTTCGAGATCTCATCGCCCAGGATTAAAAGGAGGGTAAGTTCGTCGGAACACGGTTCCTTTCTTATATATACATATATATATATCCGTGAACCATGATTACCTCAGAAGCTTTAGCAAAAACTATAGACAATGATCCACAATTTAACGTAAGAATTCTATACTTGTTATCAAAAGCAACCCTACCAATAACAGTGAATGAATTGGAGTACTTATATAGTTGTATTGAGACCTTCCGTCTAGATTTTCCCCAACTTCCCCAAGGCAATCATTATCTCTACCTTTCCAACGGTCATTGTCCTCTCCCGTCTAGATAATAATTTATTTTTGGGCAATGTTTATACTTTCCTAGTTAAGACCAAGAATTAATCTGTTAGGAATTCATGTAATAATATATAATATCCATATATAATAATTGTTTCATATATATAATCATTTATATCCATTGGCACACGAATGTGTGAAGGAATGTGGCCAAAACACAGCCCGATAGTCGATAGCGACAGCTAAGCTTGTGGGGCAGTGTGGACTGACGACTGACGAACTTTATGAACTAATATTATTTTCCAGGCACTTTTAATATTTATTCTCATTATGTAGGAGAGGAGAGAGGCTTACCAAGATCCCACGACCCGAATACGACCAGAACTTCCTTAAACCAAGAACTATGAGTTATTCTTTTTATAATACTACACCTACAACTAAGTGCCGACCGACTATTTGTTAAAATTAACGTAAATACAATTTATAGGTACTTCTGGCCGACGCCCCACGACGTACTAGGCATTCGCCAGGTCGTTTGATAGGTTCGAGTCCAGAAAGAGCAGGAGCGCAAGCATTACTGTTCGTTTGTCGATCCAGGACAGAATGGGGGTGGGGGAACTGACAGGAAACGCAAAGCCGACGCCCCACAATGTACTAGGCATTTGTCCGGTCGTTTGCTTGGTTCGAGTCCTTGCTGTTTCCCTTGACCATATTTGGGCGGTGGACGATTTTTAGTTTCTCTGGTCGACGCCCCATAACTTATTAGGCTAGTTGGTCCGGTCGTTTGCTTGGTTCGAGACCAGAGAAATAGGAGACGGTTGTGGAGCCCGAGAATGATCGGTCAAACAACTTGTTTTCCGACGACTGGCGGAATGTTCAGTTTGGAACATTAGAGCTGTCTAGAGAAAGGGAAAGTAAGGGCATGTTAGTTTAGCGGAACCCAGTTGTGTAGAAGCGGCTAACACCCATAGTTAGGGAAATTTATTTTGTTTTTTTTTGGGCGTAAATATCGGACGGTTCTTGACCGAAGAGAAACTTGAGAAGCAGAAAGAAGCACCCCCAGGTTATAAACATTTTAATTGTCGACTTATTCAGCGTTTACGTCGCTGACCGGGTGTCTTTAAAAGAATCACGTAAGGCTTTTATACCAATCGAAATATATTGAAGACAATTTTAGTGCGGGTATTAATCAGCACAAAGTGACAACTTATAAAAAGAAAGCGGAGGCCTTTAAAGAAGGTCCAATCATATAAATGAAGGGGGCCAAGAAGAAGGTCCTATTCTAACCCAGCACCGGAAGAGTGACCCGAGTGCGAGCGCGCCAAGGCTAGGAGATTCACCTGAAAGCGAGCCGTGGGAGCTCGCTCAGAATCAGCCAGGACAGGTAGATACCCTGTCCGAAGAAAACAATCTGGACCAATATACTGAAATGGAAGGAGCCGCTGGTGGGGAGAATTTACCCCTAGGACCGCCGAAAGGAAGATCAAGCATGCTTCCCCAATTTCAGAGGCACGAGGAGGACAACTTAGAGGCTGCCGAGCGACGTGAACAAAGATTGATGGAGCTCTTGAGGCAGAGCAACGAAATGCAGCGTGGAATGAGTGCCCAGATAGAAGCGCTGAAAGCACAAGTGGCAGAGTTGCAGTCTCCGACATCCAACAGAAGGGACTGCCTTCGCCGCCCCGAACTGTTCCGAATCCAACGGACAGCTTCTTGAGATACCAAGAGACTCCGCCTCTGGAACCAGTAACACAGGACATGCTCAATAGCCAGATGCACCAGTTAAGAACACCCAGGCGGATGGACACCCTGTCCCACAGGCAGTCCAGAACAAACGAGAGGGAGACGAGTCACCAACTGCACCCAGAGATCGATCGGAACTTATCGTTTCAGGGGCCGAGATTAAAAGACGTGAGATTAAACAGATGGAACCTAAAGTTCGATGGAAGCGGACGCGGCATGACAGTTGAAAGTTTCCTGTTCCGCGTGGACCGATTGCAAGAATTGTACGACCTCAGTCGCCAACAAGTCTTTCGTGAGTTCCATCTTCTGCTGGCAGGTGCGGCCACAAAATGGTATTGACAGTTAATGGAGGACAAGGCGGAAGACTACGATTTTGACTACTACTCATTGACCCAAGAAATGAGACGGGCATTATGCACTACCGGGAGTGACCTTATGAAAATCAAGGAATTAATGGAACGGAAGCGAGGGCCACACTAGACCTTTAGCGATTACGTCTCGGATATGCATAACTTGCATTTCAGACTCAAGCACCAAATTGCTGAAGATGAATTCGTTAAGCTCTTAAAGGACAATATGAACTCCCAGATGGGGGGATTGCTGCTAACATCCCCAATAATCTCATCAGCGGAGCTTAAAAGAGAGGGTATTCGAGTGGATCGCTGGTTGAGAAACACTGGAAGAAACCTGCGCAGCCGAGCTGCGGTCAACGAAATAGAGGAATTCTAGACACTGGAGGACTTGCTGGACGCGGTCACGGTGGAAGAATTCAACCGGCAGTGGAAAGATACACGAGGGCGTTATGAGGATGGACAAGGATGCCGAGGCCCACTACACGAGCTTGTGTGTTGTAAGTGTGGCAAAGGAGCAGACTTCTACAGGAAGCATCCTTCGAAGGAAGAATCCTGCCCGATCAAATTCCACGATGCCACTTGCAGGTTCTGCGAGAAAGTTGGGACGGATGCAGATGCTAACCCAGCGGCTTTTGCGCGGAGTCCGTCAGGCAAGACCGGGATAACCGGGCGGACCAGGACCAACCCTTTCCGGTAAAAACACCAAAGCCCAAACAAATCTCCCCTCATAAGAGCCTAGAACAACGAGAGAGGGAGTACGTACTCGCTCGCGAACGTATCTTCACGGAAAATACTAAGGTTATATGATGCCCGAGCAGACTATCGCCGGCTCAAGAAAAAGGTGGTAGACACGGTGGTGAGCGTGCAAAACGACAACCGTTTCTTTGCCAAAACGAAGGTCGATGGAGAAGAAATACTCGCATTACTGGACACAGGCGCCAGTGGGAACTGTATTGGCAGAGGAGCGAATGCTTTCTTAAAGAACCGGACACGGCCGATAAGGAAGCTAAGTGAAAAATGTGTACGCACAGCCAGCGGTGCTGAGACCCAAGTTACCGGAGCCATAACGTTACCTGTAGAATGGGAAGGAGAAACCAAGGATCTAGAGTTTTTGATAGTGCCATTTCTGACACAACGATTTTATTTTGGAATTAATTTCTGGGATACATTCGGCCTCACCTTCCTCGGTACAGGTAGACGCGCGGTTTCCGCCGTCGAAACAACACCGGATTTCGAACTTATGACCGGAGACCTAGACATGAACAATACACTCAAGCCCGAGACCGCCTACACCCCACATCGGCTTACTCCAGAACAACAATCTAAGCTGCAGCAAGTGATAGACACATATCCCTCTTGTCTAGAAAAAGGATTAGGAAAGACGAGCTTAAAGCAACATGTAAGCTAAATCGCATGTTAGGTCTAGGCGTGATCGAGGAGAGCAATAGTAGCTGGAGTTCACCGGTAACTCTGGTGCAAAAAGGGCCAAAAAATCGCCTTTGTCTCGATGCGCGTAAAGAAAATCCCCGGGCGATCAAAGATGCATACCACATATTGAGGGTCTGTTAAGCCGACTACAGGAAACGTATAACATTTCCGCAATTGACTTAAAACACGCCTTTTCGCAAATACCTCTCGAAACCAAAAGTAGAGAGAAAACCGCGCTTACCGTGCCCGGCAGGCCACTGTATCAGTTTACAGTCATGCCGTTCGGCTTGTGCAATGCCGCGCAGCGAATGTGCCGACTAATGATAAAGTTATACCAGCGGCGCTACGCGAGTATGTATTTGTGTATCTGGATGACTTACTGGTTTGTTCGCCTACATTTGAAGCCCACATGGATATGTTGAGCCAAGTCAGTGCCTGCTTACAGCGGGCAGAGCTAACGATAAATGTAGACAAGAGCAAGTTTTGCTATAGCCAGGAAAGATATTTAAGATATGTAGTTGGGGGAGGATGCATCCGAAAGGATGACGCGAAAATATAATCGATCCAGGAATTTCCCCAGCCTAGCTCCGCCAAACAGATGCGGAGGTTCCTGGGAATGACAGGCTGGTGCAGGAGGTTCATCCAAAACTACGCCCAGACAGCGGCACCGCTTCACGATTGTTTGAAGAAAGACCGCATAAAGAAATTTGAGTTGTCTGAAGAGGCAATCAAGGCGTTTGAACTTTTAAAAACCAGCATGGCAACAGCACCTGTACTCGTCACCCCAGATTTTAAGAAACCATTTACCATCCAATGTGATGCCTCTACCACTGGAGTGGGGGGAGTTTTGTTCCAATCCGATGACGAGGGCGGAGAACATCCCATCGCCTATATGTCAGCCAAATTGAACAAAGCACAGCGGAATTACAGCATTACCGAGTTGGAATGCTATGCCGCTATCCTCAGCATTACCAAATTTCGTGCCTACGTAGACGGGATGCCCTTCAAAGTGATCACTGACCATGCTAGTCTAAAATGGCTAATGGGTCAGAAAGACTTATCAGGCAGACTTGCGCCATGGAGTCTGGAGCTACAAGCGTTTGACTTCACCATAGAACACAGAAAAGCGTCACTAAATGTAGTCCCAGATGCTCTCTCACGAGTTCATATGGACGAGCTACAGAAGGTGCGGAAGAACTAGGCATACACATCAACCTCGATTCGACAGCGTTCCAGTCATCGGATTATGTCAACCTAGTGCAGGCGGTGGACCAAAATTTAGGTAAAGGTCCAGACCTTCAAACACCGGAAGGCTACGTCTATAAACGGATGGGATTCTGCCTAAACGACGCCGTGGATTAAGCCCGAGCATGGAAGCTCGAAGGTTGTTCATCGACTTTATGGGACCATACCCGAGGACCAAAGCTAGGAATTCGGTGATTTTTGTATGCCTAGACCATTTCTCCAAATTTGTCTGGCTACAGCCGATGAGACATTCAGTAGCTGCAGAGGTCATCAAATTTCTTGAGACCAAAATTTTCCATCAATTTGGGGTCCCCGAGTTTGTACACTCGGACAACGGCAAACAATTTGTGTCTCAAATTTTTGGCGAGCTAATGACCCGCTACGGTATTCGACACGTAAAGACTGGACTTTACTCCCCGCAAGCGAACGCGGCTGAGAGGGTAAAGCGATCTGTATTCCAAATTTTGCGAGCAACAATTGCCACTGACTAGCGAAATTGGGATACCCAACTAAGTCGAATAGAGCGTGCCCTTAGGAATGGCCTACACGAGTTGATAGGCATGGAACCATGTTACGCAATGTTCGGAACTCGGATGGTTACCCATGGAACAGCCTATCCGATTCTACGGAAACTAGGGGGAATACAGGCAGGAGATTCACAGATAAGTCTCCCAGACAAGATGGAACTTATCCGACAAAAAGTGACCCCAGGATTAAACCGAACTCATGAATGCGCGGAAAAGGCATATAACACCCGTAGCAAGCTCGTAGAGTTTTCCGTAGGACAAGTTGTCTATAGGAAAAACTACAGGCAGAGTAACAAAGCTGACGGATATAATGCCAAGCTTGGCCCGAATCGAATTCAATGTGTTGTACTCCAGCGTAAGGGCAAAGCGCTATATGAGCTTGGCAATGCAGTAGGGAAAAGTGTCGGGGTAAGGACCTGTATGTCGCCTAAACCTCTGAAAGTAATCCGACGACTCCAAAAGGCGACAATCTCAGAACTGCGGGATTGCACTAATTGATAGAAGCTCCCGATCACATGATGGGTAGAACAGTCATCAGAACTACCCCGATTCTGCTATAAAAACCACAACTAGGGACCGACCAGTCACCAGACATGATGCAGTCCTCAAACACGTACAACCAAGCCATCCGAGCTGCCCGCCGACTTCGTCGGCTACAGGTTAGGTACGGGGACCAGGCATCATATCTGGCGCTCCTCGTCGAGTGGATGAACGGGCTTTGCCATAGCATCCACTTGAACGAGGACCATATCCAGCAATGCTGGATACAAAGATACCAGACAGAAGATGAAGAACTGGCAGCTGAACTCGAGCGAGAGATCCGGCACCGGAGCCGAGATCAGGAGGAGGACCAGAACCAGTTGCTCCGAGTCCAGGAGCAACTACAAAGGAGCCAACCACGCATCGCCCGGATACAACGGGAAACGTGGAAAATGAGCCGGCGCATGAATGAGCCGCGCGGTCAGAAGACTTAACCTTCATTTTTTTTTACATATTCTTTTTCATTTATGCTATATTATATATTTTATTATGAGCCATATCTTTTGTTTACAGGTATAAATATGTATGTTTGTATGTTTCCGTGCGACGCCGGAAAGCTTTTTCGTTTTCAGCAATAAATATCTTTAATAAAAATAATAATAATAACATAATAAATAAGTACAATAATTAAATAATAAAGTAACAAGCCCGACTAGCTCATCTGAGACTGGGTTAAAGTAGTGGGTCGAAGCCACACGTAAATGGGCGCCTAAGAAAAGAACAAAGGAGAAGAAGGAGATCTAAAGAGATGGCCGTACGAAGATTTCTTTTGCGAAGTCATTCCATGCGTAGCCACATCGATCACTTCGAGCTCCTCGTAACCGAACTCCAGTAAGGTGGCAAAGTGCACCAGCCGGCCATTGACTCCTAAAATAGGGGAAATAGAGAAACAGTACCCCTAGGTGGGAACACATAGTTAATTCATCCATTAGGGGGGGGCGATCGACCACATTCTAGAGGAAGTCTACCTGCAAAATTCCCGAAGGACGAAAAGAACTAGTGAACCAAGTGTATGGCTTTAGGACCCCAAGATGGGTAGCAAAACGTCCAAAGTGGCCGGCAGCACCGCCCATGTGATTAACACAGTAGAGATCGTTGACCACCAAGATGATATTCAAGATGTCAACAAGACCATGAAGCTCATCGTTGGACTACTCCTGGTTATAATGATCCTTAAGGTTGTAAAGATCTACAAGCGCTCTGTTCAGAGACGCTGCGACCAACATCATGCCCTGGAGAAAGTGGTGACCCATATCGGAACAAGAAATTGGAGCTGCACCGACCAACCCCAGCTCAAGCACTGGAACTGACGTGCGCCGCAGTGGAACTCTCATACGATGCATACATACATACATATCTATACAGCGATAGTGGTATTTTTTGTGTAACGTAATTTTTGTGTTTTGTTTTTGTAAACCGCCATCAAGTCTTGCTCTTATATATATATATATAAGCCAATTATAAAATCTCCCAAAGCCCAGGATCCGGAGCGTCGAGATCTCATCGCCCTGGATTAAAAGGAGGGTAAGTTCGTCGGAACACGGTTCCTTCCTTATAAATACATATATATATATATCCGTGCACCACGATTACCTCAGAAGCTTTAGCAAAAACTATAGACAATGATCCACAATTTAACGTAAGAGTTCTATACTTGTTATCAAAAGCAACCCTAACAATAACAGTGAATGAATTCGAGTACTTATAAAAGGCAATCTCTACCGTTCCAAAGTCATTGTCCTCTCCCGTCTAGATAAGAATTTATTTTTGGGCAATGTTAATACTTTCCTAGTTAAGACCAAGAATTAATCTGTTAGGAATTCATGTAATAATATATAATATCCATATATAATAATTGTTTCATATATATAATCATTTAGATATACTCTTCTTTTTTATACCTTTTCTACATTTTTTATATATAATAATTAAATGTTATTTTTTCAGCGGCGATTATCAGCCTTGTAATTGTATGTACAATTGCAAGAGCCCTCTGAGCGACGTTTGTAGTCGTGAATAGTCAGCATTTTGCTGATGTGTGCACCTTCACAGGTGGTAAAGTCGATACTCTCCGCTAATAAAATAATTGTCAATTAATTTAGTTCCCATATGAACTAGCTAATATTATGTTTCTCAACCCAGGCGCACGCCGACTTAAATATTATTTAATAAATTTATAATGTGAAAAAGAATTCGAAACCATGGTGTGCTAGAGCTTCATTAAGGGGGTGTGCTGCCGCAAGAAGTGGAGTAGGTCAAGAACAATGACATAACTTTTGACGAACAACCTTGACAAAAGGGGATCGTATTGCGCGTCCCGCGACGATCCATTGGCACACGAATGTGTGAAGAGGAGGGAATATGGCCAAAACACAGCCCGATCGTATTTCGATCAAGCGACAGCTAAGCTTGTGGGGCAGTGTGGACTGACGACTGACGAACTTTATGAACTAATATTATTTTCCAGGCACTTTTAATATTTATTCTCATTATGTTGGAGAGGAGAGAGACTTACCAAGATCCCACGACCCGAATACGACGTAGCTTATGCCGGCAAATGGTGCCAGAATATCGGACGCCTCTCCCTCGGCCCAAGTCCCTGGCAGGACTCGGGCACTAATATGCCCACGTAACAACTGCTGCAGCTACCAAGTTCGGACTTGAGGAGGATACCGTGACTGTATTAACTGTCGCCAAGCTGGCTTTTTTGCGTAAGTATGTAACAGGCAGAAGGAAGCGTTTCCGACCCCATAAAGTATATATATTCTTGATCAGGATCACTAGCCGAGTCGATCTAGCCATGTCCGTCTGTCCGTCTGTCTGTCCGTGCCGATGAACGCTGAGATCTCGGAAACTATAAGAGCTAGTCCATTGAGATTTGGCGTGCAGATTCCTGAGCTTCTTTCGCAGCGGCAGTAGCATAGAATCTACTGCGGAGGCATCCAGACTCAGAAGAATTTTAGCAAAATCTCTAGCAACCATTGGCTATCTAAAAACCAATGCTGACAGCTGGACGGAAAACAGTCAGGAAACCCTTGACCTACTGTTAGACACCCACTTCCCTAAGAACACCCATGTAGTGGAGGACCTCTACATAGAGGAGAACTTAGACGACCAGATTCAGTGGGCTGTCAACTCTTTTAAGCCCTTCAAATCACCCGGCCCAGATGGGTTCTTCCCGGCCCAGCTACAACGGACACTACATATTTCCCTACCCTGGCTGACAGCCATCTTCCACGGCTGTCTTGCTCTAAACCATATTACAACAAGGTGGCTGGACGTTAGGGTAATTTTTATACCGAAAGCCGGCAAACCCTCCCACACCAACCCAAAGGACTTCCGCCCGATTAGTCTCTCTTCCTTCTTGTTGAAGACCCTGGAAAGGCTAATTGACACCCATATCAGGCTAACCATCGACCAAAGCCTACTCTCTGACGCCCAGCATGCGTGCCGTAAGGGTAGATCAACAGATACCGCCCTCCACTCTCTAGTGTACAGTATAGAGAGAGGTTTCCGCAATAAGGAATACTCTCTTGCAGCGCTTCTAGACATAGAATGCGCCTTTAACAACGTCACCCCAACGGCGATTACTGGTGCTCTGACTGAACTGGGCATTAAGCGGCCCATAGTGGGACTCATACACACCATGCTAACCAGCAGAGTGGTGTACTCCACTATGGGATCGGCCCACTCGACCAGGAATGTCAGCAGAGGAACCCCACAAGGGGGCTCTTCTATGGGTTTAAGTGGTCAACAAACTGCTATCATAGAACAGGCGGGCACTAAAGTGGTAGCCTACGCGGACGACGTGGTTATCCTACTGCGGAGTAAATTCCCGCAAACCCTTTGCAATCTAATGGAGACAGCCATATCCACCCTCTCCCGGTGGACGGCTGGCTGTGGACTGGGAGTTAACCCAGAAAAGACCGAACTAATTCTCTTTACAAGGAACCAATTCTAATTCCCCCAAAACTACACCAAACGCGCCTAACCTTTAGCAACCAAGCAAAGTACCTAGGTGTCATCCTTGACAAAAAGCTCCTCTGGACAGATAACATCCTAGATCGCACACGCAAAGCGGCCATAGCCCTCTTCGCTTGTAAAAAAGCCATAGGGAGGAAGTGGGGTTTCTCCCCCATGATAGTTCACTGGCTATACACTGCAATAGTCAGGCCCATTCTCCTCTACGGAATCATTGTTTGGTGGCCTTCCCTAGAAAAGAATTGCAACCTCCGGATCCTTCACAAGATCCAAAGAAGCGCAGAGCTCTGCATCAGTGGGGCGCTTCGCACCACCGCCACTGAAGCACTAAACGCAATTCTCGACCTGCAACCCCTGGACCTACTTGCCAAAAGCTGGGAATCTGCAACAGCGCTGAGGCTCCGCGAAGCAGCGGCATGGACAACAGGCTCTACGGGTCACTCCAATATCCTATCAAAACATACACTCTTACCACGTAGTACATACTACATTCCACCCATAGTCAACTTCGAAAGAAGATAAAAGATCTTCATACCCACCCGTACAGACTGGAACAACCTCCCACACCAATTCGAAAACGCCGTCAACATATACAGGGGTGGTCAAAAGTATTTTCACAAAACAAAAGTTAAATATACTCATAATTTGAACTTACATCTTGTTTACTTTGGCATCAAAGGAAAGGTAATTTAAATGCCGTTTTAATGATACAATACATTTCTTAACCCATTCAGTACTTATGAAAAGGACGAAATTGTGTGAAAATCTACTTTTTGAAATTTTTTCCTCGACTCGAAAACTTAAATTTTTTGAAGCAAAAAGTTTCTTCAAACAAAAATAATAGTAACTGGAAGAAGAATTTTTTAAAAATCATTTTGCTTATATTTTTAATGTTTTTTTAAAAATGCTTAGAAACATGCATTTTAGCCATATTTTTCTCTTTTTCATACAAATTTTTTTCGACATTGTCATTTTTAAAAAATCATAAAAAATATAAGCAAAATGATTTTTGAAAAGTGCTTTTAGCAGTTACTATTATTTTTGTTTGAAGAAACTTTTTGCATCAAAAAATTTAAGTTTTGAAGTCGAGGAAAAAAGTTCAAAAAGTAGATTTTCACACGAATTCGTCCTTTTCAATAAGTACTGATTGGGTTAAGACGCCAAAGTTAACAAGATGTAAGTTCAAATTATGAGTATATTTAACTTTTGTTTTGTGAAAATACTTTTGACCACCCTTGTACACAGACGGGTCCAAGCTTAACTCCCAAACAGGTGGGGGAGTCTTTTCCCCCGAACTAGACATAATAGTCTCATTCCGCCTACCAGACCACTGTAGTGTTTTCCAAGCGGAAGTCATGGCAATTCAGGAAGCCATGACCCACCTGGACACGTCAGTATATCATGACATAGATATCTTCATCTTCTCGGATAGCTAAGAAGCCCTCAGGGCCCTCGACTCCTACATAACGAACTCAAAAACAATCTCTGAATGCCGCAAATCTCTTAACGAGATGGCCACTCATCTGAGAATCAACCTCATCTGAGTGCCTGGACACTGCAATATTGAAGGCAACTGCATAGCAGACGAGCTAGCTTGACAGGGGACAACCGCCGACATCCTTCGTGATAAGGACACGGTGGGTATGTCCATGGCTACCTGCAAGCTCCATCTCAGGCAGAGACTGTACACACTTTCCAACAACCGTTGGAACTCAATCTCAACATGCCACAATTCTAGACTCACATGGCCAAACTACAACTCGAAAAGAACTAAAACTCTCCTACAATGTAGCAGGGAGGATATCTCCACTCTCCTAAATGCCCTCACGGGCCTCTGTCTTATAGGGACTCATGCGCTCAGGCTGGGTCTCATTAACCACGACTTCTGCCGCAACTGCAAACAGATAGACGAAGAGGAGAGCATCGAACACCTCCTATGCTTCTGCCCAGCGCATAACCTAAAGCGCTTTCAAACCCTAGGTAGCTACACACTTCCGAACCTTGCGGCCATTCAGGGCGCAAGCATCCAAAAACTCTTATGTTTCTTAAGAAGAACAGAATACTTCGGGAAAGCAGATAATCCATGAGCTAGGGAAACGGATCTGTTCAGAGATCATGTGCTATCACAAGGGGTCCAATGTGGCATAAGTGAGGGGATTAGGTGGCGCATTTCAATCTCGCTTTGCTGCTTGCATATCTCCATTTCGCTTTGGTCCCTTTAGCTGAGTAACGGGTATCTGATAGTCGAGGTACTTGACTATAGCGTTCTTCCTTGTTTTTGTACCCGTTACTCGCAGACTAAAAGGGTATACTAGATTCGTCGGAAAGTATGTAACAGGCAGAAGGAAGCGTTTCCGACCCCATAAAGTATATATATTCTTGATCAGGATCACTAGCCGAGTCGATCTAGCCATGTCGACTATACCATATAGCTGCCATAGGAACGATCGGAAGATTGGTGGGAAAATAATATGAAACAAATTATAGCTTCGGTGTTTTTTGACATATTATCTTATACTATTGGGAATATCATTTTTCGTATTTATACCCGTTACTCGTAGAGTAAAAGGGTATACTAGATTTGTCGGAAAGTATGTAACAGGCAGAAGGATGCGTTTCCGACCCCATAAAGTATATGTATTCTTGATCAGGATCACTAGCCGAGTCGATCTAGCCATGTCCGTCTGACCGTCTGTCCGGATGAACGCTGAGATCTCGGAAACTATGAGAGCTAGGCTATTGAGATTTGGCGTGCAGATTCATGAGCTTCTTACGCAGCGCAAGTTTGTTTCCGCAGAGTGCCTCGTCCACTCTAACGCCCACAAACCGCCCAAAGCTGTGGCTCCTACAGTTTTGATGCTAGAAACTGAAATTAATTGTTCTCATCAATACATATCGATTGACATAAAAAAAAATTTGCCACGCCCACTTTAACGCCCACAAGCCACCCACGAACTTCAAAAAATCGTAAGTATGAACGCAGATATCTCGGAAACTATCAAAGATAGAGAATTGGGATTTCAGATTTACATTCCGTAGCCTTGTACACCGCGCAAGTTTGTTATTCGAATATGCCACGCCCACTCTAACGCCCACAAACCGCCCAAATCTGTGGCGCCCACAATTTTCATGCTGGATAAAAAATTTTAACTGAATTGTATTGGTCTCGTCAATACCTATCGATTAATCCAAAAAAAATGTTGCCACGCCCACTCTAACGCTCATAACGCTTAAGTCTGTCTACCGCCGGTAGGTTGCGCATTTTAATCTTGCATTGCTGCTTGCATATCTCCATTTCCCTTTGGTCCCTTTAGCTGAGTAACGGGTATCTGATAGTCGAGGTAATCGACAATAGCGTTCTTCCTTGTTTATTATTAAATTGGCCACAAACGGAATGGAACCGCTCATTGAGCTGTTTAAAAGCACCTGAGAGATTCAAAAGGCTGTCTCGAGTCTGCTTTATAAAGCCGCTCATCTCAACCTCCGAATATCTGTCTCTCTTTGTGGCACGACTGTTATCGTAGGCAGTCTTCTCGCTGCGGCGACTTCTCTGCTGACGTCAACAGCGGCACAGCGTTTTAGGCACACAAAAACAACAAAAAAGCTTTTTGCCTTCAGACATGTTACCGCGTCCCTACTTCAGAATTGAAGGGTACCGATAAGCAAAAGCCCCTGAGCGCCACAGCTGGTTGTCACAAAACGACAGATCGGACGAGTCCAGCATACTTTTTGGCTGAAAACGTTTATATTCCCCTAGAAAAAGGAAAAAAAAATATAACAATAAAATGTCGCTGAACAGAACGCCACCGCAAAAGCACTCACTGCAACCACGATCTGCGCTCTTCAGAATCACAGTAGGAAAAACGCAAACAAAGCGATTTGTGTCCAGACACATAGCTTGGAGATGTGCTGCAGGCCATCAACCAAATGGGCTAACGGTTCGACATCCTAGCAACGAAGGAGGAGGGTGCATATAGCCCCATATTGCATTGGACAAGGTGACAGCTGAAACGCGAAATAGACAAGGACAGAATGGAGCTCAACCGGTTGGCGCAAAGCAGCAAAGCTCGAAACCTTATTTTTAAAGGTCTTAACAAGGAGGATGCCTCAAAGTAGGGAGTAGAAAAGCTGCTACGGCGCAAAATGTCGCTACCAAATGTTTCTCTAAGAGACAAACGGGTTCCTTATCACTGCAACAACGAAATGGAACTTCTGGCAGAAATGGAAACGATTTTATGACGTCGGAGTTACCGAGAAACGCAAAAAAGCTGGCTGGATCTTCTATGTACATCGACAGGGATCTTAGCCAACAGCAGCTGGTTCTTCTGCAACCCAAAAAAAAAAATCTGCATCAGTAAGGTCTTCGTGAAGACTGACTCAATATGCGTTAGGAGCAAGTGGATGAGTTTCGAGTCGGACCACCAGCTTACCTGCAAAGGCAAATCAGCTCTAGGCGACTTGAAAGAAATATTAGGGACCAATCTGGAGGACTCGATCATAGATTATCTGCTCCCTCTATGTAAAGCCCTGGAAACAAAAAACTGGTAAAGAAAACAACAGTAAACAGAAATTCCGAAGGTATTATATAGAAGTTTTGAGGAGTTGAATAACTCCCCACAAATAGAACCAGATACGCGGCGAATTCGCGTAGTAACGGCGCGGCGAAGAGAGTTTGGAGACTTTGATGGAGAGCGAGAGAGGTTGGAGACCAAGGATGGAGGTCGAGAGAGTTTGGAGACCAATGAAGGAGAGCGAGAGAGATTGGAGACCAAGGAGCGGAGAATGAGAGAATGGAGACTTGGCGGGCAGAGCAAGAGTGCCGTGTGCAAAAGCGGATAACGGAACTGCACCGGACTTTGGACTCTCCCGTGAACTTTGGACCGGGAGAAGAAGTGCCACATATCGGCAGTGAAGTGGCACACAGCTGTGCCACAAACATCATGGGACTCAGCGGGACGGCAGCTGTGGGCAGAGCATCGGTTGGGAGCGGTACGAGAAGGACAAGTGGGTCAACCAGGAGGCACGGACTTTGGACCCGGAGTGGAGAGATCCAGCGTGCCGTGCGCAAAAGGGAAATAACGGTTCCCGGAGGCCCTATATAAGGCCGCAGAGCGCTGGCAGCTGGATCAGTCGATCACGAGGAGTCAAACCTTCAAGATCAGTTAAAGTACCAAGTGAACAATCAGTCAAGCAAGTAATCTACGAGGGAGCTACAACCAAGAGAGTCGTCGGAAGCAGCGCCGTGGGAAGCACACAAGGAGCAAGATCGCCACGTCGAGACGTTCGGGATTGGGACATCAGGAATCTCCGAATTCAGACACAAGTGGCTGAGTTCCGGAAGGCATCACACGGCTAAGTCAAGGCGTTCGTTTTCCAACTTTGTCGCGACCACACCCTGGCGAATCGCCCGGCGGGTCCGTCAGAGACAAGCGGAAGAGTCCTACGACGAGGAACCGTCAGTTCGGGGAGGAAAGTTGTCGGAGACCCAGCGTACCTTGCCCGACCAAGCAGGACCTGGCGTGACGGACGAGCGGTAGATCGATTTGCGGTTTCAAGAGGCGAACGCCTGGAGAGCCCTGCGATTACCGGCGAAGTTCCTGAACAGCAACCGCCCAACTCCCCGAGTGCCAGAACGACAAGCTACTGGTCAGGAGACAACGCAGAAGACATCGGCAGCGACGCCAGCAGACATTTCCGGCAGCCACGTTACCATCACCGCGCGGAGCTCATTGGGGAGCGCAGGCGAGTCACGGACGATAAGCATTAGGGTGAAGCCGGGTGGAACGTTCGTCTGCGCTAGGCGTAAAGCGAAGTGAACTGCTAGGCAGCCTCCTGGCGACAGCCTGGACTGTCAGCGCGATCTGAGCAAGAACCTAACGGGACCGTCCGGGACAGAGCAAGGGACAGGTATTGCCTCGAAAGGCGTCGGCCTGGAGAGCAAGGCTTGTTCACCCTAGTCTGAGAACGGTGACGCTTCCCTAAGCCCACAAGGGCGAGCTCTCTGCGAGTCTAAGGCGCAACAACCCCGAGGCAGCGCGTCGGCGAGTGAGCAGAGGCGGCCACTACGAGCGTCCCGAGACCCAGGAGCCAAGCGGAAGCCGAGTCAACGCGTCGACAAGCCAGAAGGAGGAGCACCAGCAGCCGGCGGAGCCAGAGCAAGGAGATACAGAAGCCAGCATAGCCACACACCCGCTGTACCAATACCACGAGAATAAATCCCACTCACGTCATATAAATTTGGTGGGACGAACACACAATCTTCTGAGCTCGCCGCACGAATCTCGTAGCGAGCAGACCTACAAAATCAGTTCGTCGTAAGGACACGGTGGGTATGTCCATGGCTACCTGCAAGCTCCATCTCAGGCAGAGACTGTACACACTTTCCAACAACCGTTGGAACTCAATCTCAACATGCCACAATTCTAGACTCACATGGCCTACTACAACTCGAAAAGAACTAAAACTCTCCTACAATGTAGCAGGGAGGATATCTCCACTCTCCTAAATGCCCTCACGGGCCACTGTCTTATAGGGACTCATGCGCTCAGGCTGGGTCTCAGTAACCATGACTTCTGCCGCAACTGCAAACAGATAGACGAAGAGGAGAGCATCGAACACCCCCTATGCTTCTGCCCAGCGCATAACCTAAAGCGCTTTCAAGCCTTAGGTAGCTACACACTTCCGAACCTTGCGGCCATTCAGGGCGCAAGAATCCAAAAACTCTTATGTTTCTTAAGAAGAACAGAATACTTCGGGAAAGCAGATAACCCATGAGCTAGGGAAACGGATCTGTTCAGAGATCATGTGCTATTACAAGGGGTCCAATGTGGCATAAGTGAGGGGATTAGGTGGCGCATTTCAATCTCGCTTTGCTGCTTGCATTTCTCCATTTCGCTTTGGTCCCTTTAGCTGAGTAACGGGTATCTGATAGTCGAGGTACTTGACTATAGCGTTCTTCCTTGTTTTTATACCCGTTACTCGTAGAGTAAAAGGGTATACTAGATTCGTCGGAAAGTATGTAACAGGCAGAAGGAAGCGTTTCCGACCCCATAAAGTATATATATTCTTGATCAGGATCACTAGCCGAGTCGATCTAGCCATGTCGACTATACCATATAGCTGCCATAGGAACGATCGGAAGATTGATGGGAAAATAATATGAAACAAATGATAGCTTCGGTGTTTTTTGACATATTATCTTATACTATTGGGAATATCATTTTTCGTATTTATACCTGTTACTCGTAGAGTAAAAGGGTATACTAGATTTGTCGGAAAGTATGTAACAGGCAGAAGGATGCGTTTCCGACCCCATAAAGTATATGTATTCTTGATCAGGATCACTAGCCGAGTTGATCTAGCCATGTCCGTCTGACCGTCTGTCCGGATGAACGCTGAGATCTCGGAAACTTTGAGAGCTAGGCTATTGAGATTTGGCGTGCAGATTCATGAGCTTCTTACGCAGCGCAAGTTTGTTTCCGCAGAGTGCCACGTCCACTCTAACGCCCACAAACCGCCCAAAGCTGTGGCTCCTACAGTTTTGATGCTAGAAACTGAAATGAATTGTTCTCATCAATACATATCGATTGACATAAAAAAAAATTTGCCACGCCCACTTTAACGACCACAAGCCACCCACAAACTTAAAAAAAAATCGTAAGTATGAACGCAGATATCTCGGAAACTATCAAAGATAGAGAATTGGGATTTCAGATTTACATTCCGTAGCCTTGTACACCGCGCAAGTTTGTTATTCGAATATGCCACGCCCACTCTAACGCCCACAAACCGCCCAAATCTGTGGCACCCACAATTTTCATGCTAGATAAAAAATTTTAACTGAATTGTATTGGTCTCGTCAATACCTATCGATTAATCCAAAAAAAAAGGTTGCCACGCCCACTCTAACGCTCATAACGCTTAAGTCTGTCTACCGCCGGTAGGTTGCGCATTTCAATCTCGCATTGCTGCTTGCATATCTCCATTTCCCTTTGGTCCCTTTAGCTGAGTAACGGGTATCTGATAGTCGAGGTAATCGACAATAGCGTTCTTCCTTGTTTATTATTAAATTGGGCACAAACGGAATGGAACCGCTCATTGAGCTGTTTAAAAGCACCTGAGAGATTCAAAAGGCTGTCTCGAGTCTGCTTCATAAAGCCGCTCATCTCAACCTCCGAATATCTGTCTCTCTTTGTGGCACGACTGTTATCGTAGGCAGTCTTCTCGCTGCGGCGACTTCTCTGCTGACGTCAACAGCGGCACAGCGTTTTAGGCACACAAAAACAACAAAAAAGCTTTTTGCCTTCAGACATGTCACCGCATCCCTACTTCAGAATTGAAGGGTACCGATAAGCAAAAGCCCCTGAGCGCCAAAACTGGTTGTCACAAAACGACAGATCGGACGAGTCCAGCATACTTTTTGGCTGAAAACGTTTATATTCCCCTAGAACAAGGAAAAAAAAAATATAACAATAAAATGTTGCTGAACAGAACGCCACCGCAAAAGCACTCACTGCAACTACGATCTGCGCTCTTCAGAATCACAGCAGGAAAAACGCAAACAAAGCGATTTGTGTCCAGACACATAGCTTGGAGATGTGCTGCAGGCCATCAACCAAATGGGCTAACGGTTCGACATCCTAGCAACGAAGAAGGAGGGTGCATATAGCCCCATATTGCATTGGACAAGGTGACAGCTGAAACGCGAAATAGACAAGGACAGAATGGAGCTCAACCGGTTGGCGCAAAGCAGCAAAGCTCGAAACCTTATTTTTAAAGGTCTTAACAAGGAGGATGCCTCAAAGTAGGGAGTAGAAGAGCTGCTACGGCGCAAAATGTCGCTACCAAATGCTTCTCTAAGAGACAAACTGGTTCCTTATCACTGCAATAACGAAATGGGACTTCTGGCAGAAATGGAAACGATTTTATGACGTCGGAGTTACCGAGAAATGCAAAAAAGCTGGCTGGATCTTCTATGTATATCGACAGGGATCTTAGCCAACAGCAGCTGGTTCTTCTGCAACCCAAAAAAAAAAATCTGCATCAGTAAGGTCTTCGTGAAGACTGACTCAATATGCGTTAGGAGCAAGTGGATGAGTTCCCAGTCGGACCACCAGCTTACCTGCAAAGGCAAATCAGCTCTAAGCGACTTGAAAGAAATATCAGGGACCAATCTGGAGGACTCGATCATAGATTATCTGCTCCCTGGAAGCCCTGGAAGCCCTGGAAACAAAAAACTGGTAAAGAAAACAACAGTAAACAGAAATTCCGAAGGTATTATATAGAAGTTCTAGCATTTCTTTAAGCTGGAATATTTATTTCAAATTTTTCTCCTTAACGATACCATTGTGGAACACAACATGCAGCAATATAAGAGTTATTTCCCAGCAGAACGGACTCCAAGAGGGAGAGTTAGCAGTGGCCAGCCGAAAGGTACCCAAGCAGATCTAGTCGCAAGAGGGCTTTTCAAATTTTCAGATACAAATGGATCTCAAATGGTACAAATTAAAGCTTGACCAGCTGTATAATGTATCCAAGAGTCGCAGATTGAAACAGTAAAAAAATAATTGAAATGGAAGTTTTACCTTCGTAAGAGGCCAGGCGGCATCTACGATCGACTTCTGGCAAAATCAATTCAAAGGTATCCAGATAGTCCCTGAAACCTTATCTGATCACATGACCACTGCCATTTTTCTCAAAATGCGTTCTGAATATGAGAACAAAATTTCAAATCTTTTACCAAAGCTGCAATGGAGGGAGAGACACCGCCAAAACTACTCGAAAACACTCAAGCGTGGGATAAAAAGAGTCCGACGAGCAAGGCACAGATCCATGAAAGCGCTTTAATATGCCCTTCGCTCGGGCTCGAGAGACGCTAAGATCGAATAACAGGAGGCCAACTTAGAGGTTAAGGAATTATGTATGATAAATAAAGCAGACTTCTATAGGAGAATGGAGATCAAAGTTAACATGGTGAGAGACAGCAAAGAATCTGAACAAAGAATATCCTTAGACGGTTGAACGGCTCCAATAAAACACTGCACATCAAGGTTGAGCCTAACGTTCTAGCACAACACCTTAAATCCTTTCTGGAGCAGAAAAACCAGATCGTGCAGCAATTCTTGGCTATACCATTCACTGGCAATGGAGACCGTGATAGAGAGATGAGCCGATTTGAAGTGGAAGCTGCTATAACAAGAGCAAGAATGGCAGGGCCCCGTGAACAGACAGGATTTCAGCAGAGTTTCTTAAAACGCTCCACATCAGAAAGAGTATTTTTCTGCCAATTCGGCAATCATAAAGATTTTCGCTGCAATAATCTTTGCGCGGCTAAATAACTGGGTCTAAAAACATATGTTCTGAGCGAATACCAAGCTGACTTTAGGCGGGGGTACTCTACAGTTGACAGAAAGAAACTCTAAAATATACATGTGCTTCATCGAGCGTTTGACAACATCGACCGGCATAGCCTCTTTCTCTGGAGTATCCTCGGAATACTAAAATGTGTTTATAGTGTTAATACAGCATTGGTATGGAACGAAAAGTCTCTGACGGAATGGTTTACATGCAACATGGGAGTAAAGCAAGGATGCCTTTTAAGTTGACGATATTACAGCTGCCCTTCCAGCGGGCGTTAATATAGGAGCGGAGCATGTAAAAGTGCTTATGTACGCGGACTACATGGTCATCATGCCAAAAAACAAGCCCATGCTACAAATAATTAGCAACGCCATACAGCAGTGCTGCCAAACCTGGTCATGGTAATACAGGATGGCAGAGAAAGCTCTGCACAAAATGCACTAGTTTCTGTTGTTATTTTCCCTCCGATTCCAGGTGTTTTAATCGGTGACGACACTTAGCGGATTTGTCATCCTCCGTGAGATAAGATTCTCCTCTGATCTGGAATATATTATAGCGCGACACGTTTGTAGTTGGCCGGTTGGTCCCTGTAATAATACCTTGGCGATCGCGAGCAGAACATATTCTCTAGGTTTGTCGTAGCATGTGGTGGTTACTGCGGTGCGGTCCTATTTGACAAATCCTGCAGCTCTCTTCCATGTGGACTGACTGATTGCGAAACGTTTATCGCTTCCAGAAATGTCTCTTCTAGACATTTGTTTTAGTGATAAGTGATGTTTCTCTTTTCATCAATATAGTATTCTATTTGTACACCCAGAAAAAAATCCGTTTGAAACGTTCGAAAATCAAGCCCAAACGGGGAAAAAATTGCGTAAGCCCGTTTGTTGACAATTCATGAACGGTCGTTCATAAAATTTTACCGAAACTTTAGGGTTGAGTTCCAAACAAAGGGTGTCAGCTTAAGAACATTTCGAGCTTACCTTGCGAACATAAAAATTAAAAAAAAATTAGGTTTGTGTACATGCTAGACTTTCTGGACGCCTGGTAAAGATTAATTTAATTTCCCATCTTATGTTTTGTTATTGCTAGAATTTAATGTATTTTGGATATTTTGCTGATGACAAAGAATTTATTGATTAATAGAAGTACATATAAACATTAGAAATAATATTTTAATAAAACTTACAATTCACAACCGTCTTCTCACGGACTCGAACCTGTGCTACCATGTGCCTAAGGCGGACGCTCTAGCAGATGGACCACCGAGCGAATTTTTTGAGTGCGGAAAATCGGGACATTATACCTACATACATGTTTTCATGAACGGTGTTGATAATCTAAGAACGGCGTTTTCCCCATTTCTGTCAACGCATTTTTCAGTGAAGCGTTCATAATTAAACCTAAATATTCATAATTTGACCACGCGGCGTTTGTTTTTTATGAACGGAACTTAGCGAACGGATTGTTGTCAAATCATGAAAAATGTTCCTGATTTTTTTTTTTTAATAATTATACCCGTTACTTGTAGATTAAAAGGGTACAGGCAGTAGGAAGCGTTCCGACCCCATAAAGTCTATATATTCTTGATCAGGATCACGAGCCGAATCGATCTAGCCATGTCCGTCTGTCCTTCTGTCCGAATGAACGCTGAGATCTCGGAAACTATAAGAGCTAGACTATTGGGATTTGGCATAAAGATTCCTGAGCTTCTTACGCAGCGCAAGTTTTTTTCAGAAGCGTGCCACGCCCACTCTAATGCTCGCAAACCACCAAATTAGCGCCGACAGCGCTTTTTGCTCTCACCTTTCTGCACATGCCTATGTTTCTGGCATGTTTTCTAAACATGAACCATCTTTAAGCGTATTATGTATACTTAAAAATAAATATTTTTAATATTTGTTCAATAAATTGCTTTGTGCAATAGCTTTGTTTGAAAGAGTTATATTTGTTGCACATTTCGGTTTCCAATTATTTACACACAGATGCATAAATACATATGTCATTGTCTGGCTATTACGACATTGCTTTTCTTAACTTCTTGAAAAGCTTGTGCGCGTTGGAGTGGACGTGGCAAAGAATTTTGGGATAATCGATAGGTATTAATGAAACCAATACATTTCTCTTCAAATTATTATTTTTGCATCAAAAATGTAAGCGTCACAGTTGCACTCTGCGGAAATAAACTTGCGGTGCGCAAGAATATCAAGAATCTACATGTTGAATTCCAACTTTCTAAATTTCAGAGTTTCCGAGATATCAGTGTTCATACGTATGATTTGTGGGTGGTTTGTTGGCGGTTTGTTGGCGGTTTGTGGGACAATTGATAGGTATTGACGAGAGCTACCCATTTATGTTACATTTTTAATTAAAGCATTAAAAGATTAGGAGCCACTTGACGAAACAAACATGCGCTGCATAGGAATGTCAAGAATCTGCACGCCCAATCCCGGTATTGCAGCTTTTATAGTTCCTGAGATCACCGCGTTCATACAGACAGACGGACTATATCGACTTGGCTAATGATCCTATTCAATAACATATATACTTTGTCGGAAACGCTTCCTTCTGCCTGTTACATACATACGAGTAACGGGTATAACAAGGAAGAACGCTATAGTCGAGTACCCTGACTATCAAATACCCGTTACTCAGCTAAAGGGACAAAAGGGAAATGGAGATATGCAAGCAGCAAAGCGAGATTATAATGCTCCACCAAGCCGCGATCTCAATATATGGTTAAGTGGGCGGTAGACAGATTTAAGCGTTATGGGCGTTAGAGTGGGCGTGGCAAATTTTTATTGGGTCAATCGATAGGCGTAGACGAGACTAATACATTTCAGTTAACATTTTTTTTAGCATGAAAATTGTGGGCGCCACAGTCTTAGGTGGCTTGTGGGCGTTAGAGTGGGCGTTGCAAAATTCTTTTTGAATCAATCGATAGGTATTGATGAGAAAAATTTCATTTTGGGTGGTTTGTGGTGGTTTGTGAGCATTAGAGTGGGCGTGGCACGCTTCTGAAACAAACTTGCGCTGCGTAAGAAGCTCAGGAATCTTTATGCCAAATCCCACTAGTCTAGTTCTTATAGTTTCCGAGATCTCTGCGTTCATCCGGACAGAAGGACAGACGAACATGGCTAGATCGACTCGTCTAGTGATGCTTATCAAGAATATATATACTCTATGGGGTTGGAAACGTCTCCTTCACTGCGTTGCAAACTTCTGACTGAAATCATTATTCCCTCTGCAAGGGTATAAAAAGCCATGAAGATATTTAAATTCTCTACAACTGTTCAGGACCATTGATTTTTAAATGACTAATATTGCTATGCGCAATGCTGCTAAAGAGTCATAACGTTGCATTTAAGGCAGTTCAAATTTAAAAGGTTGTACTCACACCATCCCTGAAAACAATCAATATCTGACTGTAAGTTGAAACCCGACGCTATATCAATATATGATAAACAAAGCTTAACATCATCAGCATACATTATTACACGGGAATGTGTTATGGTAGAGGGAAGATCGTTAATAAACAAAGTAAACAGCAAAGGGCCCAAATGACTAACCTGAGGCGCTCCAGATGTCACGTAGATCAATTTTGAAACAGCGTTCTTACTAAAATCTGTATATATAACTTCAGTCTGCATATTTTTCTTAAATCCATTAATTACAATACAAGGTGAATTCCAAAGAAAACAGGACTTTTTGAATCTAGCGCCGCCTGGCGCCATCTATATGTCAACTGGTGTGTTAGAATCTGCTATCGTTTATCGACTTCCAGTAAAAATTTCATGACATTTCATCTGCTTTTAAAATTGGTAAAACTTTTACCGAAACGTTTCAATTGATGAAACAAGTTTATGGCGATGATTGCCTATCCCGTAGCAGAGTGCACGAGTGGTTTCAACGTTTTCAAAGTGGTCGTGAGGACATAAATGACGATGAACATGTGGGCCAACCAAAATCCATGATCACCGAAAACTCCATCGAAACTGTGCGTGAATTCATAAAAATCAGCCGAAATCATCATTGAAATTCATGGAAATAGAATTGAACATCTCCAAAACATCGATTTATCGCATTTTGACCGAACATTTGGGCTTACAAAAGGTGTGTACACGGTTTGTTCCGCACAAATTGACTGACGTCCAAAAATTGCTCAGAATTCAACATTCGAGGGACATCATTAAAGAGGCAAAAAAAGACCCGAACTTCCTTTACAAGATTGTGACTGGTTAAGAAACGTGGTGTTTTCAATATGATCCCGAAGGCGCCGGACGATCCGAAACACAGAAAATCGCGCCTGGAGAAGTCAAAAGTGAAGACAATGCTGATTTTTTTTTTTGATTCCAAGGGTATTTTCCACAAAGAATTTGTTCCACCCGGCCAAAACGTTAATGCGGTATTCTACCTTGGAGTTTTGAAGCGTTTGGTGCGCTGTTTTCGAAGTGTTCGGCCCGAATATCGCGAAGATGGAAGTTGGCGTTTGTTGCACGATAATGCGCCGTCTCATTGATCGACGCTTGTGTCCGACGATTTGACCAAAAATCACATTTTAACCATCAACCACTCCCCGTATTCACCTGATATGGCATCGTGCGACTTCTACCTTTTCGGAACAATGCATTTGCCGATGAAGGGAAAACGTTATGCAGACGTAGAGGCCAATCAAAAGGCTTGCACCGGCATACTGGCGGCCATACCGGGCAACGAGCTAAAACACTCCTTCGACATGCTTTTGGACCGTGCAAAACGCCGTATTAATGCAGAAAGAGACTATTTTGAATAAAATAAATTGATTTTGCCGAAAAAACAATTTGTTCTGTCTTTTTTTTTAAAGTCCTGTTTACTTTGGAACTCACCTTGTAGATGACAATTCAAGAAGGTTGGTGGTGGTCGATCTTCGCTTAACAAAACCATGCTGACACGGTGATATTAGCGAGGAACATAAATGTTGCAAATGAGAAGTAATAATACGTTCAAATGCTTTAGTCATTGCCGACAGTTTGGAAATACCTCTTTATTTCTGGGCATCCGCCTTTGCACACTTTTTGTGAAGGGGAATGATAAAAGAGTCCTTCCAGATAGAAGGAAAAACTGATGATGAAATAGACAAATTAAAAAGTTTAAGAAACGGTTTACATATGGTTGACGCACAAAACTTAAGCACACACCCGGGGAGTCCATCTGGACCGGGAGAATAAGTTGGCGTTGTTCTTGCTAAGTCTCTTAAGAGAGAACTTTCCGTAACTTCAGGGGTAAAAAAAAATTTGCCCTATTTAAGGGATTAGGGTAGTTCGAATTTGACCAAGCAGCCGAACTATAAGTAGTTTGGAAAAACTCGGCAAGTAAATAAGCAATTTCAGAATCCGTCGATGCCTCCATTAAGTTAAAACGTACCGATGAAGGCAATGCCGACGACTTACGCTTGGCATTAACAAAGTTATAAAACTGCTTCGGATCATTTGAAAATTCGAATTTACATCGACTTAAATACATAGAATAGCAATGACTATTGAGAACGTTAAAGTCCGATCGAGCCACCACATATTTCGAAAAATCAGATGGCTTACCCGATTTTTTACACTTTTTAGAGTTGTTTGGTAGTTTGATAGGAAGGAAACTTTCACACTAACAAATTCAATTTCGTTAGGGGTATCATAGTGAATTCTCTCAGATGTTAGGCTAGTGGTAACGACAATCAGCACACCGCCTCCCCTACGTGAGGATCGATCGGTTCTATAGGCATTAAAGTTGTTTGGCAGAACTTCAGAGTCAGATATCTCTGGTTTCAGCCAAGTGTCCGTAAAAGCCAAAATATCTGCAGTAAATGCAGAGAAGTCAGCATAAAGCTTGAGTAGGTTCATATTTAGTCCCCTAACATTTTGATAAGCTAAAAATAAACCTTTTAGTTGCTTGGCGCAGTGGAAGGTATGTTATTTGTTCTGGGTTTATTGGGAACAAATTCGTTTATTACTAAATCATCATTAAGCCAAAAGCTTTCAGAAAGTAGTACCTTAAACACATCATTCGGAGCAAATATTTTAAAAGAGCGTATGAAAATCAAAATTGTTCAACTGAAATATTCTCGGGTGGGAATTTTTCACGTATAAATTCCAAAACATCCTCAGATGTGGTATCTGGGGTGAATCTAGAAACAAATAATTGCTTCCTATGTGGAACAACTGACAGTTTCTTACGTCCCCCAGCAGCAGATTAAACCACACTAAGCTGAGAGCCAGAAACGGTACCTTCTGTACCTATAGGTACGGTCGGCACCGTAGCCGACACTGAAGATTTTTTTACCACCAGACTTCGAGAAACAGTGACTCCACCTGAATCTGCTGTATCCATAGGCGCAGTTGGTTCACTTACCCCAGTGTCAACATAAACTGTGTTACGTACGCCCTCCCCATACAAAGATTAACAACTGTCTTAAGTTGAGGGTAGGGGCCCTAATGACTAACCACACTCCGATTGATAAGGGCAAAACAGCAAAAACAATTCGACAACTCATGGGTGTCGCGTGGCCAGAACAACGACCACGATCGACCTCCTCGTAACCGTACTCCAGTAAGGTGGCAAAGTGCAGTCCTAAAATAGGGGAAATAGAGAAACAGTACCCCTAGGTGGGAACACACAGTTAATTCATTCATTATGGGGGGGGCTAGCGAAAGCTCTAGTCCGGTATAAAAGACCCCAGCCAAATAGAGAAGTCAAACAGATATTGTTCTGATCTCTCCCTGACAGTGGTCTAGAAGTACAACTACTATCAACACAGACCACGACTGGAAGAAGGCTGGTGTCCAGAAGGATGTCTTGACCGTTTCCCTAGGATCAACTTCACCCAGGAGAAAGTCCTGATTACTGGTCCTGCGGTCGACCACATTCTAGAGGAAGTCAACCTGCAAAGATCCTGAAGGACGAAAAGAACTAGTGAACCAAGTGTATGGCCCAAGGACCCCAAGATGGGTAGCAAACGTCCAAAGTGGCCGGCAGCACCGCCAATGAGTTGACCACCAAGATAATATTCAAGATGTCAACAAGACCATGAAGCTCATCGTTGGACTACTCCTGGTTATGTGATCCTTAAGGTTGTAAAGATCTACAAGCGCTCTGTTGAGAGACGCCGCGACCAACATCATGCCCTGGAGAAAGTGGTGACCCACATCGGAGCCTAAGCAGAGCAGTTGCAGTGAAGTGAATCAACAAAAAGACAATAAAAACCAATAAAAGGCAAATAAACTGCATTCAAAGTTAACAAAAAGTGAATCGCCAAAAATAATTACAAACAATTTGCAAGTACATGCATTTCTGAATGCAAGTGTAAACAGAACCAGCAAATACATACGTGAACAAGAAATGGGAGCTGCACCGACCAGTCCCAGCTCGAGCATTGGAAATGACGTGCGCCGCAGTGGAACTCTCATACGATGCATACATACATACATATCTATACAGCGATAGTGTTATTTTTTGTGTAACGTAGTTTTGTGTTTTGTTTTTGTAAACCGCCATCAAGTCTTGCACGTATATATATGTATAAACCAATTATAAAATCTCCCAAAGCCCAGGATCCGGAGCGTCGAGATCTCATCGCCCAGGATTAAAAGGAGGGTAAGTTCGTCGGAACACGGTTCCTTTCTTATATATACATTAGGGTGTCCCTTATATGGCAAAAAAAAATTTTTTTTCGAATTTTGTAATGCATACCCCCTGTATCTTTTATAAATGTAAAACCTTACTCAAATATGAAATTTGATCTTTCTAGCATGATTGCAACCCGTGCCGACCGAGCTTCAAATTTGATCAAAAAATGTTTTTTGTCCTATTATTCCAATCTTCTATAAAATTAATCAAAATGAAATTAATGAAGTGAATAAAATGGAAAATGAATTTATTGTAATATTTATATTTATTTAAACACATAAAATAATAACAATCAGGCAGGGTAACTTCTATTTAGTGTGGTTTTTTTACAGTCCGGATATAAATGTCTATGTTCGTTGACACAGCGCAACAGGTATTGTTTTTGTTCTTCTTCCGCCGTGATAAGTCCTTGAAAATCTTGCATTAATTTGACAGCCCTCTCAGCAGTGTCATTTACAACCTTCAACCGACTTATCCTACTTTTAGCTTTCAGAAAAGCAGCATTATCATCCCAAGAAGATATATCTTCCTGAAGAAAACTGTCGTCAATCTGCAGTCGAGTTAGAAATTGTTTGCTCTTCTCCGATACAAAATCATCCAGCGTTTTATCTGAAACAAAAAACAGGTTAATTAACAAAAAGAATTACAACGTAAAGTATATAAAAAACAGACACAAAAAATAATTTTAGCTTACCAAACAACGTTTGGGACATTTCTTCCTTTGATGGAATATAGCGTTTGCCAACATCTGACCTCTTGTCCCTGTCTAAGTTTTCAATCATTTTCATTTTGGTTTGGTTATCAACCTCATTATCAAACAGTGATAAAATGACTGTCTCTTCACACAAGTACCATAGGTGGTGGCTGAACTTGCTTAAAGCAGCTTTTGAAACTGTTGTGTCAACTTTTTCGTACTCTTTTAATGCCTTCAAGAAGTACAAATCTTGGTTAGGTGCTTTAATCGCCACTGTGCATTCAAGCCAAGGCTTTACATACAATGTGACGATAAATAGGCAAACATCTTGTAGGGCCCTTTTGTCTTTTACAATCATTCTGACTTGAGATTGCAGCAAACATATTTTTAAAGAGTAAATCGCTCTTGCCATCCACCGTGCCTGATGCATAGCTCCAGGGGGCCTGATTTTTATTTTCTTGTTTGTATCTCCTCCCAGAAACACTACGCAAAGTTCAACTAATTCACGATAATCGTCTCTTATGAAAGATTTTTCCAGTTCTGCTTTATAAAACATTATCAAAGATGTAATATTTGTCTCAGCAACATATTCTTTAACGAAATCAAGGCATAGTTCAATTTTATTTGAATCGATGTTTTTCCAATTGTCTCTGAACTTCTTAAAGAGCGGAATATCTGCGCTGTTAGTAATGTGCTTTATCTTGGTTTCGAAGACAGTTTTTAAGACCAACTCATAAACATGATGACGACAAGCGAACAATAACAATTCTCTTTCTAAAGTGTGTTCTAAAAGAGCGCAAGCTCCATTGTGGTGTCGCAGCACATTATTTGTACCTTGTTATTAAGATCCCAGTCACAAAGGGCGGTTGAGACGGCTTTTGATTGATGTTTACCAGAAGAACTCTCCAGTTTTGGTACTGCAAGAAGCTGTTCTTTGTCGTCAAATGAAACTATAATTGGCAAGCGTTCTTCTTTTGAAACTCGCACATTCAGCCCTGGTAATAGTTTTCCATCCCAATGGACTGTGACTACATCAGGAACATTGTTCTGAAAATCAGTTTTTATTGCTTCTGCCCTAGATTTTCTCATCTGAGTACGAATTCGCTGAATCGAGGATTTATTAATTGGGAAATCATCACTGCTCAGACCAAGCGCTTCTACAACCGCATGAAGAATGTAAACGGAGTCTCTAATGCTCAACTGACAACGGTCTAAAGCTGCGACAAGTTTAGGTGTTATCAGTTTCTTTCTACCTCTTTTCGAACTTGTTTTAGAGCCGAGAACCACTGGCAAGCTGATTTCAGAATACAAAATCTGTTCCCCGTCCGAATCTTCGGAATGTTCCAAGTTTTGTGTAGTAGAAGTAGATGCAACAGCCAATAATTCCATTTGTCTTAATTTTCTTTCCTCATCGTCTAATCGTCTCTGTCTAACTCTTTCTTCTTTCTCCGTCAATTTTTTGTCTACACCAGCTAAATATCCTGGTCGACCTGGTTCTCTTTGTTTATTCAAAAATAGTTTGTCTTCCTCTATTTTTATTATTTTCAAGGCATCAGCATGTGCAATATCAAATAAGTTATCAAGGCTTATTTTAAAATTCTTTTCTCGGTCCTTGAAAGTGGCTAGAGTTTTTTTACAATTTTTTTGCAGCTCTCTCCAAGCATGGTATAAATCAATAAGTTTCTTCACGCAATTGGGCAATGCCCTTGTGGGAATTCTCGCTTTTTCCCAAAATATTAAACACTCCCTAGTCACAAGATTTGCACTTTCACTGAGAGTTAGCTTGACTTGCCGAATATTATAAAATAAAACGGAGAGAACCTGGCGATTTGATGGTAACTTTGCACCAGTGATTTGATGACTAGGTAGCCCGATAAGAAAAATATTTTCTTTATCACTACGTAATGTCACTGACATCTTTACTCAACAAACAATAGTGCACCAATAACACCAAAACTTACGAATGAAATAACGAATGAAGCGTAGTCCATAGTCGCAGCGCTGTAACCGCACCAACTTGTACGGACAAGCTTAAATTGCAAGTCGGCACGTGTTCTCTTGCATGCAACGGGCTAGTATTTTTTTCTAGAACATATTGAGTTATTAGGAACGTTTTAAGAAGGTATGCGTAAAAATATATCAAACATGAAAAATAAGGGACACCCTAATATACATATATATATATTCGTGAACCATGATTACCTCAGAAGCTTTAGCAAAAACTATAGACAATGATCCACAATTTAACGTAAGAATTCTATAATTGTTATCAAAAGCAACCCTACCAATAACAGTGAATGAATTGGAGTACTTATATAGTTGTATTAAGACCTTCCGTCTAGATTTTCCCCAACTTGCCCACTGTAATAAGACCGAAAAGGCAATCATTATCTCTACCTTTCCAACGGTCATTGTCCTCTCCCGTCTAGATAATAATTTATTTTTGGGCAATGTTTATACTTTCCTAGTTAAGACCAAGAATTAATCTGTTAGGAATTCATGTAATAATATATAATATCCATATATAATAATTGTTTCATATATATAATCATTTATATCCATTGGCACACGAATGTGTGAAGGAATGTGGCCAAAACACAGCCCGATAGTCGATAGCGACAGCTAAGCTTGTGGGGCAGTGTGGACTGACGACTGACGAACTTTATGAACTAATATTATTTTCCAGGCACTTTTAATATTTATTCTCATTATGTAGGAGAGGAGAGAGGCTTACCAAGATCCCACGACCCGAATACGACCAGAACTTCCTTAAACCAAGAACTATGAGTTATTCTTTTTATAATACTACACCTACAACTAAGTGCCGACCGACTATTTGTTAAAATTAACGTAAATACAATTTATAGGTGCTTCCTGGCCGACGCCCCACGACGTACTAGGCATTTGCCAGGTTGTTTGATAGGTTCGAGTCCAGAAAGAGCGCAAGCATTACGGTATCGCATTTAGCTGTTGCGGTGGGGTCTACTGTTCGTTTGTCGATCCAGGACAGAATGGGGGTGGGGAACTGACAGGAAACGCAAAGCCGACGCCCCACAATGTACTAGGCATTTGTCCGGTCGTTTGCTTGGTTCGAGTCTTTGCTGTTTCCCTTGACCATATTTGGGCGGTGGACGATTTTTAGTTTCTCTGGCCGACGCCCCACAACTTATTAGGCTAGTTGGTCCGGTCGTTTGCTTGGTTCGAGTCCAGAGAAATAGGAGACGGTTGTGGAGCCCGAGAATGATCGGTCAAACAACTTGTTTTCCGACGACTGGCGGAATGTTCCGTTTGGAACATTAGAGCTGTCTAGAGAAAGGGAAAGTAAGGGCATGTTAGTTTAGCGGAACCCAGTTGTGTAGAAGCGGCTAACACCCATAGTTAGGGAAATTTATTTTGTTTTTTTTTGGGCGTAAATATCGGACGGTTCTTGACCGAAGAGAAACTTGAGAAGCAGAAAGAAGCACCCCCAGGTTATAAACATTTTAATTGTCGACTTATTCAGCGTTTACGTCGCTGACCGGGTGTCTTTAAAAGAATCACGTAAGGCTTTTATACCAATCGAAATAGATTGAAGACAATTTTAGTGCGGGTATTAATCAGCACAAAGTGACAACTTATAAAAAGAAAGCGGAGGCCTTTAAAGAAGGTCCAATCATATAAATGAAGGGGGCCAAGAAGAAGGTCCTATTCTAACCCAGCACCGGAAGAGTGACCCGAGTGCGAGCGCGCCAAGGCTAGGAGATTCACCTGAAAGAGAGCCGTGGGAGCTCGCTCAGAATCAGCCAGGACAGGTAGATACCCTGTCCGAAGAAAACAATCTGGACCAATATACTGAAATGGGAGGAGCCGCTGGTGGGGAGAATTTACCCCTAGGACCGCCGAAAGGAAGATCAAGCATGCTTCCCCAATTTCAGAGGCACGAGGAGGACAACTTAGAGGCTGCCGAGCGACGTGAACAAAGATTGATGGAGCTCTTGAGGCAGAGCAACGAAATGCAGCGTGGAATGAGTGCCCAGAAAGAAGCGCTGAAAGCACAAGTGGCAGAGTTGCAGTCTCCGACATCCAACAACCAAGAGACTCCGCCTCTGGAACCTGTAACACAGGACATGCTCAATAGCCAGATGCACCGGTTAAGAACACCCAGGCGGATGGACACCCCGTCCCACAGGCAGTCCAGAACAAACGAGAGGGAGACGAGTCACCAACTGCGATCGGAACTTATCGTTTCAGGGGCCGAGATTAAAAGACGTCAGATTAAACAGATGGAACCTAAAGTTCGATGGAAGCGGACGCGGCATGACAGTTGAAAGTTTCCTGTTCCGCGTGGACCGATTGCAAGAATTGTACGACCTCAGTCGCCAACAAGTCTTTCGTGAGTTCCATCTTCTGCTGGGAGGTGCGGCCACAAAATGGTATTGACAGTTAATGGAGGACAAGGCGGAAGACTACGATTTTGACTACTACTCATTGACCCAAGAAATGAGACGGGCATTTTCCACTACCGGGAGTGACCTTATGAAAGTCAAGGAATTAATGGAACGGAAGCGAGGGCCACACGAGACCTTTAGCGATTACGTCTCGGATATGCATAATTTGCATTTCAAACTCAAGTACCAAATTGCTGAATATGAATTCGTTGAGGTCTTAAAGGACAATATGAACTCCCTGATGGGGGGATTGCTGCTAACATCCCCAATAACCTCATTAGCGGAGCTCAAAAGAGAGGGTCTTCGAGTGGATTGCTGGTTGAGAAACACTGGAAGAAACCTGCGCAACCGAGCTGCGGTCAACGAAATAGAGGAATTCCAGACACTGGAGGACTTGCCGGAAGCGGTCACGGTGGAAGAATTCAACCGGCAGTAGAAAGATACACGAGAGCGTTATGAGGATGGACAAGGATGCCGAGGCCCACTACACGAGCTGGTGTGTTATAAGTAACCCTTTTATTTTCTGCTGGCTCTGCGAATCGATGATGCACGTTAAATACGCAGGATTTACTGGTAGAGTCAAAGACTTCATTGATCAGAATTCTGGACTCATGTGGTCATGCGGATCCTGCAAGGAAATGGTTGTTGAGATGAGTGGCTTTATGAAGCAGACTCGAGACAGCCTTTTGAATCTCTCTGGTGCTTTTAAAAAGCTCAATGAGGGGCTCAATTCCGTTTGTGCCCAATTTAATAATAAAAAATTACTAACTGAGTCGCCTAAACGTAAAAAAACCAGCTTAGCGGCAGTTAATACGGTCACGGTATCCACCCCAAATCCGAACTTGGTGGCTGCAGCAGTCTCTGTTAACACTGTGGTAAGTGAACCTACTGCGCCTATGGATACAGCTGTTTCAGGTGAAGTCACTGCTTCTCGAAGTCGGGTGGTAAGGAAACCTTCAGTGCCGGCTACGGTGCCGACCGTACCTATAGGTACAGAACTTACTGTTTCTGGCTCTCAGCTTAGTGAGGTGCAATCTGCTGCTGGGGGACGTAAGAAATTATCAGTTGTGCCACATAGAAAACAATTATTTGTTTCGAGATCTGAGGATGTTTTGGAATTTATTCGTGAAAAATTCCCATCCGAGAATATTTCAGTTGAACAATTTAGATTTTCATATGCTCGTAGTATATCGTCTTTTAAAATATTTGCTCCGCCTGATGTGTTTAAGGTACTACTTTCTGAAAGCTTTTGGCTTAATGATGATTTAGTAATAAACGAATTTGTTCCCAATAAACCGAGAACAAATAATAGACCTTCCACTGCGCCAAAAAACTAAAAAGTTTATTTTTGGCTTATCAAAATGTTAGGGGACTAAATATGAAGCTACCCAATCTTTATGCTGACTCCTCTGCATTTACTGCTGATATTTTGGCTTTTACGGAAACTTGGCTGAAACCAGAGTATCTGACAATGAAGTTCTGTCTAACAATTTTAATGCCTATAGGACCGATCGCTCCTCACGTAGGGGAGGCGGTGTGCTGATTGCCGTTAGCACTAGGCTAACATCCGAGAGAATTCACTCTGATACTCCTAGTGAAATTAAATTTGTTAGTGTGAAAGTTTCCTTGCAATCATTCTCAATATTTGTTACATGTTCCTATATTCCACCTGGCTCTGATTTAATAATTTATGAGCACCACCTGTCTGCGATAAAATCTGTTCTATCCCTTCTTTCTAACAGTGACCTTTTGATTGTTTTGGGTGACTTTAATCTCCCTGATATTTCTTGGTCTCCTCCTACTGACTCACTAGTCGCTATACCTCTATCCGCCCATGATTTTGTAGATGGTCTTCTAGAATTATCGTTACAGCAAGTAAGCTTTATACGGAATTCATTAAATAGACAACTAGATCTCGTGTTTGTTTCAGACCCGTCTGAAGTCACGGTATCTAGAATTGACGCTCTTGTTGTACCTGAAGACCGATATCATCCAACAATGGAATTGACAATCTGCCTCCCATGCGTTGATACCCTCTCTGCTTTAGTTTCTCAAACTAAAGTGAGATGTTTCCGAAAATGTAACTATAAAAAACTTAACGACATGATTTCTCAATATATTTGGACAGAATTGTACAATTGTATGGATATTGAAAGTGCCACTGAACACTTCTATATAGTGTTAAATACCTTTTTTAATGAATGCGTTCCTGATAGGTTTCCTTCAAAGACAAACAGGCCACCTTGGTTTACCAATGCGCTTCAAAGACTTAAAAACCTTAAGACAAACACTTATAAAAAGTATAAGAAATCGGGTAAGCCATCTGATTTTTCGAAATATGTGGTGGCTCGATCGGATTTTAATGTTCTCAATAGTCATTGCTATTCTATGTATTTAAGTCGATGTAAATTTGAATTTTCAAATGATCCGAAGCAGTTTTATAACTTTGTCAATGCCAAGCGTAAGTCGTCAGCATTGCCTTCATCGGTACGTTTTAACTCAATGGAGGCATCGACGGATTCTGAAATTGCTGATTTACTTGACGAGTTTTTCCAAACTACTTATAGTTCGGCTGCTTGGTCAAATTCTAACTACCCTAATCCCTTAAATAAGGCAAATTGTATCTTTACCCCTGAAATTACGGAAATTTCTCTCGTAAGAGACTTAGAAAAAACAACGCCAAGTTATTCTCCCGGTCCTGATGGACTCCCCGGGTGTGTGCTTAAGTTTTGTGCGTCAACCATATGTAAACCGATTCTTAAACTTTTTAGTTTGTCTATTTCATCGTCCGTTTTTCCTACTATCTGGAAGGACTCTTTTATCATTCCACTTCACAAAAAGGGTGCGAAGGCGGATGCCCAGAATTACAGAGGTATTTCTAAATTGTCGGCAATTCCTAAAGCATTTGAACGTATTATTACTTCTCATTTGCAACATTTATGTTCCTCGCTAATATCACCGTGTCAGCATGGTTTTGTTAAGCGAAGATCGACCACCACCAACCTTCTGGAATTGTCATCTATTGTAATAAATGGATTTAAGAATAAAATGCAGACTGACGTTATAAACACAGATTTTAGTAAGGCCTTTGACTCTGTCAACCACTCTCTTCTCTTATATAAATTAAATCAGCTTGGGTTTCCATGTAATCTATTAACTTGGATTTCAAGTTATTTGAATGGTAGGACTCAGAGGGTTATATTCAAGAACTCTGCCTCAAAACTGATCTATGTGACATCTGGAGTGCCTCAGGGTAGTCATTTGGGCCCTTTGCTGTTTACTTTGTTTATTAACGATCTTCCCTCTATCATAACACACTCTCGTGTACTAATGTATGCTGATGATGTTAAGCTTTGTTTATCACATAATGATATAGCGTCGGGCTTCAACTTACAGTCAGATATTGATTGTTTTCAGGGATGGTGTGAGTATAACCTTTTAAATGTGAACTGCCTTAAATGCAACGTTATGACTTTTCATAGGGGTACTCCTACTTTTGTTAGTTACTCTCTTCAAAATACGCCACTCGACCGTATATATTCAGTTAATGATTTAGGTGTTCTTCTGGACCCAAAACTTAAATTTGACTGCCACATAATGTCCACTGTCAGCAAGGCCATGAGTGTTCTTAGGTTTATAAAGCGTTGGTCAAAAGAATTTGATGACCCTTTTACAACCAAATTATTATTTACCTCCCTTGTCCGTCCTATTTTGGAATATTGTTCTTCGGTTTGGAGTCCACAATATCAAGTGCATATTGACCGTATTGAGTCGGTACAAAAAAATTTCTTCTTTTTGCCCTTCGTAGTTTGAACTGGGATCAAAACATAAGGCTACCTTCCTATCAGAGTAGATTACTATTGCTTAATTTACCTACCCTTGCAAATCGTAGAACAATGCTTGGTACTATTTTTATGCAAAATCTTATAAGAGGTGATATTGATTCTGTAGAACTTGTAAACCGCCTAACTTTCAATGTTCCTGTTAGACTTACACGAAATTATTATCCCCTAAATTTGCCACGATGTACAACTAATTTTTGTCTGCACGAGCCCTTTCGCGTTCTATGTAATAATTATAATAACCTTTATCATTTACGTTGCACTTCAACTTCTATCCCGGTATTAAAAACTAATATTTTAACTCATTTGCTTCTTTCTTAGATGCTTCTTTTATTTTCATTTGTGTCCCGTCTCTATTTGTTTTTTGTATCTTCCTCGCGAACTCGTATTTTTTGCCCAAATTGATAAAAGGGCCCCGCGCGTAACAAGCACGTGCTTGGTGTCGTTGGCCCACTTGTTTGTACTGCTCGTAGTGCATCAACGTCCATCAATAAATAAAGTGTGGCAAAGGAGCAGACTTCTACAGGAAGCATCCTTCGAAGGAAGAATCCTGCCCGATCGAATTCCACGATGCCACTTGCAGGTTCTGCGAGAAAGTTGGGACGGATGCAGATGCTAACCCAGCGGCTTTTGCGCGGAGTCCGTCAGGCAAGACCGGGACAACCGGGCGGACCAGGACCAACCCTTTCCGGTAAAAACACCAAAGCCCAAACAAATCTCCCCTCATAAGAGCCTAGAACAACGAGGGAGGGAGTACGAACTCGTTCGCGAACGTATCTTCACTGGCTCGGAAGATGCGGATTGCGAGACACGAACAACACGGAAAATACTAAGGTTATATGATGCCCGAGCAGACTATCGCCGGCTCAAGAAAAAGGTGGTAGACACGGTGGTGAGCGTGCAAAACGACAACCGTTTCTTTGCCAAAACGAAGGTCGATGGAGAAGAAATACTCGCATTACTGGACACAGGCGCCAGTGGGAACTGTATTGGCAGAGGAGCGAATGCTTTCTTAAAGAACCGGACACGGCCGATAAGGAAGCTAAGTGAAAAATGTGTACGCACAGCCAGCGGTGCTGAGACCCAAGTTACCGGAGCCATAACGTTACCTGTAGAATGGGAAGGAGAAACCAAGGACCTAGAGTTTTTGATAGTGCCATTTCTGACACAACGATTTTATTTTGGAATTAATTTCTGGGATACATTCGGCCTCACCTTCCTCGGTACAGGTGGACGCGAGGTTCCCGCCGTCGAAACAACACCGGATTTCGAACTTATGACCGGAGACCTAGACATGAACAATACACTCAAGCCCGAGACCGCCTACACCCCACATCGGCTTACTCCAGAACAACAATTTAAGCTGCAGCAAGTGATAGACACATATCCCTCTTGTCTAGAAAAAGGATTAGGAAAGACGAGCTTAAAGCAACATGTAATTGAAGTGACCAACGAGGGCCTACCAATCAAACAGCGACATTACCCGATATTCCCAGTCAAACAGAAGCTGGTGTAAGCCGAGCTAAATCGCATGTTAGGTCTAGGCGTGATCGGGGAGAGCAATAGTAGCTGGAGTTCACCGGTAACTCTGGTGCAAAAAGGGCCGAAAAATCGCCTTTATCTCGATGCGCGTAAAGAAAATCCCCGGTCGATCAAAGATGCATACCACATATTGAGGGTCTGTTAAGACGACTACAGGAAACGTATTACATTTCCGCAATTGACTTAAAAGACGCCTTTTGGCAAATACCTCTTGAAACCAAAAGTAGAGAGAAAACCGCGTTTACCGTGCCCGGCAGGCCACTGTATCAGTTTACAGTCATGCCGTTCGGCTTGTGCAACGCCGCGCAGCGAATGTGCCGACTAATGATAAAGTTATACCAGCGGCGGTCTGTTCGCCTACATTTGAAGCCCACATGGATATGTTGAGCCAGGTCAGTGCCTGCTTACAGCGGGCAGAGCTAACTATAAATGTAGACAAGAGCAAGTTTTGCTACAGCCAGGCAAGATATTTAAGATATGTAGTTGGGGGAGGATGCATCCGAACGGATGACGCGAAAATACAATCGACCCAGGAATTTCCCCAGCCTAGCTCCGCCAAACAGATGCGGAGGTTCCTGGGAATGACAGGCTGGTGCAGGAGGTTCATCCAAAACTACGCCCAGACAGCGGCACCGCTTCACGATTGTTTGAAGAAAGACCGCATAAAGAAATTTGAGTTGTCTGAAGAGGCAATCAAGGCGTTTGAGCTTTTAAAAACCAGCATGGCAACAGCACCTGTACTCGTCACCCCAGATTTTAAGAAACCATTTACCATCCAATGTGATGCCTCTACCACTGGAGTGGGGGGAGTTTTGTTCCAAGCCGATGACGAGGGCGGAGAACATCCCATCGCCTATATGTCAGCCAAATTGAACAAAGCACAGCGGAATTACAGCATTACCGAGTTGGAATGCTATGCCGCTATCCTCAGCATTACCAAATTTCGTGCCTACGTAGATGGCATTTGACTTCACCATAGAACACAGGAAAGGGTCACTAAATGTAGTCCCAGATGCTCTCTCACGAGTTCATATGGACGAGCTACAGAAGGCTGGCGCGGAAGAACTAGACATACACATCAACCTCGAGTCGACAGCGTTCCAGTTGTTCGTACCCAAAGGTACTCAACATGACCACACCCAACAAATCAAGCAGTAGCCAAGTTGGGAACAGTACCAGGCGCTCAGTAGCACTCACTGCAGATGAGAATTGCTGATCAGCATGTTAAAAGTCTCACTAACTCACCGTTTCACCGACTCAACGGCACACTGACTCGCCAATGCAGTCAGCACATTTTGCAGTGTCAGCCGAGCCAACTACGCAAACTGCTACCATAATCATAATTCCCTGGCCTACTTTAGAATATAGCTTACTTCACTAATCATTACACTAAACTTCCGTGTTCCAAGTAGTATATAATAATGTATCGAATGAAGAATAAATCAGTTATCAACACACCTCATAACTCCGCGGTTCTACTTCCTACCTGTAGGAATAGGGCTCGTAATACACTATCTCAACTAGCAGCTAACCACGTTAGCTCAACCTCATCGCAGTTCCCGCATCGCCTGTGGTCCAGCGTCACAGGAACTCAGCTTGATCCAGCTTCACAGGATACGCTTCTTCTTCCAGCGTCACAGGAACTCAGCTTTATCCAGCTTCACAGGATACGCTTCTTCTTCCAGCGTCACAGGAACTCAGCTTAATCCAGCTTCACAGGATACGCTTCTTCTTCCAGCGTCACAGGAACTTAGCTTTATCCAGCTTCACAGGATACGCTTCTTCTTCCAGCGTCACAGGAACGTCAGCTTCATCCAGCTTCACAGGATACCCAGCTTCATCCAACTTCACAGGACACACAGCTTAACCCGGCTTCACAGGATTCTTTGTTTCCAAGACACACAACATGTCTACTTCATTTATAGAGAAAACAAGTCACACAAGAATCGATTTACACAATCGATTACTAGACACCCAAAACGAGCTGCAAGGGAAAATCCAACAGCTCATTAAGAATTATGGCAAGGATTCTGTCGACCGACGCCACCGAGACGGCTATTATTCCGCTAAGCTAACTCAGTCAAACGATCTCTGGCAGCAGTTTTGCGACTTAGATGAAGAAAGCAAACGGCAAAGTGAGATTTCACTCGATGAAGAAGGGATTCATTCAACGAACATAGCATTGATGGATCATAAAATAAAAGAGCCTGAAGATATATGAGAAAAACCAATTATTATAGAACCGACTTCTAATCAATTTAAAACCAACAAGAAGTCGAAAATTTCTAAACTTAACCAAGAAATATCTTAGTTTTGTTGCAGAAGGTTCACATACCATATACGTGCCAAATGATCAAGTTCTACGAGGGCACAATTTCAGTCCCCACGGTAATGTCAATTTTATCGCAAAGGGGAGTGTTAAGCAGCATCAAGAAGATGTGAAGGACCTGAATCACAGACAGGAACCGCCGCAGTTGAAGGAAGGATTCTCCTCGGTCAAAGATTTGTTAGGTGCTTTCTATACAATTCGGCCAAGGGCTGACTGACATCACGCCTTAATTGAGGGTACCCCTCAATGGGGGGAGAATGTTCGTACCCAAAGGTACTCAACATGACCACACCCAACAAATCAAGCAGTAGCCAAGTTGGGAACAGTACCAGGCGCTCAGTAGCACTCACTGCAGATGAGAATTGCTGATCAGCATGTTAAAAGTCTCACTAACTCACCGTTTCACCGACTCAACGGCACACTGACTCGCCAACGCAGTCAGCACATTTTGCTTCCATTATCATAATTCCCTGGCCTACTTTAGAATATAGCTTACTTCACTAATCATTACACTAAACTTCCGTGTTCCAAGTAGTATATAATAATGTATCGAATGAAGAATAAATCAGTTATCAACACACCTCATAACTCTGCGGTTCTTCTTCCTACCTCTAGGAATAGGGCTCGTAATACACTATCTCAACTAGCAGCTAACCACGTTAGCTCAACCTCATCGCAGTTCCCGCATCGCCTGTGGTCCGGCATTACAGTAACCATCGTTACCATCGCCGCGACGCGATCGTCCTGCAAGTGTCTACTTCGGTAAGGCACAAACACCAGTCATCGGATTATGTCAACCTAGTGCAGGCGGTGAACCAAAGTTTAGGTAAAGGTCCAGACCTTCAAACACCGGAAGGCTACGTCTATAAACGGAAGGGATTCTGCCTAAACGACGCCGTGGATTAAACCCGAGCATGGAAGCTCGAAGGTTGTTCATCGACTTTATGGGACCATACCCGAGGACCAAAGCTAGGAATTCGGTGATTTTTGTATGCCTAGACCATTTCTCCAAATTTGTCTGGCTACAGCCGATGAGACATTCAGTAGCTGCAGAGGTCATCAAATTTCTTGAGACCAAAATTTTCCATCAATTTGGGGTCCCCGAGTTTGTACACTCGGACAACGGCAAACAATTTGTGTCTCAAATTTTTGGCGAGCTAATGACCCGCTACGGTTTTCGACACGTAAAGACTGGACTTTACTCCCCGCAAGCGAACGCGGCTGAGAGGGTAAAACGATCTGTATTCCAAATTTTGCGAGCAACAATTGCCACTGATTAGCGAAATTGGGATACCCAACTAAGTCGAATAGAGCGTGCCCTTAGGAATGTCCTACACGAGTCGATAGGCATGGAACCATATTACGCAATGTTCGGAACGCGGATGGTTACCCATGGAACAGCCTATCCGATTCTACGGAAACTAGGATGAATACAGGCAGGAGATTCACAGATAAGTCTCCCAGACAAGATGGAACTTATCCGACAAAAAGTGACCCAAGGATTAAACCGAACTCATGAATGTGCGGAAAAGGCATATAACACCCGTAGCAAGCTCGTAGAGTTTTCCGTAGGACAAGTTGTCTATAGGAAAAACTACAGGCAGAGTAACAAAGCTGACGGATATAATGCCAAGCTTGGCCCGAATCGAATTCGATGTGTTGTACTCCAGCGTAAGGGCAAAGCGCTATATGAGCTGTGCAATACAGTTGGGAAAAGTGTCGGGGTATTCCATGCTAAGGACCTGTATGTCGCCTAAACCTCTGGAAGTAATCCGACGACTCCAAAAGGCGACAATCTCAGAACTGCGTGATTGCACTAATTGATAGAAGCTCCCGATCACATGATGGGTAGAACAGTCATCAGAACTACCCCGATTCTGCTATAAAAGCCACAACCAGGGACCGACCAGTCACCAGACATGATGCAGTCCTCAAACACGTACAACCAAGCCATTCGAGCTGCCCGCCGACTTCGTCGGCTACAGGTTAGGTACGGGGACCAGGCATCATATCTGGCGCTCCTCGTCGAGTGGATGAACGGGCTTTGCCATAGCATCCACTTGAACGAGGACCATATCCAGCAATGCTGGATACAAAGATACCAGACAGAAGATGAAGAACTGGCAGCTGAACTCGAGCGAGAGATCCGGCACCGGAGCCGAGATCAGGAGGAGGACCAGAACCAGTTGCTCCGAGTCCAGGAGCAACTACAAAGGAGCCAAACACGCATTGCCCGGATACAACGGGAAACGTGGAAATGAGCCGGCGCATGAATGAGCCGCGCGGTCAGAAGACTTTACCTTCGAAGCCCTCAACTTGGTATCCAGGCGAGGCGAGAAGTAGCAGCCATCATGAAAGAGCCGCAAAACTTAGTACATTAAATAATTTTAATTAATATAAAATGTTAGGCAAATAAAAAAAAAAAATAAAAACAAAACAAAACAAAAAAAAAAATTCTTATACTTGTAATATTTTTTTCTTCGGGATATGGGAAAAATGTTCACTTTTCAGCTGAGTAGCCCCCGGTCGAAGACCGTGGTTACGGCACACTCAGCTATTTTATTCTATACTTTTTAGCTTTTACTCACTTCTGCATTTTTTTTTTTAATATTCTTTTTCATTTATGCTATATTATATATTTTATTATGAGCCATATCTTTTGTTTACAGGTATAAATATGTATGTTTGCTTTTTCGTTTTCAGCAATAAATATCTTTAATAAAAAAATAATAATAATAACATAATAAATAAGTACAATAATTAAATAATAAAGTAATAAGCCCGACTAGCTCATCTGAGACTGGGTTAAAGTAGTGGGTCGAAGCCACACGTAAATGGGCGCCTTAGAGAAAAAAAAGGGAGAAGATGAATAAATAGAAAAAGGGCCGTACGAAGATTTCTTTTGCGAAGTCATTCCATGCGTAGCCACATCGATCACTTCGAGCCTGTTACGTACGCCCTCCCCATACAAAGATTAACAACTGTCTTAAGTTGAGGGTAGGGGCCCTAATGACTAACCACACTCCGATTGAAAAGGGCAAAACAGCAAAAACAATTCGACAACTCATGGGTGTCGCGTGGCCAGAACAACGACCACGATCAACCTGCTCGTAACCGTACCCCAATAAGGTGGCAAAGTGCACCAGCCGGCCGTTGACTCCTAAAATAGGGAATATAGAGAAACAGTACCCCTAGGTGGGAACACCTAGTTAATTCATCCAATATGGTGGGGGGGGGGGGGGGGGGGGGGGGGCTAGCGAAAGCTCTAGTCCGGTATAAAAGACCCCAGCCAAATGGAGAAGTCAGACAGAAATTGTTCTGATCTCTCCCTGACAGTGGTCTAGAAGTACAACTACCATCAACACAGACCACGACTGGAAGAAGGCTGGTGTCCAGAAGGAAGTCTTGACCGTTTCCCTAGGATCAACTTCACCCAGGAGAAAGTCCTGATTACTGGTCCTGCGGTCGACCACATTCTAGAGGAAGTCAACCTGCAAAGATCCTGAAGGACGAAAAGAACTAGTGAACCAAGCGTAAGGCCCAAGGACCCTAAGATGGGTAGCAAACGTCCAAAGTGGCCGGCAGCACCGCCAATGAGTTGACCACCAAGATAATATTCAAGATGTCAACAAGACCATGAAGCTCATCGTTGGACTACTCCTGGTTATAGTGATCCGCGACCAACATCATGCCCTGGAGAAAGTGGTGACCCACATCGGAGCCTAAGCAGAGCAGTTGCAGTGAAGTGAAACAACAAAAAGACAATAAAAACCAATAAAAGGCAAATAAACTGCATTCAAAGTTAACAAAAAGTGAATCGCCAAAAACAATTACACACAATTTGCAAGTGCATGCATTTCTGAATGCAAGTGTAAACAGAACCACCAAATACATACGTGAACAAGAAATGGGAGCTGCACCGACCAGTCCCAGCTCGAGCATTGGAACTGACGTGCGCCGCAGTGGAACTCTCATACGATGCATACATACATACATATCTATACAGCGATAGTGTTATTTTTTTGTGTAACGTAGTTTTTGTGTTTTGTTTTTGTAAACCGCCATCAAGTCTTGCACGTATATATATATATAAACCAATTATAAAATCTCCCAAAGCCCAGGATCCGGAGCGTCGAGATCTCATCGCCCAGGATTAAAAGGAGGGTAAGTTCGTCGGAGCACGGTTCATTTCTTATAAATACATATATATATATCCGGGAACCATGATTACCTCAGAAGCTTTAGCAAAAACTAAAGACAATGATCCACAATTTAACGTAAGAATTCTATACTTGTTATTAAAAGCAATCCTACCAATAACAGTGAATGAATTGGAGTACTTATATAGTTGTATTGAGACCTTCCGTCTAGATTTTCCACCACTTGCCCACTGTAATAAGACCGAAATGGCAATCATTATCTCTACCGTTCCAACGGTCATTGTCCTCTCTCGTCTAGATAAGAATTTATTTTTGGGCAATGTTTATACTTTCCTAGTTAAGACCAAGAATTAATCTGTTAGGAATTCATGTAATAATATATAATATCCATATATAATAATTGTTTCATATATATAATCATTTAGATATACTTTTCTTTTATATACCTTTTCTACATTTTTTATACATAATAATTAAATGTTAATTTTTCAGCAGCGAGTATCAGCCTTGTAATTGTATGTACAATTGCAAGAGCCCTCTGAGCGACGTTTGTAGTCGTGAACAGTCAGCATTTTGCGGATGTGTGCACCTTCACAGGTGGTAAAGTCGATACTCTCCGCTAATAAAATAATTGTCAATTAATTTAATTCCCATATGAACTAGCTAATATTATGTTACTCAACCCAGGCGCACGCCGACTTAAATATTATTTAATAAATTTATAATGTGAAAAAGAATTCGAAACCATGGTGTGCTAGAGCTTCATTAAGGGGGTGTGCTGCCGCAAGAAGTGGAGTAGGTCAAGAACAATGACATAACTTTTGACGAACAACCTTGACAAAAGGGGATCGTATTGCGCGTCCCGCGACGATCCATTGGCACACGAATGTGTGAAGGGGAGGGAATATGGCCAAAACACAGCCCGATCGTATTGCGATCAAGCGACATCTAAGCTTGTGGGGCAGTGTGGACTGACGACTGACGAACTTTATGAACTAATATTATTTTCCAGGCACTTTTAATATTTATTCACATTATGTTGGAGAGGAGAGAGACTTCCCAAGATCCCACGACCCGAATACGACGTAGCTTATGCCGGCAAATGGTGCCAGAATATAGGACGCCTCTCCCTCGGCCCAAGTCCCTGGCAGGACTCGGGCACTAATATGCCCACGTAACAACTGCTGCAGCTACCAAGTTCGGATTTGAGGAGGATACCGTGACCGTATTAACTGTCGCTAAGCTGGCTTTTTTGCGTAAGTATGTAACAGGCAGAAGGAAGCGTTTCCGACCCCATAAAGTATATATATTCTTGATCAGGATCACTAGCCGAGTCGATCTAGCCATGTCCGTCTGTCCGTCTGTCTGTCCGTGCCGATGAACGCTGAGATCTCGGAAACTATAAGAGCTAGTCCATTGAGATTTGGCGTGCAGATTCCTGAGCTTCTATCGCAGAAGAATTTTAGCAAAATCTCTAGCAACCATTGGCTATCTAAAAACCAATGCTGACAGCTGGACGGAAAACAGTCAGGAAACCCTTGACCTACTGTTAGACACCCACTTCCCTAAAAACACCCATGTAGTGGAGGACCTCTACATAGAGGAGAACTTAGACGACCAGATTCAGTGGGCTGTCAACTCTTTTAAGCCCTTCAAATCACCCGGCCCAGATGGGTTCTTCCCGGCCCAGCTACAACGGACACTAGATATTTCCCTACCCTGGCTGACAGCCATCTTCCACGGCTGTCTTGCTCTAAACCATATTACAACAAGGCATCATATCTGGCGCTCCTCGTCGAGTGGATGAACGGGCTTTGCCATAGCATCCACTTGAACGAGGACCATATCCAGCAATGCTGGATACAAAGATACCAGACAGAAGATGAAGAACTGGCAGCTGAACTCGAGCGAGAGATCCGGCACCGGAGCCGAGATCAGGAGAAGGACCAGAACCAGTTGCTCCGAGTCCAGGAGCAACTACAAAGGAGCCAAACACGCATTGCCCGGATACAACGGGAAACGTGGAAATGAGCCGGCGCATGAATGAGCCGCGCGGTCAGAAGACTTTACCTTCGAAGCCCTCAACTTGGTATCCAGGCGAGGCGAGAAGTAGCAGCCATCATGAAAGAGCCGCAAAACTTAGTACATTAAATATGCATTTTTTTTTTACATATTCTTTTTCATTTATGCTATATTATATATTTTATTATGAGCCATATCTTTTGTTTACAGGTATAAATATGTATGTTTGCTTTTTCGTTTTCAGCAATAAATATCTTTAATAAAAAAATAATAATAATAACATAATAAATAAGTACAATAATTAAATAATAAAGTAATAAGCCCGACTAGCTCATCTGAGACTGGGTTAAAGTAGTGGGTCGAAGCCACACGTAAATGGGCGCCTTAGAGAAAAAAAAGGGAGAAGATGAATAAATAGAAAAAGGGCCGTACGAAGATTTCTTTTGCGAAGTCATTCCATGCGTAGCCACATCGATCACTTCGAGCCTGTTACGTACGCCCTCCCCATACAAAGATTAACAACTGTCTTAAGTTGAGGGTAGGGGCCCTAATGACTAACCACACTCCGATTGAAAAGGGCAAAACAGCAAAAACAATTCGACAACTCATGGGTGTCGCGTGGCCAGAACAACGACCACGATCAACCTGCTCGTAACCGTACCCCAATAAGGTGGCAAAGTGCACCAGCCGGCCGTTGACTCCTAAAATAGGGGAAATAGAGAAACAGTACCCCTAGGTGGGAACACCTAGTTAATTCATCCAATATGGTGGGGGGGGGGGGGGGCTAGCGAAAGCTCTAGTCCGGTATAAAAGACCCCAGCCAAATGGAGAAGTCAGACAGAAATTGTTCTGATCTCTCCCTGACAGTGAAGTAGAAGTACAACTACCATCAACACAGACCACGACTGGAAGAAGGCTGGTGTCCAGAAGGAAGTCTTGACCGTTTCCCTAGGATCAACTTCACCCAGGAGAAAGTCCTGATTACTGGTCCTGCGGTCGACCACATTCTAGAGGAAGTCAACCTGCAAAGATCCTGAAGGACGAAAAGAACTAGTGAACCAAGTGTATGGCCCAAGGACCCCAAGATGGGTAGCAAACGTCCAAAGTGGCCGGCAGCACCGCCAATGAGTTGACCACCAAGATAATATTCAAGATGTCAACAAGACCATGAAGCTCATCGTTGGACTACTCCTGGTTATAGTGATCCTTAAGGTTGTAAAGATCTACAAGCGCTCTGTTCAGAGACTCCGCGACCAACATCATGCCCTGGAGAAAGTGGTGACCCACATCGGAGCCTAAGCAGAGCAGTTGCAGTGAAGTGATACAACAAAAAGACAATAAAAACCAATAAAAGGCAAATAAACTGCATTCAAAGTTAACAAAAAGTGAATCGCCAAAAACAATTACACACAATTTGCAAGTGCATGCATTTCTGAATGCAAGTGTAAACAGAACCACCAAATACATACGTGAACAAGAAATGGGAGCTGCACCGACCAGTCCCAGCTCGAGCATTGGAACTGACGTGCGCCGCAGTGGAACTCTCATACGATGCATACATACATACATATCTATACAGCGATAGTGTTATTTTTTTGTGTAACGTAGTTTTTGTGTTTTGTTTTTGTAAATCGCCATCAAGTCTTGCACGTATATATATATATAAACCAATTATAAAATCTCCCAAAGCCCAGGATCCGGAGCGTCGAGATCTCATCGCCCAGGATTAAAAGGAGGGTAGTTCGTCGGAGCACGGTTCATTTCTTATAAATACATATATATATATCCGTGAACAATGATTACCTCAGAAGCTTTAGCAAAAACTATAGACAATGATCCACAATTTAACGTAAGAATTCTATACTTGTTATTAAAAGCAATCCTACCAATAACAATGAATGAATTGGAGTACTTATATAGTTGTATTGAGACCTTCCGTCTAGACTTTCCACCACTTGCCCACTGTAATAAGACCGAAATGGCAATCATTATCTCTACCGTTCCAACGGTCATTGTCCTCTCTCGTCTAGATAAGAATTTATTTTTGGGCAATGTTTATACTTTCCTAGTTAAGACCAAGAATTAATCTGTTAGGAATTCATGTAATAATATATAATATCCATATATAATAATTGTTTCATATATATAATCATTTAGATATACTTTTCTTTTATATACCTTTTCTACATTTTTTATACATAATAATTAAATGTTAATTTTTCAGCGGCGAGTATCAGCCTTGTAATTGCAAGAGCCCTCTGAGCGACGTTTGTAGTCGTGAATAGTCAGCATTTTGCTGATGTGTGCACCTTCACAGGTGGTAAAGTCGATACTCTCCGCTAATAAAATAATTGTCAATTAATTTAATTCCCATATGAACTAGCTAATATTATGTTACTCAACCCAGGCGCACGCCGACTTAAATATTATTTAATAAATTTATAATGTGAAAAAGAATTCGAAACCATGGTGTGTGGAGTACAACCTTGACAAAAGGGGATCGTATTGCGCGTCCCGCGACGATCCATTGGCACACGAATGTGTGAAGGGGAGGGAATATGGCCAAAACACAGCCCGATCGTATTGCGATCAAGCGACAGCTAAGCTTGTGGGGCAGTGTGGACTGACGACTGACGAACTTTATGAACTAATATTATTTTCCAGGCACTTTTAATATTTATTCTCATTATGTTGGAGAGGAGAGAGACTTCCCAAGATCCCACGACCCGAATACGACGTAGCTTATGCCGGCAAATGGTGCCAGAATATCGGACGCCTCTCCCTCGGCCCAAGTCCCTGGCAGGACTCGGGCACTAATATGCCCACGTAACAACTGCTGCAGCTACCAAGTTCGGATTTGAGGAGGATACCGTGACTGTATTAACTATCGCTAAGCTGGCTTTTTTGCGTAAGTATGTAATAGGCAGAAGGAAGCGTTTCCGACCCCATAAAGGATATATATTCTTGATCAGGATCCCTAGCCGAGTCGATCTAGCCATGTCCGTCTGTCCGTCTGTCCGTCCGTGCCGACGAACGCTGAGATCTCGGAAACTATAAGAGCTAGTCCATTGAGATTTGGCGTGCAGATTCCTGAGCTTCTTTCGCAGCGACAGTAGCATAGAATCTACTGCGGAGGCATCCAGACTCAGAAGAATTTTAGCAAAATCTCTAGCAACCATTGGCTATCTAAAAACCAATGCTGACAGCTGGACGGAAAACAGTCAGGAAACCCTTGACCTACTGTTAGACACCCACTTCCCTAAGAACACCCATGTAGTGGAGGACCTCTACATAGAGGAGAACTTAGACGACCAGATTCAGTGGGCTGTCAACTCTTTTAAGCCCTTCAAATCACCCGGCCCAGATGGGTTCTTCCCGGCCCAGCTACAACGGACACTAGATATTTCCCTACCCTGGCTGACAGCCATCTTCCACGGCTGTCTTGCTCTAAACCATATTACAACAAGGTGGCTGGACGTTAAGGTAATTTTTATACCGAAAGCCGGCAAACCCTCCCACACCAACCCAAAGGACTTCCCCCCGATTAGTCTCTCTTCCTTCTTGTTGAAGACCCTGGAAAGGCTAATTGACACCCATATCAGGCTAACCATCGACCAAAGCCTACTCTCTGACGCCCAGCATGCGTACCGTAAGGGTAGATCAACAGATACCGCCCTCCACTCTCTAGTGTACAGTATAGAGAGAGGTTTCCGCAATAAGGAATACTCTCTTGCAGCGTTTCTAGACATAGAAGGCGCCTTTAACAACGTCACCCCAACGGCGATTACTGGTGCTCTGACTGAACTGGGCATTAAGCGGCCCATAGTGGGACTCATACACACCATGCTAACCAGCAGAGTGGTGTACTCCACTATGGGATCGGCCCACTCGACCAGGAATGTCAGCAGAGGAGCCCCACAAGGGGGCTCTTCTATGGGTTTTAGTGGTCAACAAACTGCTATCACTTATAGAACAGGCGGGTACTAAAGTGGTAACCTACGCGGACGACGTGGTTATCCTACTGCGGGGCAAATTTCTGCAAACCCTTTGCAATCTAATGGAGACAGTCATATCCACCCTCTCCCGGTGGACGGCTGGCTGTGGACTGGGAGTTAACCCAGAAAAGACCGAACTAGTTCTCTTTACAAGGAACCAATTCTAGTTCCCCCAAAACTACACCAAACGCGCCTAACCTTTAGCAACCAAGCAAAGTACCTAGGTGTCATCCTTGACAAAAAGCTCCTCTGGACAGATAACATCCTAGATCGCACACGCAAAGCGGCCATAGCCCTCTTCGCTTGTAAAAAAGCCATAGGGAGGAAGTGGGGTTTCTCCCCCATGATAGTTCACTGGCTATACACTGCAATAGTCAGGCCCATTCTCCTCTACGGAATCATTGTTTGGTGGCCTTCCCTAGAAAAGAATTGCAACCTCCGGATCCTTCACAAGATCCAAAGAAGCGCAGAGCTCTGCATCAGTGGGGCGCTTCGCACCACCGCCACTGAAGCACTAAACGCAATTCTCGACCTGCAACCCCTGGACCTACTTGCCAAAAGCTGGGAATCTGCAACAGCGCTGAGGCTCCGCGAAGCAGCGGCATGGACAACAGGCTCTACGGGTCACTCCAATATCCTATCAAAACATACACCCTTACCACGTAGTACATACTACGTTCCACCCATAGTCAACTTCGAAAGAAGATACAAGATCTTCATACCCACCCGTACAGACTGGAACAACCTCCCACACCAATTCGAAAACGCCGTCAACATATACAGGGGTGGTCAAAAGTATTTTCACAAAACATAAGTTAAATATACTCATAATTTGAACTTACATCTTGTTTACTTTAACATCAATGGAAAGGTAATTTAAATGCCGTTTTAATGATACAATACATTTCTTAACCCATTCAGTACTTATGAAAAGGACGAATTTGTGTTAAAATCTACTTTTTGAACTTTTTTCCTCTACTTGAAAACTTAAATTTTTTGATGCAAAAAGTTTCTTCAAACAAAAATATTAGTAACTGCAAGAAGAATTTTTCAAAAGTCATTTTGCTTATACTTTTAATGTTTTTTTGAAAATGCTTAGAAACATGCATTTGAGCCATATTTTTCTCTTCTTCATACAAATTTTTTTCGACATTGTGACTTTCAAAAAATCATAAAAAATATAAGCAAATTGATTTTTGAAAAGATCTTTTTGCAGTTACTATTATTTTTGTTTGAAGAAACTTTTTGCATCAAAAATTTAAGTTTTGAAGTCGAGGAAAAAAGTTCACAAAGAAGATTTTCACACAAATTCGTCCTTTTCAATAAGTACTGATTGGGTTAAGAAATGTGTTGTATCATTCAAACGGCATTTAAATTACCTTTCCATTGACGCCAAAGCTAACAAGATGTAAGTTCATATTATGAGTATATTTAACTTTGTTTTGTGAAAATACTTTTGACCACCCTCGTACACAGACGGGTCCAAGCTTAACTCCCAAAGAGGTGGGGGAGTCTTTTCCCCCGAACTAGACATAAAAGTCTCATTCCGCCTACCAGACCACTGTAGTGTTTTCCAAGCGGCAAGTCATGGCAATTCAGGAAGCCATGGCCCACCTGGTCCCGTCAGTATATCATGACATAGATATCTTCATCTTCTCGGATAGCTAAGAAGCCCTCAGGGCCCTCGACTCCTACATAACGAACTCAAAAACAATCTCTGAATGCCGCAAATCTCTTAACGAGATGGCCACTCATCTGAGAATCAACCTCATCTGAGTGCCTGGACACTGCAATATTGAGGGCAACTGCATAGCAGAAGAGCTAGCTTGACAGGGGACAACCGCCGACATCCTTCGTGATAAGGACACGGTGGGTATGTCCATGGCTACCTGCAAGCTCAATCTCAGGCAGAGACTGTACACACTTTCCAACAACCGTTGGAACTCAATCTCAACATGCCACAATTCTAGACTCACATGGCCAAACTACAACTCGAAAAGAACAAAAACTCTTCTACAATGTAGCAGGGAGGATATCTCCACTCTCCTAAATGCCCTCACGGGCCACTGTCTTATAGGGACTCATGCGCTCAGGCTGGGACTCAGTAACCACGACTTCTGCCGCAACTGCAAACAGATAGACGAAGAGGAGAGCATCGAACACATCCTATGCTTCTGCCCAGCGCATAACCTAAAGCGCTTTCAAACCCTAGGTAGCTATACACTTCCGAACCTTGCGGCCATTCAGGGCGCAAGCATCCGAAAACTCTTGTTTCTTAAGAAGAACAGAATACTTCGGGAAAGTAGATAACCCATTAGCTAGGGAAACGAATCTGTTCAGAGATCATGTGCTATCACAAGGGGTCCAATGTGGCATAAGTGAGGGGATTAGGTGGCGCATTTCAATCTCGCTTTGCTGCTTGCATATCTCCATTTCGCTTTGGTCCCTTTAGCTGAGTAACGGGTATCTGATAGTCGAGGTACTTGACTATAGCGTTCTTCCTTGTTTTTATACCCGTTACTCGTAGAGTAAAAGGGTATACTAGATTCGTCGGAAAGTATGTAACAGGCAGAAGGAAGCGTTTCCGACCCCATAAAGTATATATATTCTTGATCAGGATCACTAGCCGAGTCGATCTAGCCATGTCCGTCTGTCCGTCTGTCCGTATGAACGCTGAGATCTCGGAAACTATGAGATCTAGGCTATTGAGATTTGGCGTGCAGATTCCTGAGCTTCTAACGCAGCGCAAGTTTGTTTCAGTAGAGTGCCACGCCCACTCTAACGCCCACAAACCGCCCAAAACTGTGGCTCCTACAGTTTTGATGCTAGAGTAAAAATTTAAACTGAAATGAATTGTTCTCATTGATACCTATCGATTAACATTAAAAAAAAGTTTTCCACGCCCACTTTAACGACCACAAACCGCCCACAAACTTCAAGAAATCGTAAGTATGAACGCAGATATCGCAGAAACTATCAAAGATAGAGAATTGGGATTTTAGATTTAGATTCCGTAGCCTTGTACACCGCGCAAGTTTGTTATTCGAATATGCCACGCCCACTCTAACGCCCACAAACCGCCCAAGTCTGTGGCGCCCACAATTTTCATGCTAGATAAAAAACTTTAACTGAATTGTGTTGGTCTGGTCAATACCTATCGATTGATCCAAAAAACTGTTGCCACGCCCACTCTAACGCCCATAACGCTTAAGTCTGTCTACCGCCGGTAGGTGTCGCATTTCAATCTCGCATTGCTGCTTGCATACCTCTATTTCCCTTTGGTCCCTTTAGCTGAGTAACGGGTATCTGATAGTCGAGGTACTCGACTATGGCGTTCTTCCTTGTTTATTATTAAATTGGGCACAAACGGAATGGAACCGCTCATTGAGCTGTTTAAAAGCACCTGAGAGATTCAAAAGGCTGTCTCGAGTCTGCTTCATAAAGCCGCTCATCTCAACCTCCGAATATCTGTCTCTCTTTGTGGCACGACTGTTATCGTAGGCAGTCTTCTCCTTGCGGCGACTTCTCTGCTGACGTCAACAGCGGCACAGCGTTTTAGGCACACAAAAACAATAAGAAAGCTTTTTGCCTTCAGACATGTCACCGCGTCCCTACTTCAGAATTGAAGGGTACCGATAAGCAAAAGCCCCTGAGCGCCAAAACTGGTTGTCACAAAACGACAGATCGGACGAGTCCAGCATACTTTTTGGCTGAAAACGTTTATATACCCCTAGAAAAAGGAAAAAAAAATATAACAATAAAATGTCGCTGAACAGAACGCCACCGCAAAAGCACTCACTGCAACCACGATCTGCGCTCTTCAGAATCACAGCAGGAAAAACGCAAACAAAGCGATTTGTGTCCAGACACATAGCTTGGAGATGTGCTGCAGGCCATCAACCAAATGGGCTAACGGTTCGACATCCTAGTAACACCGACATCCTTGCATTGGACAAGGTGACCGAGAGTTTTGACGCCCTCAAGGCCGAGAACGAGAGTTATAGCAGCTGAAACACGAAACAGACAAGGACAGAATGGAGCTCAACCGGTTGGCGCAAAGCAGCAAAGCTTGAAACCTTATTTTTAAAGTTCTTAACAAGGAGGATGCCTCAAAGTAGGGGGTAGAAAAGCTGCTACGGCGCAAAATGTCGCTACCAAATGCTTCTCTAAAAGACAAACGGGTTCCTTATCACTGCAACAACGAAATGGGACTTCTGGCAGAAATGGAAACGATTTTATGACGTCGGAGTTACCGAGAAATGCAAAAAGCTGGCTGGATATTCTATGTACATCGACAGGGATCTGAGCCAACAGCAGCTGGTTCTTCTGCAACCCAAAAAAAAAAATCTGCATCAGTAAGGTCTTCGTGAAGACTGACTCAATATGCGTTAGGAGCAAGTGGATGAGTTCCAAGTCGAACCACCAGCTTACCTGCAAAGGCAAGTCAGCTCTAGGTGACTTGAAAGAAATATTAAGGACCAATCTGGAGGACTCGATCATAGATTATCTGCTCCCTCTATGTAAAGCCCTAAAAAAAAACTGGTAAAGATAACAACAGTAAACAGAAATTCCGAAGGTATTATATAGAAGTTCTAGCATTTCTTTAAGCTGGTAAATTCATTTCAAATTTTTCTCCTTAACGATACCATTGTGGAACACAACATGCAGCAATATAAGAGTTATTTCCCAGCAGAACGGACTGCAAGAGGGAGAGTTAGCAGTGGCCAGTCGAAAGGTACCCAAGCATAGAGCTGTAAAAACATCGATAGTAATATCGATAGTATCGATAGTGGCTGGACTGCGCGATACCTCGATTTTTTTTTCCACCATCGATGTATCGCGTTTATTTAACATCACTAGTTGCAGATTCTGCAACGTAGAAGCGTGGTTCCAAAAAAAACGAAAAGTTTATGAAAAGTGAAAAATGGACAAGTTTTCGGCAACAAGAACAGGTAAATCAATATAATTCATTAGTGTACGTATATGTATGTATGTCCTGTGTGTTTTGTTTAATTCTTGGTTTTTCATTAATAGTTTTAATGTTCTCGATTTTAGCATCAGAAGGCAAACGATAATGGCTTATAACGATTATTTAAAGCATACGAGAATTTTTAAGTTTTCTAACTTATGAATAAAAACAAGGGAGAACGCTATAGTCGAGTACCTCGACTATCAGATACCCGTTACTCAGCTAAAGGGACCAAAGGGAAATGGAGATATGCAAGCAGCAAAGCGAGATTACAATGCGCCACCTACCGGCGGTTTACAGATTTAAGCGTGATGGGCGTTAGAGTGGGCGTGGCAACATTTTTTTTGGATCAATCGATAGGTATTGACGAGGCCAATACATTTCAGTTACAATTTTTTATCTAGCATAAAAATTGTGGGTGCCACAGGCTTGGGCGGTTTGTGGGCGTTAGAGTGGGCGTGGCATATTCGCATAACAAACTTGCGCTGCGTACAAGGCTACGGAATCTAAATAAGAAATCCCAGTACTCTATCTTTGATAGTTTCCGAGATATCCGCGTTCATACTAACGATTTTTTGAAGCTTGTGGGCGGTTTGTGGGCGTTTAAGTGGGCGTGGCAAATTTTTTTTGGGTCAATCGATAGGTATTGATGAGAACAATTCATTTCAGTTTAAATTTTTACTCTAGCATCAAAACTGTAGGAGCCACAGTTTTGGGCGGTTTGTGGGCGTTAGAGTGGGCGTGGCACTCTACTGAAACAAACTTGCGCTGCGTAAGAAGCTCAGGAATCTGCACGCCAAATCTCAATAGCCTAGCTCTCATAGTTTCCAAGATCTCAGCGTTCATCCGGACAGACAGACAGACGGACAGACGGACATGGCTAGATCGACTCGGCTAGTGATCCTGATCAAGAATATATATACTTTATGGGGTCGGAAGCGCTTCCTTCTGCCTGTTACATACTTTCCGACGAATCTAGTATACCCTTTTACTCTACGAGTAACGGGTATAAAAATATATAAGTAATTATTATAATCAAAATCTTTTAAGTTTTTAACCTATTTGTTTTTATGTGTGTTTAATAGTTTAATACATTGTATGGTTTTTGTCGCAGCTGCATTCATACCTCGCAATTAAAAAAAATTGAAAGCAAATAGGCTTAAAATACAAAATAAAAAATTAAATAATAATTCGATTGATACTATCGAAAATATCGATGGTTTGGACTGTCACTATCGAAAACATCGGGTAGGGGCACTATCGATGTTTTTACAGCACAGCCAAAGCACATCTAGTTGCAAGAGGGCTTTTCAAATTTTCAGATACAAATGGATCTCAAATGGTACAAATTAAAGCTTGACCAGCTGTATAATGCTATCCAAGAGTCGCAGATTGAAACAGTAAAAAAATAATTGAAATGGAAGTTTTATCTTCGTAAGAGGCCAGGCATCTACGATCGATTTCTTGCAAAATCAATTCAAAGGTATCCAGATAGTCCCTGAAATCTTATCTGATCACAAGCCCACTGCCATTTTTCTCAAAATGCGTTCTGAATATGAGAACAATAATTCAAATCTTTTACCAAAGCTGCAATGGAGGGAGAGACACCGCCAAAACTACTCGAAAGCACTCAAGCGTGGGATAAAAAGAGTCCGACGAGCAAGGCACAGATCCATGAAAGCGCTTTAATATGCCCTTCGCTCGGGCTCGGGAGACGCTAAGATCGAATAACAGGAGGCCAACTTAGAGGTTAAGGATTTATGTAGGATAAATAAAGCGGTCTACTATAGGAGAATGGAGATCAAAGTTAACATGGTGAGAGACAGCAAAGAATCTGAACAAAGAATATCCTCAGACGTTTGAACGGCTCCAATAAAACACTGCACATCAAGGTTGAGCCTAACGTTCTAGCACAATACCTTAAATCCTTTCTGGAGCAGAAAAACCAGATCGTGCAGCAATTCTTGGCTATACCATTCACTGGCAATGGAGACCGTGATAGAGAGATGAGCCGATTTGAAGTGGAAGCTGCTATAACAAGAGCAAGAATGGCAGGGCCCCGTGAACAGACAGGATTTCAGCAGAGTTTCTAAAAAACGCTCCGCATCAGAAAGAGTATTTTTCTGCCAATTCGGCAATCATAAAGAGTTTCGCTGCAATAATCTTTGCGCGGCTAAATAACTGGGTCTAAAAACATATGTTCTGAGCGAATACCAAGCTGACTTTAGGCGGGGGTACTCTACAGTTGACAGCATTTTGGTCCTGGTCGCCTTAGCCAAAGAGTATAGGAAAAGAAACTCTAAAAGACACATGTGCTTCATCGAGCGTTTGACAACATCGACCGGCATAGCCTCTTCCTCTGGAGTATCCTCGGAATACTAAAATGTGTTTATAGTGTTAATACAGCATTGGTATGGAACGAAAAGTCTCTGACGGAATGGTTTACATGCAACATGGGAGTAAAGCAAGGATGCCTTTTAAGTTGACGATATTACAGCTGCCCTTCCAGCGGGCGTTAATATAGGAGCGGAGCATGTAAAAGTGCTTATGTACGCGGACTACATGGTCATCATGTCAAAAAACAAGCCCATGCTACAAATAATTATCGACGCCATGCAGCAGTGCTGCCAAATCTGGTCATGGTAATACAGGATGGCAGAGAACGCTCTGCACAAAATGCACTAGTTTCTGTTGTTATTTTCCCTCCGATTCCAGGTGTTTTAATCGGTGACGACACTTAGCGGATTTGCCATCCTCCGTGAGATAAGATTCTCCTCGACACGTTTGTAGTTGGCCGGTTGGTCCCTGTAATAATACCTTGACGATCGCGAGCAGAACATGTTCTCTAGGTTTGTCGTAGCATGTGGTGGTTACTGCGACGGACTGGATTGCTTGTCGGTTCTATGTGTAACATTGAATGATGCCATTGTTGGCAGTTTTGACAAGTGGCCAGTGATCCACAGCTTTCAACCTTCTGAGCGTTACACATGGGGAACGGCTACACGCCCAAAACTGGTGCAGTCCTAGGTGACAAATCCTGCAGCTCTCTTCCATGTGGACTGACTGATTGCGAAACGTTTTTCGCTTCCAGAAATGTCTCTTCTAGACATTTGTTTTAAAGATTAGTGATGTTTCTCTTTTCATCAATATAGTATTCTATTTGTACACCCAGAAAAAAATCCGTTCGAAACGTTCGAAAATCAAGCCCAAACGGGGCAAAAAATGCGTAATCCCGTTTGTTGACAATTCATGAACGGTCGTTCATAAAATTTGACCGAAACTTTAGGGTTGAGTTCCGAACAAATGGTGTCAGCTTAAGAACATTTCGGGCTTAACTTGCGAACATAAAAATCTAAATAAAAACAAGGGAGAACGCTTTAGTCGAGTACCTCGACTATCAGATACCCGTTACTCAGCTTACGGGACCGAACGGAAATGGAGATATGCAAGCATCAATGCGAGATTTAAATACGCCACCTACCGGCGGTAGACAGATTTAAGCGTTATGGGCGTTAGAGTGGGCGGGGCAAATTTTTTTTTAGATCACTCGATAGGTATTGACGAGATCAATACATTTCAGTTAAAATTTTTTATCTAGCACTAAAATTGTGGGCGCCACAGGCATGGGAGGTTTGTGGGCATTATAGTGGGCGGGGCATATTCGCTTAGCAAAATTGCGCTGCGTACAAAGCTACGGAATCTAAATCTGAGATCCCGATTCTCTATCTTTGATAGATATCCACGTTCATACTTACGATATTTTGAAGTTTGTGGGCGGTTTGTGGGCGTTAAAGTGGGCGTGGCAAACTTTTTTTGGGTCAATCGATAGGTTTTGATAAAAACAATACATTTCAGTTAAAATTTTTATTCTAGAATGAAAACTGTAGGAGCCACAGTTTTGGGCGGCTTGTGGGCGTTAGAGTGGTCGTGGCACTCTTCTGAAACAAACTTGCGCTGCGTAAGTAGCTCAGGAATCTTTATGCCAAATCTCAATAGTCTAGCTCTTATAGTTTCCGAGATCTCAGCGTTCATACGGACAGACGGACAGACGGACAGACGGACAGACGGACATGGCTAGATCGACTCGGCTAGTGATCCCGATCAAGAATATATATACTTTATGGGGTCGGAAACGCTTCCTTCTGCCTGTTACATACTTTCCGACGAATCTAGTATACCCTTTTACTCTACGAGTAACGGGTATAATTAGGTTTGTGTATATGCTAGACTTTCTGGACGCCTGGTAGAGATAAATTTAATTTCCCATCTTATGTTTTGTTATTGCTAGAACTTAATGTATTTTGGTTATTTTGCTGATGACAAAGAATGTATTTATTAATAGAAGTACATATAAACATTAGAAATAATATTTTAATAAAACTTACAATTCACAACCGTCTTCTCACGGACTCGAACCTGTGCTACCATGTGCCTAAAGCGGACGCTCTAGCAGATGGACCACCGAGCGAATTTTTCGAGTGCGGAAAATCGGGACATTATACCTACATACATGTTTAAATGAACGGTGTTGATAATCTAAGAACGGCGTTTTCCCCATTTCTGTCAACGCATTTTTCAGTGAAGCGTTCATAATTAAACCTAAATATTCATAATTTGACCACGCGGCGTTCGTTTTTTATGAACGGAACTTAGCGAACGGATTGTTGTCAAATCATGAAAAATGTTCCTGATTTTTTTCGTTCTTTTTTTTCTGGGTGTATGTATAGTAATTATACCCGTTACTTGTAGATTAAAAGGGAACAGGCAGTAGGAAGCGTTCCGACCCCATAAAGTCTATATATTCTTGATCAGGATCACGAGCCGAATCGATCTAGCCATGTCCGTCTGTCCTTCTCTCCGAATTAACGCTGAGATCTCGGAAACTATAAGAGCTAGACTATTGGGATTTGGCATAAAGATTCCTGAGCTACTTACGCAGCGAAAGTTTGTTTCAGAAGCGTGCCACGCCCACTCTAATGCTCACAAACCACCAAATTAGCGCCGACAGCGCTTTTTGCTCTCACCTTTCTGCACATGCCTATGTTTCTGGCAGCGCCAAGAAAGAGGGAGAGAGCAATACATAAAATAGGAAAAAATCATTTATATTCATGTATGTTTTCTAAACATGAACCATCTTAAAGCGTATTATGTATACTTGAAAATAAATATTTTTAATATTTGTTCAATAAAATCCTTTGTGCAATAGCTTTGTTTGAAAGAGTTATATTTGTTGCACATTTCGGTTTCCAATTATTTACACACAGATGCATAAATACATATGTCATTGTCTGGCTATTACGACATTGCTTTTCTTAACTTCTTGAAAAGCTTGTGCACGTTGGAGTGGACGTGGCAAAGAATTTTGGGACAATCGATAGGTATTAATGAAACCATTACATTTCTGTTCAAATTATTATTTTAGCATCAAAAATGTAAGCGTCACTGTTGCACTCTGCGGAAATAAACTTGCGGTGCGCAAGAATATCAAGAATCTACATGTTGAATTCCAACTTTCTAAATTTCATAGTTTCCGAGATATCAGTGTTCATACGTATGATTTGTGGGTGGTTTGTTGGCGGTTTGTGGGACAATTGATGGGTATTGACGAGAGCTACCCATTTATGTTACATTTTTAATTTAAGCATTAAAACATTAGGAGCCACTTGACGAAACAAACATGCGCTGCATAGGAATGTCAATAATCGCACGCCCAATCCCGGTATTGCAGCTTTTATAGTTCCTGAGATCACAGCGTTCATACAGACAGATGGACTATATCGACTTGGCTAATGATCCTATTCAATAACATATATACTTTGTCGGAAACGCTTCCTTCTGCCTGTTACATACTTTCCGACGAATTTGGAATACCCTTTTACTCTACGAGTAACGGGTATAACAAGGAAGAACGCTATAGTCGAGTACCCTGACTATCAGATACCCGTTACTTAGCTAAAGGGACAAAAGGGAAATGGAGATATGCAAGCAGCAAAGCGAGATTGAAGTGCTCCACCTACCCGCGATCTCAATATATGGTTGTGTGGGCGGTAGACAGATTTAAGCGTTATGGGCGTTAGAGTGGGCGTGGCAAATTTTTATTGGGTCAATCGATAGGTGTAGACGAGACTATTACATTTCATTTAACATTTTTTTTAGCATGAAAATTGTGGGCGCCACAGGCTTAGGTGGCTTGTGGGCGTTAGAGTGGGCGTTGCAAACTTCTTTTTGAATCAATCGATAGGTATTGATGAGAAAAATTTAATTTTGGGTGTGTTCGGAGCAGATCGCCAGCGCCTAGTCATGCGCGCATAGGTGTACGACGGCACCTGCAGCGCTCTCTGCTTATCTTTCGCCTTCTTTCTTATACCACTAAAGCTGTCGCTTATCTATTCAGCAACTACTTTGTAAGCCTGCATATGTCTATATGAAGATCTTGGAGCCAAGCTTTTTAAACATTCACAGTCCGTCTGCCGCTCCGAATAAACGCTATACATTTTAATATAACCTATTCGTGCGTTATTAATTATAAATATAAGGGTGGCATATTTGTTGTCTTCCCCATAAACATTTGGTGACCCCGACGTGATAGCAGTTTTAAACGGAGTCTGCAACTTGGTCTCGCGATTGTTTAATATAGTTTAAACAAACGCTTTGTTTCGCTGTCGTTATCGTGCATTCGGTCAAAAACGTACGAACATACATACATACATATGTGCATATAAAAGTGCACAGCCGGCCGTTTGATTTTGTGAACATTTTGCGCTGTGAAAAATCACCAAAACTGTGTTGTGCAAATAATTTTTAACAAAGTGAATCGCATTTAGTCTTTGTTAATAGCGCATATTACATATAAATATGTACATATTGCAATACATACATTCGTTTGCCAGTTACATAATCCGCTGTTGCTAGGCAGGCAATTTATCGGCAAGAACAACAACAACCAAGTTAAAGGTTCCGCTGCATCTCGGCGACGCTTGTTAACCTTTACATTTTCGCAGTAAAGGGTATACGGTGTTTTGTGCCTCTAACGCGGTCGGACATTTTATTTTACTTAATTTTCATTTCATTTTTTTTTTTCTTTCTCGTAATTGAAAAATGTCTGATACGGAAACCTCGGTTCGGGCTCAAAATGAATCCACAAGTGACGTCGACTACTACCGAGTCAAAGCCCAATCTATTTTGCGGCAAATGAGCTCGATGAAATGCTATTTAAACGCTGATGCGGTTAATCAGTTTGACGAAGCTGATTTGCTGGCGCGATTCTGCGCAGACATCGTTCGAAAGACTGGATTTTGCAGAGATCTCGAGCGACCATCGGATTGAATTTGCTGAAGTCTTCATGGATGTGAAGGCGAAACTAAGCCGAGGCTTAGCGGCTCATCGCAAGTCACAATTGCCGGCTTCAACCGCTGCAAATTGAACATCTATTGACATCACTAATAATGCGGATCTTTCTTTTCGATCTAGGAAGCCTCGGTTGCCAAATTTGGAAATTGCTAGTTTTCATGGATCCTACTCTGAGTGGCCGGATTTTCTTGCGACTTTCACTACGGTCATCGGAAATGATGATGAGCTAAGCGACATTGAAAAATTACAATATTTGCGTTCGAGTTTGGGCGGCGTGGCTCTGGAAACCATACGCTCGCTCGAACCCTCGAATGCTAATTTTAAAAAGGCTATGAATTTGCTGGTTAATCGATTTGATAATAAAGTTTTACACTTTCAGGCACACGTTCAGGCAATATTCGGTTTAAAGGGTGTCGAGAAGGGATCTTCGAAGGGTCTTCGGAAGCTGAGCGATTGCATGAATTCGCATCTGCGAGCAATTCGAACCCTGGCCAATACGCAACAAATTTTGGATGGACTTTTAATTCACATCGTCACTCGGAAACTGGATCAGAGGACGCGGGAAAAATGGGAAGAGGATTTGTCAATCACTGAGCTGTCTACCTGGGATGCTATGGAGTCGTTTTTGGAAAAGAGGTGCAGGATGATGGAAAACTTGGATCAAGCCTTGGTAACTCAAACACCAGGCCAGCAGGTGGGAAAAAACTTGCACAAATATAACCAAAATACACTTATTGCTTCTGCTACTAACTCAAATCATTTGACATGCTTATTTTGCGATGCACGGGATCATTATTTGCCAAAGTGTTCTCGATTTTTAAATTTGAGTCCGAATCTTCGATATAGAGAAGCAAAGAAGTTGCACCTTTGCCTCAACTGTTTGCGCAAGGGGCATAGTTTGCAGCAATGCAAGTCGACTTACTGCAAGTATTGTCGCATGAAGCACCATTCATTATTACACATGAACCATGACCCATCCGCAACATCAACCTCATTTTCATCTCCATCATGCGACCCATCCTCGAGCTCTCAGCCATTACCATCTACTTCATCAGCATTAGTATCATGTTCGCATAAATCATCGCATCCTGATCATCATTTACCAAGCCCTCCACCCAAAACCTTAAATATTTTGCCGATCGACTACGTGTTGCTTCCAACTGCTATTATCTACGTTAGAAATAGAATTGGAGCATTCATGCCTTGCCGAGCAATTTTAGATTCGGCCTCCCAGCTAAACTTCATAACCTCTCGCTTAGCTAGCCAACTAAACTTGAATCATAGAAGATCGCAAACGTCGATTTCTGGGATAGGAGAATCTTCCATGATCTCTGATAAGACTTGGTTGGATAGTCTCTGGAGGGTTATCATCGAACATGCCAACTCATAAATCGGTTTTACAAGCCAGCATCAAGGACCCAGATGATCATTCCGATGACACACTTTCCGCCATTGTAAAGCGATTTTGGGAAATTGAGGACTTCACTTCGTCTAAGCCATCTTTATTGCCGGAAGACTTGCGATGTGAGCAAATTTTTACTGAAAATTGCATTAGTCTTGGAAACGGCCAATACTGTGTTCGTCTCTTGTCCACTTCCGGATTCGAATCTTTAGGTGATTCTTATTGCTTAGCTCGTCGTCGTTTCAAGAGTTTGGAAGCTAAGTTAGATAGAAACCCAGCCCTGAAAGCACAGTATTCAGCATTTTTGAGGGAGTATATCGATCTAGGTCACATGTCTCTTGTAACTAAGGAACCGCCAGAAACACAATTCTTTTTGCCCCACCATTGCGTACATAAGCAGGTGAGCACGAGTACGAAGCTTCGTGTCGTTTTTGATGGATCTGCTAAATCAACTTCTGGTAGCTCTCTGAACGACTTACTTCTGGCAGAACCAACAATTCAACAACTGCTTCGATTTCGATTTTTTAAAGTTGCCCTTTGTGTAGATATCTGCAAGATGTACCGTTGCGTGCGTGTTTCGTACCCGGATGATTTCTTGCAGTGCATCGTTTGGAGAGAGAGCTCCACGGAAGAGTTGAGTGTTTTTAAATTGAACACGGTGACTTATGGAACCAAGCCAGCTGCCTTCTTGGCTATAAGAGCCATGCATCAACTCGCTTACGATGAGGAGGAATCATTTCCTATTGGAGCAAAAATTGTTCGTTGAGATTTCTATGTGAGGAGGTGAGAGAAATTCGTCGTCAGGTGAAGGAACTACTGTCGCGAGGCCACTTCCCAATTCGCAAATGGTGTTCGAATGAGTCAGCAGCCATGGAAGGAGAGTCTGAATGCGACAAGGAGCAGTTAATCAAATTTCACGATGGATCGGATGTCGCCAAGGCATTGGGACTAGTCTGGGATCCATCTTCTGATCAGCTCCTATTTCATTTTTCTCAACTGCCAACCAATCAACGACCCACTAAGCGGGTTGCATTGTCGACGATTGCCAACTTATATGATCCACTCGGTTTAATAACTCCTATTATCACAAAATCTAAGATTTTTCTGCAATCTCTATGGAGTGCGAACGTGGATTGGGATGATGCATGGCCAGAGCCCATTCTTTCGTCATGGGGGGAGTTGACCTCACAGTTATCGGTCGTAGAGAACTTAAAATTCCCACGATTCGTACTGCAACCAAGGGCTTCCGTTGAGTTGCATGGATTCTGCGATGCTAGAATGTCAGCTTATGGAGCGTGTCTATACTTGCGATCGGAGACCAATGGAGAATCGAAAGTCAATCTGCTCTGTGCCAAGACAAGGGTAGCTCCATTGAAGGCCTTAACAATTCCAAGATTAAAACTTTTCGCAGCGCTGAGGAGATTCATCAGCCTTAGAGGCAGTCCGCGTACCATTTGGAGCGACAATGCTACAAACTTTGTCGGTGCAAAGAGAGAGCTTGCCGAGCTGAAAGAGCTCTTTTTGAGCGAGCAGCACACAGCATCGATATCTTCCGTCTGTTTAGCTGATGGGATCGATTGGAAGTTCATCCCTCCGCGTGACCCGCACTTCGGTGGTTTATGGGAGGCCGCTGTGAAGTCAGCTAAATTTCACTTCTACAGAGTCGTCGGTGCATCCATCTTAGCCATCGATGAATTAAGAACTCTTGCATATGAGATTTCTGCCATCCTTAACTCCCGTCCACTCTGTCCAATTTCAGAAAATGCTGAAAGCCTTGAGGTGCTAACACCGGCGCATTTCCTGAAGGGTTCCAGCTACACCAAGTTTCCTGAGCCTGGCATTACTCATCTCCGCGAAGACCGCCTCAGCAGATGGCAGCGGGTTACCCAGATGCAGCAACATGCAGTATTTGGCCCTACTTCAAGAGAGGAGCAAGTGGCGCGTCGAAAAGTCCAACATCAAGGTTGGACGCATAGTTTTGCTGAAGGAGGACAACGTTCCACCCTTGAGATGGCAGCTTGGGTGCATCCAGGAAGTCATACCCGGCGGGGACGGAGTCATCAGAGTAGCTATGGTCCGTACAGCTACGGGTCTGATCAAGAGAGCCGTCGCCAAGCTAGCCGTTCTGCCCATCGATTCCGAGATAGTTGGAACCTTACCTCTTCCAACGGGGGGAGTATGTTCGGAGCAGATCGCCAGCGCCTAGTCATGCGCGCATAGGTGTACGACGGCACCTGCAGCGCTCTCTGCTTATCTTTCGCCTTCATTCTTATACCACTAAAGCTGTCGCTTATCTATTCAGCAACTACTTTGTAAACCTGCATATGTCTATATGAAGATCTTGGAGCCAAGCTTTTTACACATTCACAGTCCGTCTGCCGCTCCGAATAAACGCTATACATTTTAATATAACCTATTCGTGCGTTATTAATTGTAAATATAAGGGTGGCATATTTGTTGTCTTCCCCATAAACAGGGTGGTTTGTGGTGGTTTGTGAGCATTAGAGTGGGTGTGGCACGCTTCTGAAACAAATTTGCGCTGCGTAAGAAGCTCAGGAATCTTTATGCCAAATCCCAATAGTCTCGTTCTTATAGTTTCCGAGATCTCAGCGTTCATCCGGACAGAAGGACAGACGAACAGAATATATATACTTTATGGGGTTGGAAACGTCTCCTTCACTGCGTTGCAAACTTCTGACTGAAATCATTATTCCCTCTGCAAGGGTATAAAAAGCCATGAAGATATTTAAATTCTCTACAACTGTTCAGGACCATTGATTTTAAAATGACTAATATTGCAATGCGCAATGCTGCTAAAGTCATAACGTTGCATTTTAGGCAGTTCAAATTTAAAAGGTTGTACTCACACCATCCCTGAAAACAATCAATATCTGACTGTAAGTTGAAACCCGACGCTATATCAATATATGATAAACAAAGCTTAACATCATCAGCATACATTATTACACGAGAATGTGTTATGGTAGAGGGAAGATCGTTAATAAACAAAGTAAACAGCAAAGGGCCCAAATGACTAACCTGAGGCGCTCCAGATGTCACGTAGATCAATTTTGAAACAGCGTTCTTACTAAAATCTGTATATATAACTTCAGTCTGCATTTTTTTCTTAAATCCATTAATTACAATAGATGACAATTCAAGAAGGTTTGTGGTGGTCAATATTCGCTTAACAAAACCATGCTGACACGGTGATATTAGCGAGGAACATAAATGTTGCAAATGAGAAGTAATAATACGTTCAAATGCTTTAGTCATTGCCGAAAGTTTGGAAAAACCTCTATTATTCTGGGCATCCGCCTTCGCACACTTTTTGTGAAGTGTAATGATAAAAGAGTCCTTCCAGATAGAAGGAAAAACTGATGATGAAATAGACAAATTAAAAAGTTTAAGAATCGGTTTACATATGGTTGACGCACAAAACTTAAGCACACACCCGGGGAGTCCATCTGGACCGGGAGAATAAGTTGGCGTTGTTGTTGCTAAGTCTCTTAAGAGAGAACTTTTCGTAACTTCAGGGGTAAAAATCAATTTGCCCTATTTAAGGGATTAGGGAAGTTAGAATTTGACCAAGCAGCCGAATAAGTAGTTTGGAAAAACTCGGCAAGTAAATAAGCAATTTCAGAATCCGTCGATGCCTTCATTGAGTTAAAACGTACCGATGAAGGCAATGCTGACGACTTACGCTTGGCATTAACAAAGTTAAAAAACTGCTTCGGATCATTTGAAAATTCGAATTTACATCGACTTAAATACATAGAATAGCAATGACGTTAAAGTCCGATAGAGCCACCACATATTTCGAAAAATCAGATGGCTTACCCGATTTTTTATACTTTTTAGAGGTGTTTGGTAGTTTGATAGGGATTGCAAGGAAACTTTCACACTAACAAATTCAATTTCGTTAGGGTTATCATAGTGCATTCTCTCAGATGTTAGGCTAGTGGTAACGACAATAAGCACACCGCCTCCCCTACGTGAGGATCGATCAGTCCTATAGGCATTAAAGTTGTTTGGCAGGACTTCAGAGTCAGATATCTCTGGTTTCAGCCAAGTTTCCGTAAAAGCCAAAATATCTGCAGTAAATGCAGAGAAGTCAGCATAAAGCTTGAGTAGGTTCATTTTAGTCTCCTAACATTTTGATAAGCTAAAAATAAACCTTTTAGTTGCTTGGCGCAGTGGAAGGTCTGTTATTTGTTCTGGGTTTATTGGGAACAAATTCGTTTAATACTAAATCATCATTAAGCCAAAAGCTTTCAGAAAGTAGTACCTTAAACACATCACACAAAGAGGATATACTACGAGCGTATGAAAATCGAAATTGTTCAACTGAAATTGGTTCACTTACACCAGTGTCAACATAAACTGTGTTACGTACGCCCTCCCCATACAAAGATTAACAACTGTCTTAAGTTGAGGGTAGGGGCCCTATTGACTAACCACACTCCGATTGATAAGGGCTAAACAGCAAAAACAATTCGACAACTCATGGGTGTCGCGTGGTCAGAACAACGACCACGATCGACCTCCTCGTAACCGTACTCCAGTAAGGTGGCAAAGTGCAGTCCTAAAATAGGGGAAATAGAGAAACAGTACCCCTAGGTGGGAACACATAGTTAATTCATCCATTATGGGGGGGGGGCTAGCGAAAGCTCTAGTCCGGTATAAAAGACCCCAGCCAAATGGAGAAGTCAGACAGAAATTGTTCTGATCTCTCCCTGACAGTGGTCTAGAAGTACAACTTTTATCAACACAGACCACGACTGGAAGAAGGCTGGTGTCCAGAAGGATGTCTTGCCATGGAAGGAGAGTCTGAATGCGACAAGGAGCAGTTAATCAAATTTCACGATGGATCGGATGTCGCCAAGGCATTGGGACTAGTCTGGGATCCATCTTCTGATCAGCTCCTATTTCATTTTTCTCAACTGCCAACCAATCAACGACCCACTAAGCGGGTTGCATTGTCGACGATTGCCAACTTATATGATCCACTCGGTTTAATAACTCCTATTATCACAAAATCTAAGATTTTTCTGCAATCTCTATGGAGTGCGAACGTGGATTGGGATGATGCATGGCCAGAGCCCATTCTTTCGTCATGGGGGGAGTTGACCTCACAGTTATCGGTCGTAGAGAACTTAAAATTCCCACGATTCGTACTGCAACCAAGGGCTTCCGTTGAGTTGCATGGATTCTGCGATGCTAGAATGTCAGCTTATGGAGCGTGTCTATACTTGCGATCGGAGACCAATGGAGAATCGAAAGTCAATCTGCTCTGTGCCAAGACAAGGGTAGCTCCATTGAAGGCCTTAACAATTCCAAGATTAAAACTTTTCGCAGCGCTGAGGAGATTCATCAGCCTTAGAGGCAGTCCGCGTACCATTTGGAGCGACAATGCTACAAACTTTGTCGGTGCAAAGAGAGAGCTTGCCGAGCTGAAAGAGCTCTTTTTGAGCGAGCAGCACACAGCATCGATATCTTCCGTCTGTTTAGCTGATGGGATCGATTGGAAGTTCATCCCTCCGCGTGACCCGCACTTCGGTGGTTTATGGGAGGCCGCTGTGAAGTCAGCTAAATTTCACTTCTACAGAGTCGTCGGTGCATCCATCTTAGCCATCGATGAATTAAGAACTCTTGCATATGAGATTTCTGCCATCCTTAACTCCCGTCCACTCTGTCCAATTTCAGAAAATGCTGAAAGCCTTGAGGTGCTAACACCGGCGCATTTCCTGAAGGGTTCCAGCTACACCAAGTTTCCTGAGCCTGGCATTACTCATCTCCGCGAAGACCGCCTCAGCAGATGGCAGCGGGTTACCCAGATGCAGCAACATGCAGTATTTGGCCCTACTTCAAGAGAGGAGCAAGTGGCGCGTCGAAAAGTCCAACATCAAGGTTGGACGCATAGTTTTGCTGAAGGAGGACAACGTTCCACCCTTGAGATGGCAGCTTGGGTGCATCCAGGAAGTCATACCCGGCGGGGACGGAGTCATCAGAGTAGCTATGGTCCGTACAGCTACGGGTCTGATCAAGAGAGCCGTCGCCAAGCTAGCCGTTCTGCCCATCGATTCCGAGATAGTTGGAACCTTACCTCTTCCAACGGGGGGAGTATGTTCGGAGCAGATCGCCAGCGCCTAGTCATGCGCGCATAGGTGTACGACGGCACCTGCAGCGCTCTCTGCTTATCTTTCGCCTTCATTCTTATACCACTAAAGCTGTCGCTTATCTATTCAGCAACTACTTTGTAAACCTGCATATGTCTATATGAAGATCTTGGAGCCAAGCTTTTTACACATTCACAGTCCGTCTGCCGCTCCGAATAAACGCTATACATTTTAATATAACCTATTCGTGCGTTATTAATTGTAAATATAAGGGTGGCATATTTGTTGTCTTCCCCATAAACAGGGTGGTTTGTGGTGGTTTGTGAGCATTAGAGTGGGTGTGGCACGCTTCTGAAACAAATTTGCGCTGCGTAAGAAGCTCAGGAATCTTTATGCCAAATCCCAATAGTCTCGTTCTTATAGTTTCCGAGATCTCAGCGTTCATCCGGACAGAAGGACAGACGAACAGAATATATATACTTTATGGGGTTGGAAACGTCTCCTTCACTGCGTTGCAAACTTCTGACTGAAATCATTATTCCCTCTGCAAGGGTATAAAAAGCCATGAAGATATTTAAGTTCTCTACAACTGTTCAGGACCATTGATTTTAAAATGACTAATATTGCTAAGCGCAATGCTGCTAAAGTCATAACGTTGCATTTTAGGCAGTTCAAATTTAAAAGGTTGTACTCACACCATCCCTGAAAACAATCAATATCTGACTGTAAGTTGAAACCCGACGCTATATCAATATATGATAAACAAAGCTTAACATCATCAGCATACATTATTACACGAGAATGTGTTATGGTAGAGGGAAGATCGTTAATAAACAAAGTAAACAGCAAAGGGCCCAAATGACTAACCTGAGGCGCTCCAGATGTCACGTAGATCAATTTTGAAACAGCGTTCTTACTAAAATCTGTATATATAACTTCAGTCTGCATTTTTTTCTTAAATCCATTAATTACAATAGATGACAATTCAAGAAGGTTTGTGGTGGTCAATATTCGCTTAACAAAACCATGCTGACACGGTGATATTAGCGAGGAACATAAATGTTGCAAATGAGAAGTAATAATACGTTCAAATGCTTTAGTCATTGCCGAAAGTTTGGAAAAACCTCTATTATTCTGGGCATCCGCCTTCGCACACTTTTTGTGAAGTGTAATAATAAAAGAGTCCTTCCAGATAGAAGGAAAAACTGATGATGAAATAGACAAATTAAAAAGTTTAAGAATCGGTTTACATATGGTTGACGCACAAAACTTAAGCACACACCCGGGGAGTCCATCTGGACCGGGAGAATAAGTTGGCGTTGTTGTTGCTAAGTCTCTTAAGAGAGAACTTTCCGTAACTTCAGGGGTAAAAATACAATTTGCCCTATTTAAGGGATTAGGGTAGTTAGAATTTGACCAAGCAGCCGAATAAGTAGTTTGGAAAAACTCGGCAAGTAAATAAGCAATTTCAGAATCCGTCGATGCCTTCATTGAGTTAAAACGTACCGATGAAGGCAATGCTGACGACTTACGCTTGGCATTAACAAAGTTAAAAAACTGCTTCGGATCATTTGAAAATTCGAATTTACATCGACTTAAATACATAGAATAGCAATGACGTTAAAGTCCGATAGAGCCACCACATATTTCGAAAAATCAGATGGCTTACCCGATTTTTTATACTTTTTAGAGGTGTTTGGTAGTTTGATAGGGATTGCAAGGAAACTTTCACACTAACAAATTCAATTTCGTTAGGGTTATCATAGTGCATTCTCTCAGATGTTAGGCTAGTGGTAACGACAATAAGCACACCGCCTCCCCTACGTGAGGATCGATCAGTCCTATAGGCATTAAAGTTGTTTGGCAGGACTTCAGAGTCAGATATCTCTGGTTTCAGCCAAGTTTCCGTAAAAGCCAAAATATCTGCAGTAAATGCAGAGAAGTCAGCATAAAGCTTGAGTAGGTTCATTTTAGTCTCCTAACATTTTGATAAGCTAAAAATAAACCTTTTAGTTGCTTGGCGCAGTGGAAGGTCTGTTATTTGTTCTGGGTTTATTGGGAACAAATTCGTTTAATACTAAATCATCATTAAGCCAAAAGCTTTCAGAAAGTAGTACCTTAAACACATCACACAAAGAGGATATACTACGAGCGTATGAAAATCGAAATTGTTCAACTGAAATTGGTTCACTTACACCAGTGTCAACATAAACTGTGTTACGTACGCCCTCCCCATACAAAGATTAACAACTGTCTTAAGTTGAGGGTAGGGGCCCTAATGACTAACCACACTCCGATTGATAAGGGCTAAACAGCAAAAACAATTCGACAACTCATGGGTGTCGCGTGGTCAGAACAACGACCACGATCGACCTCCTCGTAACCGTACCCCAATAAGGTGGCAAAGTGCACCAGCCGGCCGTTGACTCCTAAAATAGGGGAAATAGAGAAACAGTACCCCTAGGTGGGAACACATAGTTAATTCATCCATTATGGGGGAGGCTAGCGAAAGCTCTAGTCCGGTATAAAAGACCCCAGCCAAATGGAGAAGTCAGACAGAAATTGTTCTGATCTCTCCCTGACAGTGGTCTAGAAGTACAACTTTTATCAACACAGACCACGACTGGAAGAAGGCTGGTGTCCAGAAGGATGTCTTGACCGTTTCCCTAGGATCAACTTCACCCAGGAGAAAGTCCTGATTACTGGTCTTGCGTTCGACCACATTCTAGAGGAAGTCAACCTGCAAAAATCCTGAAGGACGAAAAGAACTAGTGAACCAGGTGTATGGTCCAAGGACCCCAAGATGGGTAGTAAGCGTCCAAAGTGACCGGCAGCACCGCCCATGTGATTAACACAGTAGAGATCGTTGACCACCAAGATGATATTTAAGATGTCAACAAGACCATGAAGCTCATCGTTGGACTACTCCTGGTTATAGTGATCCTTAAGGTTGTAAAGATCTACAAGCGCTCTGTTCAGAGACTCCGCGACCAACATCATGCCCTGGAGAAAGTGGTGACCCACATCGGAGCCTAAGCAGAGCAGTTGCAGTGAAGTGAAACAACAAAAAGACAATAAAAACCAATAAAAGGCAAATAAACTGCATTCAAAGTTAACAAAAAGTGAATCGCCAAAAACAATTACAAACAATTTGCAAGTGCATGCATTTCTGAATGCAAGTGTAAACAGAACCACCACATACATACGTGAACAAGAAATGGGAGCTGCACCGACCAGTCCCAGCTCGAGCATTGGAACTGGCATGTGCCGCAGTGGAACTCTCATACGATGCATACATACATACATATCTATACAGCGATAGTGTTATTTTTTTGTGTAACGTAGTTTTTGTGTTTTGTTTTTGTAAACCGCCATCAAGTCTTGCACGTATATATATATATAAACCAATTATAAAATCTCCCAAAGCCCAGGATCCGGAGCGTCGAGATCTCATCGCCCAGGAGGGTAAGTTCGTCGGAGCACGGTTCATTTCTTATAAATACATATATATATATCCGTGAACCATGATTACCTCAGAAGCTTTAGCAAAAACTATAGACAATGATCCACAATTTAACGTAAGAATTCTATACTTGTTATTAAAAGCAACCCTACCAATAACAGTGAATGAATCGGAGTACTTATATAGTTGTATTGAGACCTTCCGTCTAGATTTTCCACCACTTGCCCACTGTAATAAGACCGAAATGGCAATCATTATCTCTACCGTTCCAACGGTCATTGTCCTCTCTCGTCTAGATAAGAATTTATTTTTGGGCAATGTTTATACTTTCCTGGTTAAGACCAAGAATTAATCTGTTAGGAATTCATGTTATAATATATAATATCCATATATAATAATTGTTTCATATATATAATCATTTAGATATACTTTTCTTTTTTATACCTTTTCTACATTTTTTATACATAATAATTAAATGTTAATTTTCAGCGGCGAGTATCAGCCTTGTAATTGTATGTACAATTGCAAGAGCCCTCTGAGCGACGTTTGTAGTCGTGAATAGTCAGCATTTTACTGATGTGTGCACCTTCACAGGTGGTAAAGTCGATACTCTCCGCTAATAATTGTAATAATTGTCAATTAATTAATTTCAATTTAATTTAATTTAATTTAGTTAATTAGCCAATATTATGTTACTCAACTTCGGCACACGCCGACATAAATATTATTTAATCAATTTATAATGTGAAAAAGAATTTGAAACCATGGTGTGCTTGAGCTTCACTAAGGGGGTGTGCTAACGCAAGAAGTGGAGTAGGTCAAGAACAATCACATAACTTTTGACGGACAACCTTGACAAAAGGGGATCGTATTACGCGGCCCGCGACGATCCATTGGCACACGAATGTGTGCCTACGAATGTCCTATTCTAACCCAGCACCGGAAGAGTGACCCGAGTGCGAGCGCGCCAAGGCTAGGAGATTCACCTGAAAGAGAGCCGTGGGAGCTCGCTCAGAATCAGCCAGGACAGGTAGATACTCTGTCCGAAGAAAACAATCTGGACCAATATACTGAAATGGAAGGAGCCGCTGGTCGGGAGAATTTACCCCTAGGACCGCCGAAAGGAAGATCAAGAATGCTTCCCCAATTTCAGAGGCACGAGGAGGACAACTTAGAGGCTGCCGAGCGACGTGAACAAAGATTGAATGAGCTCTTGAGGCAGAGCAACGAAATGCAGCGTAGAATGAGTGCCCAGATAGAAGCGCTGAAAGCACAAGTGGCAGAGTTGCAGTCTCCGACATCCAGGAGACCCGAACAGAAGGGACTGCCTTCGCCGCCCCGAATTGTTCCGAATCCAACGGACAGCTTCTTGAGATACCAAGAGACTCCGCCTCTGGAACCAGTAACACAGGACATGCTCAATAGCCAGATGCACCGGTTAAGAACACCCAGGCGGATGGACACCCCGTCCCACAGGCAGTCCAGAACAAACGAGAGGGAGACGAGTCACCGATTGCACCCAGAGATCGATCGGAACTTATCGTTTCAGGGGCCGAGATTAAAAGACGACAGATTAGACAGATGGAACCTAAAGCCTAGTACTCAGATCGGCTAAGAGTTTCACTAGTCGAAAAATCTTATTCTTTGTAGTGTGACCGAAGTTTTCAAAGTTCATCCGCAAAGCATATAGCATGGTCTTACTGTCAATCAGCTGGGTTTGTTGACAAACAAAAATCAAACAAATTGAAAATTTGAAATTTAAAAGTTACAAAATGTGGAACACCAAGGACGCGAGCTTTACCTTTGCAGTTGGCATGGCTATGTGTATTGCCGCAGGAGAGCAGGAGGAGGCGGAAAGAAGGACACAGAGGCGGAAATATTGGGTGAGCCCGTATCTCAAGGAACGCTCCTTCAAAGGCCGCTATGCTTCAGACGTAAGAAATATTGTTGAAAAATAAAGAAATACTCTTTGCACCCGTGAGCATTTTCTTCTATTTTAAAGTTTCAGAACTTGGTTAACACTCCATCCATGTTCTTCGAAAACTTCGACATGCCGGAGAGCAGCTTCAACGCACTCTTTGGATTGGTGGAGCAATACCTTATCCCGAAGCGGAACACCCGGCCAGATGCCATACCGCTAAAAGCGAAGTTGGTCATCGTTTTGGAGTAAGTAGAATATATATACATATATGTTTAGACTTTGATACCATTATTGTATTTTAATATTGTGATTTAATATTCTTTTGTTAGATTTCTTGCTTCTGGAGATCTGCAACGCCATGTTGGATCCACTTATCGGATCAGCAAACAACACTTCGGAATCGTCGTCGACCAGGTTTGTACAGCAATTTGGACTGCGTTGCAAGGGGAATTTCCGAAGTGGACAACCGACAACATGCTGAGGTGGGCGAAAGACTTCGAAGACGAATGGAATTTTCCAAACTGTCTTGGTGCCGTCGACGGGAAGCATGTGGCGATAAAGGCCCCCACTAATAGCGGAAGCCTTTTTTACAATTATAAGATATGTATTTTTAAATTTCAAAGAAAATGTAATAAGTAAATATATTATATTGTAGGGATTTCATTCGATTGTTCTCATGGCAATCTGCGACGCTCACTACCGGTTCACTTATGTAGAAGCCGGGGCGTTCGGGAGCGAGGGTGACATGATCGCATTTTCCCACAGTACGCTTGGAAAACGCCTACTTATGGAAGAGCTGCCGTTTCCCGATGACAAAGTGATAATCGGGCATTGAACTCCCTACTTCATAATCGGCGATGATGCATTTCCGCTTCACAAACGCATTATGAAGCCATACAGTGGCAAGGACCTGCATCGGAAGGAGCGAATATTTAACTTTAGGCTGAGTCGTGCTCGTCGTTGCATTGAGAATGCATTTGGAATTCTTAGTGCACGGTGGATGGCTGTGCAACGTACTTTGCTGAGCAACCCGAGCAAGTCTCAGAAAGTCATTGCAGCCTGTTGCGCCCTGCATAATTTCTTAATGCGGAAAAACCCTACAACTTACACGTTGCTCGAAGTACCGAGCAACGTGCTTGTCGACCTGCGAGCCTGCCTGATGGAATACCTGAACGGTAGAGCTGGGTATTCTCAAGTACCTTGGCAAGACGAGTCTGCTGGTGTATGAATAAAATAAAATTAAAATAATTGAAATGTTCAACAAATGTTTTTATTAATCTAAATTGGTAGTATAGGGATTCTTTCTCGTCCCACAGAAGCTGCGTCATCTTCTTCTCCACCCTGGCAGCATCTTCCGGACGCATGGCGTTCAGCTCCCTATTCCAATAGGTCAATATGGGCCTTAAAAGAGTGGTGTTGTCCCGCTGATGCTGCAGAAATTCCCCCAGCATGTTACACATGGCCACGGCTGGTGAGCCATCACCATCCAGCTTTCGCTTCCGTGGGGGTGGCTTTTTTCCTCCTCCCTATGAAAGTAAAAGTAAAATCATATAAATGTTACAAAATCAAACACGAGTAGAGCAACTTACGTAGGTATATAATTCCTCGGGTACCTCATCCTGTAGCGCGGCCTCCAGCTCCGCTTCAGCTGCAGAGTAGCTGATTGTGGTGGAGTCCAGTGTCCAGTCTTCAATGGAGATCTCGTCTGAGATCGCACTACTGGTGGTTCTGCTATAATTGAAATGATTAGTAAAACGTAACCAAATTCATTTGGCCAGAACCTACCTTCTTTGCGAGGACACGTCCGGCAAGAAGTCCATGTACGGAGCGAATTCCCACTCGGCACACTCCTTTCCACTGGACTTCTCCAGTAGATCTCCTCCAGCACTTCCACTCTTCTGCTTTCTGACCTTGTTGTGATACTTGAGGCTGTCCCGCAGGGACTTCCAAGCCAGCTTGCAACTATTATCTAAGCATAACAAGTATATATTATATACTTATGTTCACAAATATTTAATAACGCAAAATTATAACCTACAATCTTTGTCCATGACCAGCGCAATCTCCTCCCAGGTTCTCTTCATAAACACAGCATCGAAATGCTTTTTGTGGAGCAGGACCCACAACACTGGGCGCTCCTCCACAGCTTGAATTAAGCGCACTTTTTCCTCAGAACTCTTGAAGACGTTTTTGGCGTGGTTTTTGAGTTTTTTTTTCCATTTTTGAATTTTGGTTTCCACCCGCTTCTGCACGAACACAGCCAAAGATTAAATTTCTTATTCTTTGGGCCGCGGCTAAACGCGTTCATCGAAAGTTCACTCGCAAAATCTGGTATTTTTTCTGGTATTTCCTTAGCTCATCTGAGTACCGCGCTGAAAAACAGACCCGACGAAAAGCTTTAGCCGAGTATTTGCCTCTCGCTCACTCCTATGGTTAGCTCGCGGTTTTCGTCGATGTGAGTACTAGGCTTAAAGTTCGACGAAAGCGGACGCGGCATGACAGTTGAAAGTTTCCTGTTCCGCGTGGACCGATTGCAAGAATTGTACGACCTCAGTCGCCAACAAGTCTTTCGTGAGTTCCATCTTCTGCTGGCAGGTGCGGCCACCAAATTGTATTGGCAGTTAATGGAGGACAAGGCGGAAGACTACGATTTTGACTACTACTCATTGACCCAAGAAATGAGACGGGCATTTTCCTCTACCGGGAGTGACCTTATGAAAGTCAAGGAATTAATGGAACGGAAGCGAGGGCCACACGAGACCTTTAGCGATTACGTCTCGGATATGCATAACTTGCATTTCAAACTCAAGCACCAAATTGCTGAAGATGAATTCGTTGAGCTCTTAAAGGACAATATGAACTCCCAGATGGGGGGATTGCTGCTAACATCCCCAATAACCTCATTAGCGGAGCTCAAAAGAGAGGGTCTTCGAGTGGATCGCTGTTTGAAAAAAAACACTGGAAGAAACCTGCGCAGCCGAGCTGCGGTCAACTAAATAGAGAAATTCCACACACTGGAGGACTTGCCGGACGCGGTCACGGTGGAAGAATTCAACCGGCAGTGGAAAGATACACGAGGGCGTTATGAGGATGGACAAGGATGCCAAGGCCCACTACACGAGCTGGTGTGTTATAAGAGTGGCAAAGGAGCAGACTTCTACAGGAAGCATCCTTCGAAGGAAGAATCCTGCCCGATCAAATTCCACGATGCCACTTGCAGGTTCTGCGAGAAAGTTGGGACGGATGCAGATGCTAACCCAGCGGCTTTTGCGCGGAGTCCGTCAGGCAAGACCGGGATAACCGGGCGGACCAGGACCAACCCTTTCCGGTAAAAACACCAAAGCCCAAACAAATCTCCCCTCATAAGAGCCTAGAACAACGAGAGAGGAAGTACGAACTCGCTCGCGAACGTATCTTCACTGGCTCGGAAGATGCGGATTGCGAGACACGAACAACACGGAAAATAGTAAGGTTATATGACGCCCGAGCAGACTATCGCCGGCTCAAGCAAAAGGTGGTAGACACGGTGGTGAGCGTGCAAAACGACAACCGTTTCTTTGCCAAAACGAAGGTCGATGGAGAAGAAATACTCGCATTACTGGACACAGGCGCCAGTGGGAACTGTATTGGCAGAGGAGCGAATGGTTTCTTAAAGAACCGGACGCGGCCGATAAGGAAGCTAAGTGAAGAATGTGTACGCACAGCCAGCGGTGCTGAGACCCAAGTAACCGGAGCCATAACGTTACCTGTAGAATGGGAAGGAGAAACCAAGGACCTAGAGTTTTTGATAGTTCCAGGTCTGACACAACGATTTTATTTTGGAATTAATTTCTGGGATATATTCGGCCTCACCTTCCTCGGTACAGGTGGACGCGAGGTTTCCGCCGTCGAAACAACACCGGATTTCGAACTTATGACCGGAGACCTAGACATGAACAATACACTCAAGCCCGAGACCGGCTACACCCCACATCGGCTTACTCCAGAACAATCTAAGCTGCAGCAAGTGATAGACACATATCCCTCTTATCTAGAAAAAGGATTAGGAAAGACGAGCTTAAAGCAACATGTAATTGAAGTGACCAACGAGGGCCTACCAATCAAACAGCGACATTACCCGATATTCCCAGTCAAACAGAAGCTGGTGTAAGCCGAGCTAAATCGCATGTTAGGTCTAGGCGTGATCGAGGAGAGCAATAGTAGCTGGAGTTCACCGGTAACTCTGGTGCAAAAAGGGCCGAAAAATCGCCTTTGTCTCGATGCGCGTAAAGTAAATTCCCGGGCGATCAAAGATGCATACCACATATTGAGGGTCTGTTAAGCCGACTACAGGAAACGTATTACATTTCCGCAATTGACTTAAAAGACGCCTTTTGGCAAATTCCTCTCGAAACCAAAAGTAGAGAGAAAACCGCGTTTACCGTGCTCGGCAGGCCACTTTATCAGTTTACAGTCATGCCGTTCGGCTTGTGCAATACCGACTAATGATAAAGTTATACCAGCAGCGCTACGCGAGAATGTATTTGTGTATCTGGATGACATACTGGTCTGTTCGCCTACATTTGAAGCCCACATGGATATGTTGAGCCAGGTCAGTGCCTGCTTACAGCGGGCAGAGCTAACGATAAATGTAGACAAGAGCAAGTTTTGCTACAGCCAGGCAAGATATTTAAGATATGTAGTTGGGGGAGGATGCATCCGAACGGATGACGCGAAAATACAATCGATCCAGGAATTACCCCAGCCTAGCTCCGCCAAACAGATGCGGAGGTTCCTGGGAATGACAGGCTGGTACAGGAGGTTCATCCAAAACTACGCCCAGACAGCGGCACCGCTTCACGATTGTGTGAAGAAAGACCGCATAAAGAAATTTGAGTTGTCTGAAGAGGCAATCAAGGCGTTTGAGCTTTTAAAAACCAGCATGGCAACAGCACCTGTACTCGTCACCCCAGATTTTAAGAAACCATTTACCATCCAATGTGATGCCTCTACCACTGGAGTGGGGGGAGTTTTGTTCCAAGCCGATGACGAGGGCGGAGAACATCCCATCGCCTATATGTCAGCCAAATTGAAAAAAGCACAGCGGAATTACAGCATTACCGAGTTGGAATGCTATGCCGCTATCCTCAGCATTACCAAATTTCGTGCCTACGTAGATGGGATGTCCTTCAAAGTGATCACTGACCACGCTAGTCTAAAATGGCTGATGGGTCAGAAAGACTTATCAGGCAGACTTGCGCCATGGAGTCTGAAGCTACAAGCGTTTGACTTCACCATAGAACACAGAAAAGGGTCACTAAATGTAGTCCCAGATGCTCTCTCACGAGTTCATATGGACGAGCTACAGAAGGCTGGTGCGGAAGAACTAGACATACACATCAACCTCGATTCGACAGCGTTCCAGCCATCGGATTATGTCAACCTAGTGCAGGCGGTGGACCAAAATTTAGGTAAAGGACCAGACCCTCAAACACCGGAAGGCTACGTCTATAAACGGATGGGATTCTGCCTAAACGACGCCGTGGATTAAACCCGAGCATGGAAGCTCTGGGTTCCCGCCGAGCTGCGACCCGATTTAGTCTGGAGAGCACATCATGCCATAACCGCAGGGCATGGGGGGCTGCACAAATCACTAGCCAAATTTAGACAGTTTTACTATTGGCCAGGGATGGCTGTAGATGTCCAAAAAGTAGTGAGGGAATGCGAGGTCTGTAAGATCACCAAGACCGCCAACAAAAATAATCGACAACCCATGGGAGAACAGCGGGTTACGGAGCGGGCTGGCCAAAGGTTGTTCATCGACTTTATGTGACCATACCCGAGGACCAAAGCTAGGAATTCGGTAATTTTTGTATGCCTAGACCATTTCTCCAAATTTGTCTGGCTACAGCCGATGAGACATTCAGTAGCTGCAGAGGTCATCAAATATCTTGAGACCAAAATTTTCCATCAATTTGGGGTCCCCGAGTTTGTACACTCGGACAACGGCAAACAATTTGTGTCTCAAATTTTTGGCGAGCTAATGACCCGCTACGGTATTCGACACGTAAAGACTGGACTTTACTCCCCGCAAGCGAACGCGGCTGAGAGGGTAAAACGATCTGTATTCCAAATTTTGCGAGCAACAATTGCCACTGATTAGCGAAATTGGGATACCCAACTAAGTCGAATAGAGCGTGCCCTTAGGAATGTCCTACACGAGTCGATAGGCATGGAACCATATTACGCAATGCTCGGAACGCGGATGGTTACCCATGGAACAGCCTATCCGACTCTACGGGAACTAGGGGGAATACAGGCAGGAGATTCACAGATAAGTCTCCCAGACAAGATGGAACTTATCCGACAAAAAGTGACCCAAGGATTAAACCGAACTCATGAATGCGCGGAAAAGGCGTATAACACCCGTAGCAAGCTCGTAAAGTTTTCCGTAGGACAAGTTGTCTATAGGAAAAACTACAGGCAGAGTAACAAAGCTGACGGATATAATGCCAAGCTTGGCCCGAATCGAATTCGATGTGTTGTACTCCATCGTAAGGGCAAAGCGCTATATGAGCTGGGCAATGCAGTAGGGAAAAGTGTCGGGGTATTCCGTGCTAAGGACCTGTATGTCGCCTAAACCTCTGAAAGTAATCCGACGACTCCAAAAGGCGACAATCTCAGAACTGCGTGATTGCACTAATTGGTATAAGCTCCCGATTACATGATGGGTAGAACAGTCATCAGAACTACCCCGATTCTGCTATAAAAGCCACAACCAGGGACCGACCAGTCACCAGACATGATGCAGTCCTCAAACACGTACAACCAAGCCATCCGAGCTGCCCGCCGACTTCGTCGGCTACAGGTTAGGTACGGGGACCAGGCATCATATCTGGCGCTCCTCGTCGAGTGGATGAACGTGCTTTGCCATAGCATCCACTTGAACGAGGACCATATCCAGCAATGCTGGATACAAAGATACCAGACAGAAGATGAAGAACTGACAGCTGAACTCGAGCGAGAGATCCGGCACCGGAGACGAGATGAGGAGGAGGACCAAAACCAGTTGCTCCGAGTCCAGGAGCATCTACAAAGGAGCCAAACACGCATCGCCCGGATACAACGGGAAACGTGGAAAATGAGCCGGCGCATGAATGAGCCGCGCGGTCAGAAGACTTAACCTTCATTTTTTTTTACATATTCTTTTTCATTTATGCTATATTATATATTTTATTATGAGCCATATCTTTTGTTTACAGGTATAAATATGTATGTTTGAATGTTTCCGTGCGACGCTGGAAAGCTTTTTCGTTATCAGCAATAATTATCTTAAATAAAAAAATAATAATAATAACATAATAAATAAGTACAATAATTAAATAATAAAGTAACAAGCCCGACTAGCTCATCTGAGACTGGGTTAAAGTAGTGGGTCGAAGCCACACGTAAATGGGCGCCTTAGAGAAAAAAAAGGGAGAAGATGAATAAATAGAAAAAGGGCCGTACGAAGTTTTCTTTTGCGAAGTCATTCCATGCGTAGCCACATCGATCACTTCGAGCCTGTTACGTACGCCCTCCCCATACAAAGATTAACCACTGTCTTAAGTTGAGGGTAGGGGCCCTAATGACTAACCACACTCCGATTGATAAGGGCAAAACAGCAAAAACAATTCGACAACTCATGGGTGTCGCGTGGCCAGAACAACGACCACGATCAACCTGCTCGTAACCGTCCCCAGTAAGGTGGCAAAGTGCACCAGCCGGCCGTTGACTCCTAAAATAGGGGAAATAGAGAAACAGTACCCCTAGGTGGGAACACCTAGTTAATTCATCCAATATGGGGGGGGGGGGGGGGGGGTCTAGCGAAAGCTCTAGTCCGGTATAAAAGACCCCAGCCAAATAGAGAAGTCAAACAGAAATTGTTCTTATCTCTCCCTGACAGTGGTCTAGAAGTACAACTACCATCAACACAGACCACGACTGGAAGAAGGCTGGTGTCCAGAAGGAAGTCTTGACCGTTTCCCTAGGATCAACTTCACCCAGGAGAAAGTCCTGATTACTGGTCCTGCGATCGACCACATTCTAGAGGAAGTCAACCTGCAAAATTCCTGAAGGACGAAAAGAACTAGTGAACCAAGTGTATGGCCTTAGGACCCCAAGATGGGTAGCAAAACGTCCAAGGTGGCCGGCAGCACCGCCCATGTGATTAACACAGTAGAGATCTTTGACCACCAAGATGATATTCAAGATGTCAACAAGACCATGGAGCTCATCGTTGGACTACTCCTGGTTATAGTGATCCTTAAGGTTGTAAAGATCTACAAGCGCTCTGTTCAGAGACGCCGCGACCAACATCATGCCCTGGAGAAAGTGGTGACCCACATCGGAGCCTAAGCAGAGCAGTTGCAGTGAAGTGAAACAACAAAAAGACAATAAAAACCCATAAAAGGCAAATAAACTGCATTCAAAGTTAACAAAAAGTGAATCGCCAAAAACAATTGCAAGCAATTTGCGAGTACATGCATTTCTGAATGCAAGTGTAAACAGAACCACCAAATACATACGTGAACAAGAAATTGGAGCTGCACCGACCAACCCCATCTCAAGCATTGGAACTGACGTGCGTCGCAGTGGAACTCTCATACGATGCATACATATCTATACAGCGATAGTGTTATTTTTTTTGTGTAATGTAATTTTTGTGTTTGGTTTTTGTAAACCGCCATCAAGTCTTGCTCATATATATATACATAAACCAATTATAAAATCTCCCAATGCCCAGGATCCGGAGCGTCGAGATCTCATCGCCCTTGATTAAAAGGAGGGTAAGTTCGTCGGAACACGGTTCCTTTCTTATAAATACAAATATATATATCCGTGAACCATGATTACCTCAGAAGCTTTAGCAAAAACTATAGACAATGATCCACAATTTAACGTAAGAGTTCTATACTTGTTATCAAAAGCAACCCTACCAATAACAGTGAATGAATTGGAGTACTTATAAAAGGCAATCTCTACCGTTCCAACGGTCATTGTCCTCTCCAGTCTAGATAAGAATTTATTTTTCGGCAATGTTAATACTTTCCTAGTTAAGACCAAGAATTAATCTGTTAGGAATTCATGTAATAATATATAATATCCATATATAATAGTTGTTTCATATATATAATCATTTAGATATACTTTTCTTTTTTATACCTTTTCTACATTTTTTATACATAATAATTAAATGTTAATTTTTCAGCGGCGATTATCACCCTTGTAATTGTATGTACAATTGCAAGAGCCCTTTGAGCGACGTTTGTAGTCGTGAATAGTCAGCATTTTGCTGATGTGTGCACCTTCACAGGTGGTAAAGTCGATACTCTCCGCTAATAAAATAATTGTCAATTAATTTAATTCCCATATGAACTAGCTAATATTATGTTACTCAACCCAGGCGCATGCCGACATAAATATTATTTAATAAATTTATAATGTGAAAAAGAATTCGAAACCATGGTGTGCTAGAGCTTCATTAAGGGGGTGTGCTGACGCGAGAAGTGGAGTAGGTCAAGAACAATGACATAAGTTTGACGGACAACCTTGACAAAAGGGGATCGTATTGCGCGGCCCGCGACGATCCATTGGCACACGAATGTGTGAAGGGGAGGGAATATGGCCAAAACACAGCCCGATCGTATTGCGATCAAGCGACTGCTAGGCTTGTGGGGCAGTGTGGACTGCAGGCACTTTTAATATTTATTCTCCCTATGTTGGAGAGGAGAGAGACTTACCAAGATCCCACGACCCGAATACGACGTAGCTTATGCCGGCAAATATAGAATATCGGAAGCCTCTCCCTCGGCCCAAGTCCCTGGCAGGACTCGGGCACTAATATGCCCACGTAACAACTGCTGGAGCTACCAAGTTCGGATTTGAGGAGGATACCGTGACCGTATTAACTGCCGCTAAGCTGGCTTTTTTGCGTAAGTATGTAACAGGCAGAAGAAAGCGTTTCCGACCTAATAAAGTATATATATTCTTGATCAGGATCACTAGCCGAGTCGATCTAGCCATGTCCGTCTGTCCGTCTGTCTGTCCGTGCGGATAAACGCTGAAATCTCGGAAACTATAAGATTCCTGAGCTTCTTTCGCAGCGGCAGTAGCATAGAATCTACTGCGGAGGCATCCAGACTCAGAAGAATTTTAGCAAAATCTCTAGCAACCATTGGCTATCTTAAAACCAATGCTGACAGCTGGACGGAAAACAGTCAGGAAACCCTTGACCTACTGTTAGACACCCACTTCCCTAAGAACACCCATGTAGTGGAGGACCTCTACATAGAGGAGAACTTAGACGACCAGAGTATTGACAACATTTCGAGCCCTGGCCGCATTCAGTGGGCTGTCAACTCTTTTAAGCCCTTCAAATCACCCGGCCCAGATGGGTTCTTCCCGGCCCAGCTACAACGGACACTATATATTTCCCTACCCTGGCTGACAGCCATCTTCCACGGCTGTCTTGCTCTAAACCATATTACAACATGGTGGCTGGACGTTAAGGTAATTTTTATACCGAAAGCCGGCAAACCCTCCCACACCAACCCAAAGGACTTCCGCCCGATTAGTCTCTCTTCCTTCTTGTTGAAGACCCTGGAAAGGCTAATTGACACCCATATCAGGCTAACCATCGACCAAAGCCTACTCTCTGACGCCCAGCATGCGTACCGTAAGGGTAGATCAACAGATACCGCCCTCCACTCTCTAGTGTACAGTATAGAGAGAGGTTTCCGCAATAAGGAATACTCTCTTGCAGCGTTTCTAGACATAGAAGGCGCCTTTAACAACGTCACCCCAACGGCGATTACTGGTGCTCTGACTGAACTGGGCATTAAGCGGCCCATAGTGGGACTCATACACACCATGCTAACCAGCAGAGTGGTGTACTCCACTATGGGATCGGCCCACTCGACCAGGAATGTCAGCAGAGGAACCCCACAAGGGGGCTCTTCTATGGCTTTTAGTGGTCAACAAACTGCTATCATAGAACAGGCGGGCACTAAAGTGGTAGCCTACGCGGACGACGTGGTTATCCTACTGCGGGGCAAATTCCCGCAAACCCTTTGCAATCTAATGGAGACAGCCATATCCACCCTCTCCCGGTGGACGGCTGGCTGTGGACTGGGAGTTAACCCAGAAAAGACCGAACTAGTTCTCTTTACAAGGAAGTATAAGGTACCAATTCTAATTCCCCCAAAACTACACCAAACGCGCCTAACCTTTAGCAACCAAGCAAAGTACCTAGGTGTCATCCTTGACAAAAAGCTCCTCCATAGGGAGGAAGTGGGGTTTCTTCCCCATGATAGTTTACTGGCTATACACTGCAATAGTCAGGCCCATTCTCCTCTACGGAAATATCGTTTGGTGGCCTTCCCTAGAAAAGAATTGCAACCTCCGGATCCTTCACAAGATCCAAAGAAGCGCAGAGCTCTGCATCAGTGGGGCGCTTCGCACCACCGCCACTGAAGCACTAAACACAATTCTCGACCTGCAACCCCTGGACCTACTTGCCAAAAGCTGGGAATCTACAACAGCGCTGAGGCTCCGCGAAGCAGCGGCATGGACAACAGGCTCTACGGGTCACTCCAATATCCTATCAAAACATACACTCTTACCACGTAGTACATACTACGTTCCACCCATAGTCAACTTCGAAAGAAGATACAAGATCTTCATACCCACCCGTACAGACTGGAACAACCTCCCACACCAATTCGAAAACGCCGTCAACATGTACAGGGGTGGTCAAAAGTATTTTCACAAAACATAAGTTAAATATACTCATAATTTGAACTTACATCTTGTTTACTTTAACATCAATGGAAAGTTAATTTGAATGCCGTTTTAATGATACAATACATTTCTTAACCCATTCAGTACTTATGAAAAGGACGAATTTGTGTTAAAATCTACTTTTTGAACTTTTTTCCTCTACTTGAAAACTACAATTTTTTGATGCAAAAAGTTTCTTCAAACAAAAATAATAGTAACTGCAAGAAGAATTTTTCAAAAATCATTTTGCTTATACTTTTAATGTTTTTTTGAAAATGCTTAGAAACATGCATTTGAGCCATATTTTTCTCTTCTTCATACAAATTTTTTTCGACATTGTGACTTTCAAAAAATCATAAAAAATATAAGCAAAATGATTTTTGAAAAGATCTTTTTGCAGTTACTATTATTTTTGTTTGAAGAAACTTTTTGCATCAAAAATTTAAGTTTTGAAGTCGAGGAAAAAAGTTCAAAAAGAAGATTTTCACACAAATTCGTCCTTTTCAATAAGTACTGATTGGGTTAAGAAATGTGTTGTATCATTCAAACGGCATTTAAATTACCTTTCCATTGACGCCAAAGCTAACAAGATGTAAGTTCATATTATGAGTATATTTAACTTTGTTTTGTGAAAATACGTTTGACCACCCTCGTACACAGACGGGTCCAAGCTTAACTCCCAAACAGGTGGGGGAATCTTTTCCCCCGAACTAGACATAAAAGTCTCATTCCGCCTACCAGACCACTGTAGTGTTTTCCAAGCGGAAGTCATGGCAATTCAGGAAACCATGACCCACCTGGTCCCGTCAGTATATCATGACATAGATATCTTCATCTTCTCGGATAGCTAACAAGCCCTCAGGGCCCTCGACTCCTACACAACGAACTCAAAAACAATCTCTGAATGCCGCAAATCTCTTAAAGAGATGGCCACTCATCTGAAAATCAACCTCATCAGAGTGCCTGGACACTGCAATATTGAGGGCAACTGCATAGCAGACTAACTAGCTAGACAGGGGACAACCGCCGCCATCCTTCGTGATAAGGACACGGCGGGTATGTCCATGGCTACCTGCAAGCTCCATCTCAGGCAGAGACTGTACACACTTTCCAACAACCGTTGGAACTCAATCTCAACATGCCACAATTCTAGACTCACATGGCCAAACTACAACTCGAAAAGAACAAAAACTCTTCTACAATGTAGCAGGGAGGATATCTCCACTCTCCTAAATGCCCTCACGGGCCACTGTCTTATAGGGACTCATGCGCTCAGGCTGGGACTCAGTAACCACGACTTCTGCCGCAACTGCAAACAGATAGACGAAGAGGAGAGCATCGAACACATCCTATGCTTCTGCCCAGCGCATAACCTAAAGCGCTTTCAAACCCTAGGTAGCTACACACTTCCGAACCTTGCGGCCATTCAGGGCGCAAGCATCCAAAAACTCTTGTTTCTTAAGAAGAACAGAATACTTCGGGAAAGTAGATAGCCCATTAGCTAGGGAAACGAATCTGTTCAGAGATCATGTGCTATCACAAGGGGTCCAATGTGGCATAAGTGAGGGGATTAGGTGGCGCATTTCAATCTCGCTTTGCTGCTTGCATATCTCCATTTCGCTTTGGTCCCTTTAGCTGAGTAACGGGTATCTGATAGTCGAGGTACTTGACTATAGCGTTCTTCCTTGTTTTTATACCCGTTACTCGTAGAGTAAAAGGGTATACTAGATTCGTCGGAAAGTATGTAACAGGCAGAAGGAAGCGATTCCGACCCCATAAAGTATATATATTCTTGATCAGGATCACTAGCCGAGTCGATCTAGCCATGTCCGTCTGTCCGTCTGTCCGTATGAACGCAGATATCTCGGAAACTATCAAAGATAGAGAATTGGGATTTCAGATTTAGATTCCGTAGCCTTGTACACCGCGCAAGTTTGTTATTCGAATATGCCACGCCCACTCTAACGCCCACAAACCGCCCAAATCTGCGGCGCCCACAATTTTCATGCTAGATAAAAAATTTTAACTGAATTGTATTGGTCTGGTCAATACCTATCGATTGATCCAAAAAAAATGTTGCCACGCCCACTCTAACGCCCATAACGCTTAAGTCTGTCTACCGCCGGTAGGTGTCGCATTTCAATCTCGCATTGCTGCTTGCATATCTCCATTTCCCTTTGGTCCCGACTGTTATCGTAGGCAGTCTTCTCGCTGCGCCGACTTCTCTGCTGACGTCAACAGCGGCACAGCGTTTTAGGCACACAAAAACAACAAAAAAGCTTTTTGCCTTCAGACATGTCACCGCATCCCTACTTCAGAATTGAAGGGTACCGATAAGCAAAAGCCCCTGAGCGCCAAAACTGGTTGTCACAAAACGACAGATCGGACGAGTCCAGCATACTTTTTGGCTGAAAACGTTTATATTCCCCTAGAAAAAGGAAAAAAAAAATATAACAATAAAATGTCGCTGAACAGAACGCCACCGCATAAGCACTCACTGCAACCACGATCTGCGCTCTCCAGAATCACAGCAGGAAAAACGCAAGCAAAGCGATTTGTGCCCAGACACATAGCTTGAAGATGTGCTGCAGGCCATCAACCAAATGGGCTAACGGTTCGACATCCTAGCAACGAAGGAGGAGGGTGCATATAGCCCCATATTGCATTGGACAAGGTGACCGAGAGTTTTGACGCCCTCAAGGCCGAGAACGAGAGTTATAGCAGCTGAAACGCGAAACAGACAAGAACAGAATGGAGCTCAACCGGTTGGCGCAAAGCAGCAAAGCTTGAAACCTTATTTTTAAAGGTCTTAACAAGGAGGATGCCTCAAAGTAGGGAGTAGAAAAGCTGCTGCGGCGCAAAATGTCGCTACCAAATGCTTCTCTAAGAGACAAACGGGTTCCTTATCACTGCAACAACGAAATGGGACTTCTGGCAGAAATGGAATCGATTTTATGACGTCGGAGTTACCAAGAAATGCAAAAAAGCTGGCTGGATCTTCTATGTACATCGACAGGGATCTTAGCCAACAGCAGCTGGTTCTTCTGCAACCCAAAAAAAAAAATCTGCATCAGTAAGGTATTCGTGAAGACTGACTCAATATGCGTTAGGAGCAAATGGATGAGTTCCAAGAACCACCAGCTTACCTGCAAAGGCAAGTCAGCTCTAGGCGACTTGACAGAAATATTAGGGATCAATCTGGAGGACTCGATCATAGATTATCTGCTCCCTCTATGTAAAGCCCTGGAAACAAAAAACTGGTAAAGAAAACAACAGTAAACAGAAATTCCGAAGGTATTATATGGAAGTTCTAGCATTTCTTTAAGCTGGTAAATTCATTTCAAATTTTTCTCCTTAACGATACCATTGTGGAACACAACATGCAGCAATGTAAGAGTTATTTCCCAGCAGAACGGACTGCAAGAGGGAGAGTTAGCAGTGGCCAGCCGAAAGGTACCCAAGCAGATCTAGTCGCAAGAGAGCTTTTCAAATTTTCAGATAGAACTGAATCTCAAATGGTACAAATTAAAACTTGACCAGCTGTATAATGCTATACAAGAGTCGCAGATTGAAACAGTAAAAAAATAATTGAAATGGAAGTTTTATCTTCGTAAGAGGCCAGGCGGCATCTACGATCGACTTCTGGCAAAATCAATTCAAAGGTATCCAGATAGTCCCTGAAACCTTATCTGATCACATGCCCACTGCCATTTTTCTCAAAATGCGTTCTGAATATGAGAACAATAATTCAAATCTTTTACCAAAGCTGCAATGGAGGGAGAGACACCGCCAAAACTACTCGAAAACACTCAAGCGTGGGATAAAAAGAGTCCGACGAGCAAGGCACAGATCCATGAAAGCGCTTTAATATGCCCTTCGCTCGGGCTCGGGAAACGCTAAGATCGAATAACAGGAGGCCAACTTTGAGGTTAAGGATTTATGTAGGATAAATAAAGCGGACTACTATAGGAGAATGGAGATCAAAGTTAACATGGTGAGAGACAGCAAAGAATCTGAACAAAGAATATCCTCAGACGTTTGAACGGCTCCAATAAAACACTGCACATCAAGGTTGAGCCTAACGTTCTAACACAACACCTTAAATCCTTTCTGGAGCAGAAAAACCAGATCGTGCAACAATTCTTGGCTACACCATTCACTGGCAATGGAGACCGTGATAGAGAGATGAGCCGATTTGAAGTGGAAGCTGCTATTGGGTTGGCAAGAAAGTCATGTCGTTTTTTTTCAATATTTTCAAAGATGATTTATTTATATCAGGACTTATAATTAATCAATTATGTATTGGCCGTTTTGTTCGACCACTAATGACCATCTCTCGGGCAGCTGCATAATTCCGCGCTCGAAGAACTTTTGGTCTTTTCCAGCAAAGAATCGAGACAAGTGGTTTTCGACAGCCTCATCTGAATCAAAGTTTTTACCATTCAAAGAGTTTTGAAGAGAGCGAAACAAATGGTACTCTGAAGGTGCTAAGTCCGGACTATAAGGTGGATGTGGTAGCACTTCCCAATTCAGCTCCGTTAATTTTTGCCGAGTGACCAAAGATGTGTGGGGCCTAGCGTTGTCATGGTGAAAGACTATACCCTTGCGATTAGCTAGTGCCGGCTCCTTTTCTTTAATTTTTTCCGCCAAATTGGATAGCTGGCGACAGTACACATCTGAATTGATGGTTTCATTCCGTCCCAGCAGCTCAAAGTGCACTACACCCTTCCAATTCCACCAAACAGACAGCATAACTTTCCTCTGATGGATATCGGCCTTTGATGTGGCTTGGGCTGGCTCATCTTTCTTGCTCCATGATCTTTTTCGTTGGACATTATTGTAAACAACCCACTTTTCGTCGCCAGTAATGATCCGCTTCAAAAAAGGATCGTTTTTAATCCGTTGCAGCAGAGAATAGCAGATGTTGATACGCTTAGTTAGGTGAATTTCCTTTAAGTTATGCGGAACCCAAACATCGAGCTTGCTTACGTAGCCAAGTTTCTTCAAATGGTTTTCAACCGTTGTATGCGACACACTGAGCTTCTCTGACATCTCCCGCGTTGAATAGCGCCGGTTTTCATCCAGCAAAGCCTGAATTTGTTCGTCAAAAACGGCCGATGGTCGACCAGAACGTGGGGCGTCTTTAACTCCAAAATCTCCAAGCCTGAATTTGGCAAACCAGCGCTGACATTGGCGATCACTCATGGCATCTTTACCATACACTTCGCACAATTTTTCGCGAGCTTCGACCGCTTTTTTTCCTTTTCGGAAGTAAAAAAGCAAAATATGCCGAAAATGCTCACTTTGGTCCTCCATGTTTAATTTGCTATAGCTTCCACAAATGTTATCGAATAATTACCAAATTTTCGTCGATAGTACCTAAGACAATAAGCTTTAAAACGATACTAAACGATTAGTCGTAAATAAATTAGATTAAAAACGATTACTAAAAAAAACGACATGACTTTCTTGCCCACCCAATATAACAAGAGCAAGAATGGCAGGGCCCCGTGAACAGACAGGATTTCAGCAGAGTTTCTAAAAAACGCTCCGCATCAGAAAGAGTATTTTTCTGCCAATTCGGCAATCATAAAGAGTTTCGCTGCAATAATCTTTGCGCGGCTAAATAACTGGGTCTAAAAACATATGTTCTGAGAGAATACCAAGCTGACTTTAGGCGGGGGTACTCTACAGTTGACAGCATTTTGGTCCTGGTCGCCATAGCCAAAGAGTATAGGAAAAGAAACTCTAAAATACACATGTGCTTCATCGAGCGTTTGACAACATCGACCGGCATAGCCTCTTCCTCTGGAGTATCCTCGGAATACTAAAATGTGTTTATAGTGTTAATACAGCATTGCTATGGAACGAAAAGTCTCTGACGGAATGGTTTACATGCAACATGGGAGTAAAGCAAGGATGCCTTTTAAGTTGACGATATTACAGCTGCCCTTCCAGCGGGCGTTAATATAGGAGCGGAGCATGTAAAAGTGCTTATGTACGCGGACTACATGGTCATCATGTCAAAAAACAAGCCCATGCTACAAATAATTATCGACGCCATGCAGCAGTGCTGCCAAATCTGGTCATGGTAATACAGGATGGCAGAGAACGCTCTGCACAAAATGCACTAGTTTCTGTTGTTATTTTCCCTCCGATTCCAGGTGTTTTAATCGGTGACGACACTTAGCGGATTTGCCATCCTCCGTGAGATAAGATTCTCCTCGACACGTTTGTAGTTGGCCGGTTGGTCCCTGTAATAATACCTTGACGATCGCGAGCAGAACATGTTCTCTAGGTTTGTCGTAGCATGTGGTGGTTACTGCGACGGACTGGATTGCTTGTCGGTTCTATGTGTAACATTGAATGATGCCATTGTTGGCAGTTTTGACAAGTGGCCAGTGATCCACAGCTTTCAACCTTCTGAGCGTTACACATGGGGAACGGCTACACGCCCAAAACTGGTGCAGTCCTAGGTGACAAATCCTGCAGCTCTCTTCCATGTGGACTGACTGATTGCGAAACGTTTTTCGCTTCCAGAAATGTCTCTTCTAGACATTTGTTTTAAAGATTAGTGATGTTTCTCTTTTCATCAATATAGTATTCTATTTGTACACCCAGAAAAAAATCCGTTCGAAAATCAAGCCCAAACGGGGCAAAAAATGCGTAAGCCCGTTTGTTGACAATTCATGAACGGTTGTTCATAAAATTTGACCGAAACTTTAGGGTTGAGTTCCGAACAAATGGTGTCAGCTTAAGAACATTTCGGGCTTAACTTGCGAACATAAAAATCTAAAAAAAAATTAGGTTTGTGTACATGCTAGACTTTCTGGACGCCTGGTAGAGATAAATTTAATTTCCCATCTTATGTTTTGTTATTGCTAGAATTTAATGTATTTTGGTTATTTTGCTGATGACAAAGAGTTTATTTATTAAGAGAAGTACATATAAACATTAGAAATAATATTTTAATAAAACTTACAATTCACAACCGTCTTCTCACGGACTCGAACCTGTGCTACCATGTGCTTAAGGCGGACGCTCTAGCAGATGGACCACCGAGCGAAGTTTTCGAGTGCGGAAAATCGGGACATTATACCTACATACATGTTTTCATGAACGGTGTTGATAATCTAAGAACGGCGTTTTCCCCATTTCTGTCAACGCATTTTTCAGTGAAGCGTTCATAATTAAACCTAAATTTTCATAATTTGACCACGCGGCGTTCGTTTTTTATGAACGGAACTTAGCGAACGGATTGTTGTCAAATCATGAAAAATGTTCCTGATTTTTTTCGTTCTTTTTTTTCTGGGTGTATGTATAGTAATTATACCCGTTACTTGTAGATTAAAAGGGAACAGGCAGTAGGAAGCGTTCCGACCCCATAAAGTCTATATATTCTTGATCAGGATCACGAGCCGAATCGATCTAGCCATGTCCGTCTGTCCTTCTCTCCGAATGAACGCTGAGATCTCGGAAACTATAAGAGCTAGACTATTGGGATTTGGCATAAAGATTCCTGAGCTTCTTACGCAGCGCAAGTTTGTTTCAGAAGCGTGCCACGCCCACTCTAATGCTCACAAACCACCAAATTAGCGCCGACAGCTCTTTTTGCTCTCACCTTTCTGCACATGCCTATGTTTCTGGCAGCGCCAAGAAAGAGAGGCAAAAATCATTTAAATTTATGTATGTTTTCTAAACATGAACCATCTTAAAGCGTATTATGTATACTTGAAAATAAATATTTTTAATATTTGTTCAATAAAATGCTTTGCGAAATAGCTTTGTTTGAAAGAGTTATATTTGTTGCACATTTCGGTTTCCAATTATTTACACACAGATGCATAAATACATATGTCATTGTCTGGCTATTACGACATTGATTTTCTTAACTTCTTGAAAAGCTTGTGCGCGTTGGAGTGGACGTGGCAATGAATTTTAGGACAATCGATAGGTATTGATGAAACCAATACATTTCTGTTCAAATTATTATTTTAGCATCAAAAATGTAAGCGTCACAGTTGCACTCTGCGGAAATAAACTTGCGGTGCGCAAGAATATCAAGAATCTACATGTTGAATTCCAACTTTCTAAATTTCATAGTTTCCGAGATATCAGTGTTCATACGTATGATAGGTATTGACGAGATTGATAGGTATTGACGAGAGCTACCCATTTATGTTACATTTTTAATTTAAGCATTAAAAGATTAGGAGCCACTTGACGAAACAAACATGCGCTGCATAAGAATGTCAAGAATCTGCACGCCCAATCCCGGTATTGCAGCTTTTATAGTTCCTGAGGTCACGGCGTTCATACAGACAGACGGACTATATCGACTTGGCTAATGATCCTATTCAATAACATATATACTTTGTCGGAAACGCTTCCTTCTGCCTGTTACATACTTTCCGACGAATTTAGAATACCCTTTTACTCTACGAGCAACGGGTATAACAAGGAAGAACGCTATAGTCGAGTACCCTGACTATCAGATACCCGTTACTCAGCTAAAGGGACAAAAGGGAAATGGAGATATGCAAGCAGCAAAGCGAGATTGAAATGCTCCACCTACCCGCGATCTCAATATATGGTTATGTGGGCGGTAGACAGATTTAAGCGTTATGGGCGTTAGAGTGGGCGTGGCAAATTTTTATTGGGTCAATCGATAGGTGTAGACGAGACTAATAAATTTCAGTTAACATTTTTTTTAGCATGAAAATTGTGGGCGCCACAGGCTTAGGTGGCTTGTGGGCGTTAGAGTGGGCGTTGCAAACTTCTTTTTGAATCAATCGATAGGTATTGATGAGAAAAATTTCATTTTGGATGGTTTGTGAGCATTAGAGTGGGCGTGGCACGCTTCTGAAACAAACTTGCGCTGCGTAAGAAGCTCAAGAATCTTTATGCCAAATCCCAATAGTCTAGTTCTTATAGTTTCCGAGATCTCAGCGTTCATCCGGACAGAAGGACAGACGGACATGGCTAGATCGATTCGGCTCGTGATCCTGATCAAGAATATATTGATTTTACGGGGTCGGAACGCTTCCTACTGCCTGTTACATACTTTCCGACGAGTCTAGTATACCCTTTTAATCTATTGAATAATTAACAATTTGAACAATTTGTCATTTTTGTTTTTCTCTCTCTTTCTCCAATAAACTCAATACTGTAGGGATATTTTTGCAGCCAGGATATGTTCAGGGGTTAGTTAGGGCCTCCTAGACCGTAGTTATCAGGCGTGGTTTTGGATAAAAATGGGGAAACCAATCGGGAAGGTACGTGACCGTACCCAGCATCTGCTGGCGGACCCTGTACTCGGTATACAGCTGCGATAAAATTCTATGTACGTTTCAGATTTCAATAGTAACTACGATCAAATTCGGTTAGCTGAGATAATTTTTTTTTATTATACGACCAAGGTCGGTCGACTCGGTGCTTAATTACGATAAACTCGAGCCAGCCCCTGGGTTTTATTACTAGTTACGATCAACTCGGGCGAGCCCGCTAAGTTTTGTTGTTGATTACGATAAAACTCAGGCGAAACAAAAAACTCTGGTGAACCCTGGGCTTTACTACTTATTACGATAAAACTGGTAGTGCGCGGGTGGGGCTTCTCGCTCTATGGATTTTCTCTATCCATACTGCCCTGCAGTGCATTCACATGTCCCAAAAAGAGATCGACCGACGATCGTTTATCCAGTGTTGCAAAGCACTAGAAGGCAGTAAAAGGACTAACAACTGTTACGTGGGCATATTAGTGCCCGATTCCTGCCAGGGACTTGAACCGAGGGAGAGGCGTCCGATATTCTGGCACCATTTGCCTGCATACGCTACGTCGTATTCGGGTCGTGGGATCTTGGTAAGCCTCTCTCCTCTCCAACATAACGAGAATAAATATTAAAAGTGCCTGGAAAATAATATTAGTTCATAAAGTTCGTCAGTCGTCAGTCCACACTGCCCCACAAGCTTAGCTGTAGCTTGATCGCAATACGATCGGGCTGTGTTTTTGGCCACATTCCCTCTCCTTCACACGTTCGTGTGCCAATGGATCGTCGCGGGCCGCGCAATACGATCCCCTATTGTCAAGGTTGTCCGTCAAAAGTTATGTCATTGTTCTTGACCAACTCCACTTCTCGCGTCAGCACACCCCCTTAATAGAGCTCTAGCACTTCATGTTTTGATATCCTTTTACATTACAAATTTATTGGATAATATTTATATCAGTGAGTGCCGTAGATGAATAACATAATGTTGGCTAAATCATATGGAAATTAATCTAATTGACAATATTTGGTTAGCGGAGAGTTTCGAATTTACCACCTGTAAAGGTGCACACATCAGCAAAATGCTGACTATTCACGACTACAAAACGTCGCTCAGAGAGCTCTTGCAATTGTACATACAACAACAAGGCTGATACTCGCCGCTGGAAAAGTTTATAGTAGTCTATAAAACTGTAGGATACTGCACGGATATTTATATATGTATGTTTATAAGAAAGGAACCGTGTTCCGACAAACTTACCCCCTCTTTAAATCCTGGGCGATGAGATTTCGACGCTCCGGATCCTGGGCTTTGGAAAATATTATATTGGATATATATATATATATATAAATATACGTGCACCAAAATACGGCTGTTCTTAAGTATACCAATTCACTTAAACACAAAATATATAGTTATATTATGCCCGAGGCATGCGACTTCTTCAACGGCTGTTCATCATGATTCGCACTTTGTCTATCGATTCGGTTGGTTTAAATGTATTTCAGTGCATGTTTGAATGCTTCCAATGTTTTTATTTTGTTGATTTTCACTTGTTCTCCAATTGTATTATTAGAGGATATTGGTCTTTGGTTATGCATGACTTCACTTTGGTTGGCTCGATTAACACATTTATGTTGCATCACAACTTTCTCCGACGTATGCTATTGGTCGCTACGCCTCTGAACGGATGGCTCTTACAGGTTAACAATTTTCAGGAGCATGGGGATCACGGGTACTGCGGCTACCAACATTACAGTATGAAAGATGTCGTCCTTATTGTTGATCCTCTCCACGTTCTTTGATGACAATGGCGGCGCTGGTCCGACACATGAGAACCTTTCGAGCTGTGATTTGTGTCCTCCTCAAGGACTGTTAGATATGGTGGCTGGCCCTAGTGGCAAAAGTCTCCGTGGACGACTACCCCAGGGAAAGTCGTCTTCCCTCGGAGCTGCCGACTTCCGTCAGCAAGACACACAAATGGATTCTCCTCTAAGCTCTATTTGTCTAAGGTCTTTTATACCAGACTAGAGCTTTTACCTGGCTGCCGGTATGGATCGGATAAACTAGGTGTTCCCACCTAGGATTACGGTTTCTTGATATCTGCTGTCTTGGGAGTCAACGGCCGGCTGTTGCCCTTTGCCAGCTACCGGAGTATGGTTACCAGTAGGTTGATCGTGGCCGTTGTTCTGGCCACGCGACACCCGAGAGTTGCCGAATTGCATTTTCTTCTGCCTTTACCAGTATGAGTCTCGGTAGTCACATGCACCCCTCCCCCTGGCTAAAGATTCGTCGGTGTTTCTCTATGTGAATCTTTCTATGTGGAGGGCGTACGTAACAGGCTCGAAGTGATCGATGCGGACCGCATGGAATGACTTCGCAAAAGGAATCTGCGTACGACCATCGTTGTCTGTACCGTGTTTCTTCTCCTTTTTAGGCGCCCATTCACGTGTGGCTTCGACCCACTTCTCTGATCAAGAGTCTCATGTTTTAACGGCTGAGCTGTTCGGGCTGATATCTCCACTGCTGTTGCTTTATGTTAAAGGTATATTATGTACTCTATTATTTTTCATAAACTTGGAATCTGTGTTTGATCTAACTGACGATCTGTTAAAGCATATTTATTAGAAATGTTTGATTTATATGTTTGTACTTTTGTACTATTAGGAAAGCTTTGTAGTGTTGGGCATATTTTTCGCAGTACTTTTTAACCAGCGGTCCACTAGGAGACCCTCCCTTTGGAATTCCGCTAGCGAAGTTAATGGGGATGTTGGATGGAATTCACGAAAGACTTGTTGGCGGCTGAGGTCATACAATTCTTGCAATCGGTCCACGCGGAACAGGAAACTTTCAACTGTCATGCCGCGACCGCTTCCATCGAACTTTAGGTTCCATCTGTCTAATCTGACGTCTTTTGGTCTCGGTCCCTGAAACGATGAGCTCCAATCGATCTCTGGGTGCAGTTGGTGACTCGTCTCCCTCTCGTTTGTTCTGGACTGCCTGTAGGACGGGGTGTCCATCCGCCTAGATGTTCTTAACCGGTGCATCTGGCTATTGAGCATGTCCTGTGTTACCGGTTCCAGAGGCGGGGTCTCTTGGTATCTCAAGAAGCTGTCCGTTGGATTCGGAACAGTACGGGGCGGCGAAGGCAGTCCCTTCTGTTCGGGTCTCCTGGATGTCGGAGACTGCAATTCTGTTATCTGTGCTTTCAGCGCTTCTATCTGGGCACTCATTTCACGCTGCATTTCGTTGCTCTGCCTCAAGAGCTCCATCAATCTTTGTTCACGTCGCTCGGCAGCCTCTAAGTTGTCCTCCTCGTGCCTCTGAAATTGGCGAAGCATACTTGATCTCCCTTTCGACGGTCCTAGGGGTAGATTCTCCCCACCGGCGGCTCCTTCCATCTCAGTATATTGGTCCAAACTGTTTTCTTCGGAGAGGGTATCTACCTGTCCTGGCTGATTCTGTGCGACCTCCCACGGCTCTCTTTCAGATGAGTCTCCTAGCCTTGGCGCGCTCGCACTCCGGGGTTGGTGATTGTCTCCGCGCGTTGTTGCTCGGGTCACTCTTCCGGTGCTGGGTTGGAATAAGATCTTCTTCTTGGCCCCCTTCATTTATATGATTGGACCTTCTTTAAAGGCCTCCGCTTTCTTTTTATAGATTGTCACTTTGTGCGGATTAATACACACACTAAAATTTTTGCGTTTTGGTATAAAAGGTTCACTTGATTCTTTTCAAAACACCCGGTCAGCGACGTATACGCTGAATAAGTCGACAATAAAAATGTTTATAAACTGGGGGTGCTTCTCTCTGATTCTCAAGTTTCTCTTCGGTCAAGAACCGTCCGATATTTAAGCCCCAAAAATAAAACAAAATAAATATCCCTAACTAGGGGTGTTAGCCGCTTCTACACAACGCGGTTCCGCTAAGCTAACATGTCCTTACTTTCCCTTTTCTAGACATCCCAAATGTTTCAAACGGAATGCTGTGTCTAGATAAGGAATCTGTCCAAAAACCCCCTCCCGCCAGTCGTCGGAAAACAAGTTGTTTGACCGGGCTCCACAACCGTCTCCTATTTCTCTGGACTCGAACCAAGCAAACGACCTGACCAACTAGGCTAATACGTTGTGGGGCGTCGGCCAGAGAAACTAAAAATCGTCCACCGCCCAAATATGTCAAGGGAAACAGCAAAGACTGGAACCAAGCAAACGACCGGACCAATGCCTAGTACGTTGTAGGGCGTCGGCTTTGCGTTTCCTGTCAGTTCCCCCACCCCCATTCTGTCCTGGATCGACAAACGAACAGTAGACCCGCACCGCAACTGCTAAATGCGTTACCGTAATGTTGCGCTCCTGCTCTTTCTGGACTCGAGCCAATTCAAACGACCGGGCAAATGCTTAGTACGTCGTGTGGCGTCGGCCAGAAAGCACCTATAAATTGTATCTACGTTAATTTTAACAAATAGTCGTTCAGCACTTAGTTGTAGGTATTGTATTATAAAAAGGATAACTCATAGTTCTTACTATGCGAGCTTAACCACAAAATTAATGGCTGTTTTTGATGCATCAGCAAAAACAACAAATAATTATTAGTTATTATAATAAATGTCTTAATGATATTATGTGGATTGGACGTAGAGTTCAAAAAATATTTTTTTGACATCATTTTAATATGGCGCAGATGGCAGTAGATGTAGTTTCGGCGGACATTGAAAAAATGTATCGCCAAATAAATATAGCGGAAAGCGGTCAAGAATTTTTGCATGTCTTGTGGAGATATTCTCTAAAAAATAAAATCAAAGAATATACTGCTTCGGCTCCATATTTAGTAAAAAAAATGTAAAAATCCACTAATCAGTGGAATTATAAAAAATGATTTCTAAATGATGATTTGCTGGCAGGATCAGACAGCATGAAAGAATCCACAGAAATTGTTATACAGGTCTCATTGGAGTTAGAAAAAGTGGGGATGAGTTTATGAAAATGGATTTTAAATCATCAAGAAATTATTAAAAATGTCAAAAATGCTGGAGAATACAAAACATTAAGCATTGAAGAGAATGAGTCCGTAAAGGCTTTAGGACTTCAATGGGAACCTTTTAAGGATGAATTAAAGTTTTGTTGTAAATTTACCACCAGTAAAAAAATAAATAAAAGGCTTGTATTGTCGAACCGAGTCAAAATATACGATTCATTAGGATGGCTATTACCAGTTAATATTTTTGGGAATTATTTATGCAAAGAATTTGGTTAGAGAAAATTAATTGGGATCAAGAATTAGAGGTGAATGATTAAACCGAGTGGAAGATGTATGAAGAAAGTTTAAAATGTGTAGAAAAAATTAGGATTCCGAGATGGATAAAAACACATGTAAATTTTTCAGTTCAGCTTCACGGTTTTGCAGATGCTTTTGAAAAAGCGTACGCAGCAGTTGTATATGCAAAGGTAGAAGATTCGGTCACGTTAATAGCTAGTAAGAGTAAGGTAAATCCTAAGAAAAACAGAAAGACAATTTCTAAGTTAGATCTTTGCGCAGCCCATCTTTTAAGTAAACTAATGCAGAGAAGGGAATCAATTTCAGACATAGCAGAAGATTTTGCATGGAGTGATTCCACCATTACATTAGCTTGGATACGTAATGGGAACTGCAAAGATAATTTTATTAGTCGTAGAACTGATGATATTAAAAAACTATGGGAGTCACGTAAAGTCGGAATATAACCCTGCAGACATTGCCTGCAGAGGTATTTGTGCCACCAAATTAAAAGATTGCTCAATTTGGTGGAATGGGCCAAAATGGCTTTCAATGTCTAAAGACCAATGGCCAAAGTTTCAATTGGAACAAAAAAAAGATATAGTTGTTAATACTGTAATAACGAGTTCAGAAAATAACGTAAATAAATTAGATGAAAGATGTTCAAGTTTTCAAAAACGAGAGCGGATTGTAGCTTGAATATTAAGGTTGATAAATATTAAATTTAATAAGGCTTCATATTCAGCTTTTCTGACAGTTGATGAATTAAAAATCGCTAGAATGATTTTGTTAAAAAACAACAGGAGCGTCAGCTTATGTCAGAAATAGTTTGCTTGAGAGACGGTAAAGAAATCGAATCTAAGAGTAAAAAAATTATGGTTGCACCCATTCTTAGGCAAAGATGGAGTTCTTAGAGTGGGTGGAAGGCTTCAAAATAGCAATATGCGATTTGAGGTCAAGCACCCAATAATATTAGATAAATGTCACCTATCTGATTTGATATTAAAAAGGCTCACGCAGAGACCTTACATGGTGGAATTAGTCTAATGAAAATCCAAGTTGAAAGGATATTTCACTGTGGACGGCAGTACTCGTAGTGGCGAAGCGCGCAAGAGAGCGTGCGAAGACAACTACTATATATAGCCGCAGAATTTAAAATCTGCCGTTATGGTCCGATCGTAACGAGTGATACACCAATCGAAAGGTATCGCAAAAACTAAGAAGATTGCATACCAAGACTATAGATTTATTTGGGAGAAAAAGCGGTGAAAGTGTAAAAGTAAAAATTTAGAAAATTGATGCTCCTGGATACGGGGGTATAAAAGCCCCCGATTGTTTAGCTAGTTTTGTTTTTACTGAGAATACGTGTCGAATGACACCTCATTTGTTGAAATCCGATGTCCCGTTCAAAAGTAATTCAAAAACAAAATTTTCTTCTTCTTCCCAAAATAAAAATGTTTGTCCCTTTGTTTGTTGGTTTGTATGCATCCCATCTTAGTTTTAGGGTTTTGAAAACCCTATAAGTGTATATAGTATCTTGAAATAGAAAACGTTTGTTCTACGACTTTTGTAAAAACCCGCTAGTTTAGCGGAAAATCCAAAAAAAAGCCAGATTTAAAATGCTTATAGTATCTAAACAAGTAATGCTACAGAAACGTGCTGTATATCTCTGAAAATATAATTTAATTTGCTAAATACTCTATATACAGTAAAATTGTCTGAATATAATAGATTTAGAGTTATGACAAAAAGTTATTTTTTAAAACCACTTTTTGACTATTTTCTCAAAATTGAGTCGAACGATTTCTTTTTTAATTTCAAATCATATAGCCCTTAAGATTCCTCAACTTTTGATCTATAACACTTATTGCCCTAAAAATTACCGTTTGGAAGATATTAAGCGATAAAAAGTGCAACTCGTTTCAGCTCCGGATACGAAATATTTCATACTTATTGGAATAAACCAGAAAAAAACCAATTTGATGAAAAATATTCTTATTAGATTTTTCAAACGGAAAATCTGTTATGGTTTTAGGGTCCTTTACTTGCATGAAGCTAATCGAAATAGGAAACTTGATTTATTTGTTCTACCACCTTGGAAAAACCCGCTAAACGACAGATTTCTCTTGGAATTTGAAACTATACAGCCCTTGAGATTCCAAACTGGTGCTATTAAAATAGGTAATTGAAGCGATAAAACTTGTTATTAAAAAGTTTTATATTCATATTAGATGTTTCATTCTTATTAGAATGTGAATGTAAACAACCCATACCTTATTAGAATAAAGTAAAGCCGAAGTGGAACGTGAAAGTTTATTATAGTCTTTATACATTTTTTAGAACTATATATTTATGTACTTAAAACTAATGAAGGAAAAACTTTTCTTACAATTCTTAGAACATTTTAGTAGCTAAGTAACAATTACATAATGTAAATTAATTATTTGAGACGAGTTTGGTTTCGCGTGGCGATGACCGTCACGATTTATTTCCAAAATTCAACTAACTCATAAGTACACAAATTCTTAAAATGTAAGCTAGCCCAATGCTCTGAAACTGCTGACCCGGCGACTCGTGCATTGGGTTGGGCAACCGCTGCTTCCGTCGCAGTGCATTGCCAGCTGATTGTGCTGACCGTAGCACCGTCGCTGTGCAATGTCCGCAGGTGACGCTGGCCTTGCATTATTCCCGTCTGGTTATGCGGAATTAGCCTGGGAACTTTCTTGTTGCTGGGCGACCGTGTTAACTTGTACATTGTACATATATTCATAGATTACTTTTGTATGTACTGGGAAATATTACCCATTGAAAATAAGTGTTGACATTATGTGTCCTAGGATAAAAAAACTATTTCAGGAAAATAAAGGAACCATTTCAGAAATAAGCAAATACTTCTCCAATGATTACTTTGTACTTTCTAAACATCCGGCAAATATTATGGATTTGTTATGTTTTAGTATCCAAGCAAAAGGTGCATACAAATGTACCTATGTATATATATTACTTTTGCAGGTATTGGACATATAACTCACTGAGCCGTTCTTTTACAAACCGAACGGATTTGGCAAAAAATAACATTTTACATATATTGTAAAACAAACAAAAATCTGTGTGCTTGGTTTTTCAATAGCCAAGCCATATGGGGACGACTCCTAGTCATGATATTGGGGTACTTAAACTCTTGTGCAAAAAAAAAACTGCTGATATCAAACAAAAACACCTCTTAACGAGGTAAAGATATTTCCTAAAGAAAATATTACGAGAATGTGTTTCTTGTGCGAGATATCGACAATGTACAGGTAAACAAATAATAAATAGAGTTAGTGCTTCATAACCCTTCATTAATACAGGAATCGACTATGCGGGATCACATCACCTGAAATGCTTAAAAAATCGGGGTCACAAAAACTGATGGAGGACTTAACTTTTCCGATTTCCCCATTTGAATCTTATCTTAATTTTTCGGCATCTTTACGGCAAATTCACGGCTCCTATGACAAATCTCCGCCGCGGTTCCGCGACGGACCGATGTCTCACAGCGCGATCAAGTAACTGCCCTCTCGCTCTCGCTCAAACGAAGAACGGTCCTCAAGCAAAAGCTTTTGATTTGAAACTTAGCAAACGAAAATGGTTATATGTGTCGGGTCTTATTCCATCGCCCAAAGGCAATGCTGTTGGCGGGGCCCTGAGCTGATACTTTCTTCTGCTTCTCGATCCAGATTTTCTAGCTGCTTGACAGATTCCAAATATAATTGGGGATGACCTCCACAGATTTCGCTCGAACACACGGCGGCCGCGGAGAAACCTTTTGTGGACGGCCGGTAGCTGCCGAAAAAGCTCAACGTTACTCACTAGACCCAGAACATTACAACTCACCCTAATCCGTAATTAGTTTGCTGATTATATTTCCTTTTTTTTCCCGTGGCCCAGAAAGGTGAACAGGCTGACCTTAGTCACTCGCGCTAACAGGACCTCACTTCGGAGGTATTTGGGGAGCAGGTGTTAAGTCCGTTAAGTATCATTGGGGATAATACCTTGACTTTCGAAGAAATGTCAACTCTGTTATGTCAGATAGAAGGTGCTAAATTCAAGACCGTTATATACTACGGGGGACGATATTCAAGATAATGAAGTTCTAACACCCGGTCACTTTTTAGTAGGTAGACCACCATTAGACGTGGTTGAGTCAATAGAAGACCATGAGAAAATTGGTAGCCTTGATAGGTGGAATCTGATTCAAAAAACAAGGAAGAACGCTATAGTCGAGTACCTCGACTATCAGATATCCGTTACTCAGCTAAAGGGACCAAAGGAAAATGGAGATATGCAAGCAGCAAATGCGCCACCTACCGGCGGTAGACAGATTTAAGCGTTGTGGGCGTTAGAGTGGGCGTGGCAAAGTTTTTTTTAAATCAATCGATAGGTATTGACGATACCAATACATTTCAGTTAAAATTTTGTATCTAGCATGAAAATTATGGGCGCCACAGATTTGGCCGGTTTGTGGGCGTTAGAGTGGGCGTGGCATATTCGCGTAACAAACGTGCGCTGCGCTCAAGCCTAGGGAATCTAAATCTGAAATCCCGATTCTCTATCTATGATATTTTCTGAGATATCCGCGTTCATACTTACGATTTTTTGAAGTTTGTGGGCGGTTTGTGGGCGTTAAAGTGGGCGTGGCAAACTTTTTTATGTCAATCGATAGGTATTGATGAGAACAATTCATTCAAATTTAAATTTTTACTCTAGCATCAAAACTGTAGGAGCCACAGTCTTGGGCGGTTTGTGGACGTTAGAGTGGGCGTGGCAGTCTACTGAAACAAACTTGCGCTGCGTAAGAAGCTCAGGAATCTGCACGCCAAATCTCAATAGTCTAGGTCTCATAGTTTCCGAGATCTCAGCGTTCATCCGGACAGACAGACGGACATGGCTAGATCGACTCGGCAGTGATCCTGATCAAGAATATACATATATACTTTACGGGGTCGGAAATGCTTCCTTCTGCCTGTTACATACTTTCCGATGAATCTAGTATACCCTTTTACTCTACGAGTAACGGGTTTAACAAATAAAAGTTGTCACCTAGGGAACCTTCATAGCTTCGAGAATCAATACAAAATGCGAAATCGGTTAATGGAACTGAAAGAAAATAATAATCTATTTATGATGCAGAAGAGATCCAGAAGCAAACGTGCTCCTTTCGAGTTCATGGGTTCATTATATTACATTTTGTATGGAATCATGGATGAAGATGATAAGAAGCAACTAGAAGAAAATATGAGAAATCTATTAAATAACACCAGTTTACAAAAAAATTGATGAAATACGCCTTTAAGGAAACCTTTGTTTTCCGGTAAGGTATATCTCCCTAATTAAGAAAAGGGCACTTAAAATTTTTTCTATGGTACCAATTTTTTTTAAAGTGTAAAAAACGTTTTTCTTACTTTACATTTTCTAACTCAAGTTCTGATAGACCGAATTCGGTCATCAAAGACTCATTTTACAGGTAATAGAATGCCCTTTTACTTTCTTAAACACATCATCGAGTTCCATTCATTAGTTTAGAAGCTACACTTCGTCAAAGTTGAAAAAGTTGGAAAAAATGCAAAAACGCTGGCATAAATGGCTTCTTTAAAAATACACGCCTAAAAACCGAAATTAGTTTTATGTTGTTTTCTTGAAGGCTGAACCTTAACGGAGAATATGCGCCATTAATCACGACAATCCGTGGGTAAATCGATTTTTTACAGATTCTTAAACGTATATACCCAAGTTCAGTATTCGGGAGCAGCGGCCGTTAAACATTATTTTAAATTTTCAGTGTTGGGGAACGTAAGCATTTCTTTCTATTAGTGCTGGGCAAGCTAAAAAGTATGAGATTGCAGTTACAAGGAAATCATTTTCATATATTTTTGGCAAGGAAATAGCACGGCGAAAAACGTTTTTTACACTAAAAAAAAAATTGGTACCATAGAAAAAATTTTAAGTGCCCTTTTCTTAATCAGGGAGATGTACCTTACCGGAAAACAAAGCTTTCCTTGAAGGCGTATTTCATCGATTTTTTTTGTAAACTGGTGTAACTAGCATAGTTTAAATGAATTGGTTCAAAAACAAACTTGGGTGGTAGACTCCACTACGAATTTGTTAAAGAAAACGACTGAAGACATTAGCGATAATTTTAAGAAAATGCATACAAAAATTGAAAATATGACAGAAGTTCTAAAAGAAAGTAATTATGTTTATAAAGAGTCGATTAATTCCTTTAAGATAACTAAACAGCTTAACTCATTGATTGGAGAAGGTAAAGGGGTGCGGCAGCGATCAGAGGTCTGTTAATTGACATTAATCATGGTAGATTAAACACTAACCTCCTTAAGCCAAATCAACTTCAAAATGAGATCTCAAAAATTCAAGGTAGCCTTTCCGAAACATTAGTTTTACCAGGGAAAACGACAGGTACTTTTTAAAAAGGTTGATAAAAATATTAATAATATATGACCATTGTCTTCCCTCACCAGTAATAAGAGAGAGAGAGTATAAATTAAAAAGGCATCCAGAAAGAACGCTATAGTCAGATACCCGTTACTTAGCTGAAGGGACCAAAGGGAAATGGTGATATGCAAGCAGCAAAACGAGATAGAAATGCGCCACCTACCCGCTATCTCAATATATGGTTATGTGGGCGGTAGACAGATTTTAGCGTAATGGGCGTTAAAGTAGGTGTGGCAAACTTTTTTTTATCAATCGATAGGTATTGACGAGATTAATACATATTATACATTAAAAATGTTTTTCTAGCATGAAAATTGTGGGCGCCACAGGTTTGGGCGGTTTTCGGGCATTCGAGTGGGCGTGGCATGTTCGCGTAACAAGCTTGCGATGCGTACAAGGCTACGAAATCTAAATCTGAGATCCCAATTCTCTATATTTGATAGTTTCCGAGATATCCGCATTCATATTGATAATTTTTTTTTAATTTGTGGGCGGTTTGTGGGCGTTAAAGTGGGCGTGGCACCCTGCTGAAACATACCTGCGCTGCGCAGGAGTCTCAGGAATCTGCATGCACAATCCCAGTATTGTAGCTCTTATACTTTCCGAGATCTCAGCGTTCATACGGACAGACGGACATGGGTAGATCGACTCGGCTAGTGATCCTAATCAAGAATATATATACTGTATGGGTTCGGAAACGATTCCTTTTGCCTGTTACATACTTTCCGACGAAAATAGTATACCCTTTTACTCTACGAGTAACGGGTATAAAAAGATGCAATCGAATCTTTATTTTTTGAAAATTCAATTATTGTAACTGTTTGTGCCTAACCGAAGTAGACACTTGCAGGACGATCGCGTCGCGGCAATGGTAACGATGGTTACTGTAATGCCGGACCACAGGCGATGCGCGAACTGCGATGAGGTTGAGCTAACGTAGTTAGCTGCTAGGCGAGAAAGTGTAGTACGAGCCCTATTCCCAGAGGTAGGAAGTAGAAACGCGGAGTTATGAAGTGCGTTGATAACTGATTTATTCGCCATTTGGTACATGTTTATATACTACTTGAAACACGGAAGTTTAGTGTAATGATTTGTGACATAAGCTATATTCTAAAGTAGATCAGGGAATTTTGATTATGGTAGCAGTTTGTGTAGTTGGCTCGGCTGACACTGCAAAATGTGCTGACTGCATTGGCGGGTCAGTGTACCGTTGTGACGGTGAGACGGTGAGTTAGTGTGACAATATGCTGATCAGCAATTCTCATCAGCAGTGGGTGCTAATGAGCGCCTGGTACTGTTTCCAACTTGGCTACTGCTTGATTTGTTGGGTGTTGTTGTGCCTAACCGAAGCAGACACTTCAGGTTCACGCCGCGGGACATGAGGGTAGTGAGCACTTGTCGCTGGCACGGGGACGCCTTGATGGCAGAACGACCGCGTCGCGGCAATGGTAACGATGGTTACTCCGATGCCGGTTAACAGGCGATGCGGGAACTGCGGTGAGGTTGAGCTAACGGAGGTTAGCCGCTAGTTAAGATAGTGTAGTATAACAAGCACTATTCTCGAAGGTAGAACCGCCGAGTTATAAATGTCGTTAGTAACTGATTTATTCTTAAATTGATACATACTTTTATACTACTTGGAACACAGATGTTTAGTGGAAGGAATATTTAAATGAGATATATTCTAAAGTAGTTTAGGGAATTTTTATTATTGTAGCATATTGCGTAGTTGGCTCGGCTGACACTGCAAAATGTCCTGACTGCATTGACGGGTCAGAAGACCGATGACTCGGTGAGACGGTGAGTTAGTGAGCCTTATAATATGCTGATCAGCAATTTTCATCTGCAGTGGGTGCTACTGAGCGCCTGGTATTGTTCGCAACTTGGCTACTTCTTGATTTGTTGGGTGCTGGTCAATTAAAACGTGATATCGGTCGGTCCTTGGCCAAATTGTATAGAAAGCAGCTAACAAATCATTAACCGTGGATGATCTTTCCTTCAGCTGCGGAGGTTCATGTTTGTAATTGTCCTTCATATCTTCTTGATGCTGCTTTACGCTCCCCCTTGCGACAAAAATCGCATTGCCGTGGGGACTGTAATTGTGCCCTCGTGGAAGTGGATCCTTTGGCACGTTACCATAAACGTGGACATACTGCAACAAAGCTTACATATTTCTTTGTTAAACTAAGAAATGATGTACAAAAGTAAGAATTCTTGAAGGTTTTAAGTTGATGAGAAGTCGGTTTTATATTAATTGGTTTTTCTCTTGCAGTATGTAATTTAGTCAGCTGCATGGAATCATTATATGAAGGGGTTGATTTTCGTTGGGACGAGTCAGTGTCGGTAGTTCTTGATTGGCTACATATATCTTCAGGCAGTGTTATTTTATGAAATAAATTCCTTCTTCATCGAGAGAATTTTCATTCGGCTGTTTTCTATCTTCAATATCAAATTGGTTTTCATTCACCGGATTTTCATCTTTCGTTGAAAGTTCATAAGCAGAGTTCGGTCCTGCAAGATCGTCTACGTCTTCTTCCAAAATACGATTGATTTCCGCATCAGATACAGTTTCTTTATTGATAAATCCTGTGACTACATAACCAAGCCTTGTGCCTAGCGCCAGAGGTTTATTAGGTGCTATTTCAAGAAGTCCTCCTGTCATTAAACGAGGATATACACCAGCCTCTAAGTTTAGGTCAGCTGTTGCCGAAAATAAGGATCTGCTAACGGCAATCCATCGGGAACATTAAGATCATTTGCAATCGGTAATAACGGTTGGTTTGTAATGACTGTGGGAATAAAAACAACTAGTTACTACTGTCTCAGAACCTGATTTACATAATGAGAACTTTAGTATTGATCAATTTGCTGCTCATATTTTTCTTCCGATTCCAGATATTTCAATCGGTGCCGACATTTCCTTAAGAGATAGCATATTTTGCCATCTTTTTACAGCGCGACATGTTTGTAGTTGACTGGTTGGCCCTTGTAATATTACCTTGGCGGTCGCGAGCAGAACATATCCTCTAGGGTTGTCGTTGCCTGCAATGGTTACTGCGACGTTCGCAGACTCGACAAGTAGGCAGTGATCCACAGTTTTCAACCTTATGAGCTGTAGACAAACAATTTGTGAATGCTCTGTAATGCATCGTTTCACGAGGCACACATTTGTCTCATATATTTTCATTATTATTCATTATCCATTATTTTCTAGTTATAAGCTATCTTTAAGAGAAAACCACCTGGAGGTATCTCTTATTATTTGTTATTAGATTTAAGAGAATACTATGAAGTCATTATCGGTTCCTTATATTAAAATTAACCCTATGCGCGGCATGAAAAACGTTGCCATTTATCCCGCGATAACCGACCAACCCGCTGGCGATTTGACACGTTGCCAGATCGCAAGACGTTGCCAGATCGCCATGCTTTAAAACCATCAAGTTACCAGAGCACTTTCGATAGTGGGGGAGGCACTCGATATGTAAACGGGTGGCAACGGCTTTTTGATTACCGGCATCACAGCAGAGTAGACGTAAGCTCTGAAACTTGGTAAGGTAAAAAAAACACGTGGCTCGGGAACCATCGCGCGGTACAGCCTGCGTGGTTTAAAAAAAGTTAATTTGGTAGAGCAGCAGGTGCAACAGTGCATTTATTTAATTGTGTAGTCCTTTACAGAAAATCCCAATCCTTTCCTGACCCGTAGTTAGTACACCTGGAGGCGTGGCTACGGCAATACCTGGTAAACCCAAAGAAAGCCGACGTGCCCCTGTTGGTACAAATACCCCGATCATTCCCAATAGTTAGTGCTCCTCTAAGGCTTGGCTACAGCAATACCTAGTAAACCCAGAGAACGCCCTTCGTCCTCCCCCTGGCCAACTGCGCAGAACCCGCCATACGGCGCGTATCGTGCCCGCTCCAAAACCCTCGCTCTTGACTCCTTAAAACAGGTCCCCCGGCTAACGTTTGGGGCCTAATTCATGAAAACGGCTACATGCTCTTAGGTGATGTGGTCCTAGGTGACAAATCTTACAACTTTCTTCGCTGTGGACAGACTGGTGGCGGAGCATTGTTGTACGTTGTGCGCTTTTCGACTCTTGCATCAACAAACGTCCCGTTGGTGCATCCGCTTAGTTTCCAGTGCTGGTGTGCTGGTCTAGTTTTCTTCTGATAATAAAACACGGGATTGGATCCCAGGATTTTGTGCTGATATCGAGGTTTTAAAGGGTACTTAAAGTCTTTCGCACTGTATCAAGTACTGCTCGACGGTGCTGTGCAGACCCGTTAATGGTCATATAATCAATGATTTCTCCTATTGCATCAAAGATTAATATTTTGCAGTTTTGGTACCTGGCTTTTAGTCGATGCCAGGTGTCGTCGTATCCGCCTTGTGAACAGGCAGTGTCTGTCAAAATGTTCCTTGATTGACCGCGGAGTGGCCTTGTAGAATATGCAGCTTCTGACTTGCTGAGTATGGTTTATTATTTGTTGCATCATCTCTTTAGTTGACGGATGACAGTGTCGATCGATGAGTCACTCTTGATTTGCTTGACTAACGGTCCTTTGGGTTATTCTGGAGTCGCCGAGGTACATCTAGATCGCAAAACTGCTGACAGAGATCGCTCAACTGACTTAGCTTACCGGAATAATAACCGATTCCTTACCATAATTCTGTTGGGTCTGTACTTGTTGCACATTTTAATTGTCTAGTAATCGATTATGTTCATCGATTATTGGGTGACTTGTATCCTCTATTAATTAACTTGACATAATGTGATAAGTTAAAACTCGGGTTTGGAAATGAAGAATCCTGTGAAGCCGGATAAAGCTGTACTGTTAAACTGGATGATCGATTCCCAGATCGATCCTGTGGAACTGTGTGAAGTTGAGTATTCTGTGAAGCTGGATGAAGCTGAGAATTCTGTGAAGCTGAGTATCCTGTCAAGCCGGATGAAGCTGTGAGCCCTGTGAAGCTGGATTAAACTGAGTATCCTGAGAAGCTGGATCAAGCTGCGTATCCTGTGAAGCTGGATGAAGCTAAGCATCCTGTAAAGCTGGATGAAGCTGAGTATCCTGTGAAGCTGGATGAAGCTTTGTATCCTGTCAGGGCGGATGAAGATAATATTCCTGTAAAGCTGGATGAAGCTGAGTATCCTGTAAAGCTGGATTAAGCTGAATACCCTGTAAAGATGGATTAAGCTGCGTATCAAGTGAAGCCGGATAAGCTATGGTTTCCAGGGCGGGTACTCCTCAACAGTTAGAGGTTCAGCTTTTGGTTGAAAGCGGGTTGCTGGAGTGTTGATAGACTCTTCTGGGTCACGCCGCGGGACAAGCTGGTAGTGAGCACTCGTCGCTGGCACGGGGACGCCTTGATGGCAGGACGATCGTGTCGCGGCAATGGTAACGATGGTTACTGCCAACTGCGATGAGGTTGAGCTAACGTACGTTAGCTGCTAGTTGAGATAGTGTAGTATTAAGAGCTCTATTCACAGAGGTAGAAAGTAGAATCGCAGTTATAAGTTGCGTTGATAACTGATTAATTCTGAAATTGACACATGCTTATATACTTCTTGGAATACGGATGTAATAAATAGTGAAATGAGAGATATTTAAAAGTAGTTCAGGGAATTTTGATTAGCAGTTTGAGTAGCAGTTTGCGAAGTTGGCTCGGCTGACACTGCAAGATGTGCTGACCGTTGTTGGGTGCAGGTCGTGTTATGCATCCTTGGCTACGAACAGTAACAAAAATAAAATGAAATATTATGTTTAAATTTTGGTTGATAAATCGACAAAATATAAAATATAGCAAACATCGAGGCGTAAACATCGAAAAAGTGGAAAAACACATCTACCGTGAAAATTTAAACAAAGCCAACAGTTCTTTTCAATAAAAATAAATAAAATATGTATTTATCTACAGTTGTATTCTCAAGAGTACTGTATATATAAAAATGAATATATGTGGTGCAAAAATTATATTGTGCACGACTTAAATATCCAATTCCAATAAAAAGAAAAACAATCTGCAAAATCTTTACGGCAACAAGCGATCTATTACTTCAACAAAAACTACAGAAGCAGAAAGAAAAGATCTACAGCAACAACAAATACGCGTCGAATGACACCTCAAAATCGGATGCTCCGTTCAAAAGTAATACGCAAAACAAGACTTTGGGGGACTTCTTAAAAGGAAAATTGTATTTTGTTTGTCAGTTTGTCCTATAACGTTACTTTAGAGTCCTGAAAATTCTAGACGGTGCTAAACAGCTCAATAATAGAAACATTAGTTCTACCACTTTGGAAAAACTAGCTAGTTTGTCGAAAAAACGGCTTTAAAGAGCAAAATTTTTTACATCCGTACTAAAGCTACAGGCTTGTGCTATATGTCGTTAGAAAGGTATTTTACTGGTACTGGTACTGTTTTCAACTTGGCTACTGCTTGATTTGTTGGGTGTTGTTGTGCCTAACCGAAGCAGACACTTCAGGTTCACGCCGCGGGACATGAGGGTAGTGAGCACTTGTCGCTGGCACGGGGACGCCTTGATGGCAGAACGACCGCGTCGCGGCAATGGTAACGATGGTTACTCCGATGCCGGTTAACAGGCGATGCGGGAACTGCGGTGAGGTTGAGCTAACGAAGGTTAGCCGCTAGTTAAGATAGTGTAGTATAACAAGCACTATTCTCGAAGGTAGAACCGCCGAGTTATAAATGTCGTTAGTAACTGATTTATTCTTAAATTGATACATACTTTTATACTACTTGGAACACAGATGTTTAGTGGAAGGAATATTTAAATGAGATATATTCTAAAGTAGTTTAGGGAATTTTAATTATTGTAGCATATTGCGTAGTTGGCTCGGCTGACACTGCAAAATGTCCTGACTGCATTGACGGGTCAGAAGACCGATGACTCGGTGAGACGGTGAGTTAGTGAGCCTTATAATATGCTGATCAGCAATTTTCATCTGCAGTGGGTGCTACTGAGCGCCTGGTATTGTTCGCAACTTGGCTACTTCTTGATTTGTTGGGTGCTGGTCAATTAAAACGTGATATCGGTCAGTCCTTGGCCAAATTGTATAGAAAGCAGCTAACAAATCATTAACCGTGGATGATCTTTCCTTCAGCTGCGGAGGTTCATGTTTGTAATTGTCCTTCATATCTTCTTGATGCTGCTTTACGCTCCCCCTTGCGACAAAAATCGCATTGCCGTGGGGACTGTAATTGTGCCCTCGTGGAAGTGGATCCTTTGGCACGTTACCATAAACGTGGACATACTGCAACAAAGCTTACATATTTCTTTGTTAAACTAAGAAATGATGTACAAAAGTAAGAATTCTTGAAGGTTTTAAGTTGATGAGAAGTCGGTTTTATATTAATTGGTTTTTCTCTTGCAGTATGTAATTTAGTCAGCTGCATGGAATCATTATATGAAGGGGTTGATTTTCGTTGGGACGAGTCAGTGTCGGTAGTTCTTGATTGGCTACATATATCTTCAGGCAGTGTTATTTTATGAAATAAATTCCTTCTTCATCGAGAGAATTTTCATTCGGCTGTTTTCTATCTTCAATATCAAATTGGTTTTCATTCACCGGATTTTCATCTTTCGTTGAAAGTTCATAAGCAGAGTTCGGTCCTGCAAGATCGTCTACGTCTTCTTCCAAAATACGATTGATTTCCGCATCAGATACAGTTTCTTTATTGATAAATCCTGTGACTACATAACCAAGCCTTGTGCCTAGCGCCAGAGGTTTATTAGGTGCTATTTCAAGAAGTCCTCCTGTCATTAAACGAGGATATACACCAGCCTCTAAGTTTAGGTCAGCTGTTGCCGAAAATAAGGATCTGCTAACGGCAATCCATCGGGAACATTAAGATCATTTGCAATCGGTAATAACGGTTGGTTTGTAATGACTGTGGGAATAAAAACAACTAGTTACTACTGTCTCAGAACCTGATTTACATAATGAGAACTTTAGTATTGATCAATTTGCTGCTCATATTTTTCTTCCGATTCCAGATATTTCAATCGGTGCCGACATTTCCTTAAGAGATAGCATATTTTGCCATCTTTTTACAGCGCGACATGTTTGTAGTTGACTGGTTGGCCCTTGTAATATTACCTTGGCGGTCGCGAGCAGAACATATCCTCTAGGGTTGTCGTTGCCTGCAATGGTTACTGCGACGTTCGCAGACTCGACAAGTAGGCAGTGATCCACAGTTTTCAACCTTATGAGCTGTAGACAAACAATGCTCTGTAATGCATCGTTTCACGAGGCACACATTTGTCTCATATATTTTCATTATTATTCATTATCCATTATTTTCTAGTTATAAGCTATCTTTAAGAGAAAACCACCTGGAGGTATCTCTTATTATTTGTTATTAGATTTAAGAGAATACTATGAAGTCATTATCGGTTCCTTATATTAAAATTAACCCTATGCGCGGCATGAAAAACGTTGCCATTTATCCCGCGATAACCGACCAACCCGCTGGCGATTTGACACGTTGCCAGATCGCAAGACGTTGCCAGATCGCCATGCTTTAAAACCATCAAGTTACCAGAGCACTTTCGATAGTGGGGGAGGCACTCGATATGTAAACGGGTGGCAACGGCTTTTTGATTACCGGCATCACAGCAGAGTAGACGTAAGCTCTGAAACTTGGTAAGGTAAAAAAACACGTGGCTCGGGAACCATCGCGCGGTACAGCCTGCGTGGTTTAAAAAAAGTTAATTTGGTGGAGCAGCAGGTGCAACAGTGCATTTATTTAATTGTGTAGTCCTTTACAGAAAATCCCAATCCTTTCCTGACCCGTAGTTAGTACACCTGGAGGCGTGGCTACGGCAATACCTGGTAAACCCAAAGAAAGCCGACGTGCCCCTGTTGGTACAAATACCCCGATCATTCCCAATAGTTAGTGCTCCTCTAAGGCTTGGCTACAGCAATACCTAGTAAACCCAGAGAACGCCCTTCGTCCTCCCTCTGGCCAACTGCGCAGAACCCGCCATACGGCGCGTATCGTGCCCGCTCCAAAACCCTCGCTCTTGACTCCTTAAAACAGGTCCCCCGGCTAACGTTTGGGGCCTAATTCATGAAAACGGCTACATGCTCTTAGGTGATGTGGTCCTAGGTGACAAATCTTACAACTTTCTTCGCTGTGGACAGACTGGTGGCGGAGCATTGTTGTACGTTGTGCGCTTTTCGACTCTTGCATCAACAAACGTCCCGTTGGTGCATCCGCTTAGTTTCCAGTGCTGGTGTGCTGGTCTAGTTTTCTTCTGATAATAAAACACGGGATTGGATCCCAGGATTTTGTGCTGATATCGAGGTTTTTAAGGGTACTCAAAGTCTTTCGCACTGTATCAAGTACTGCTCGACGGTGCTGTGCAGACCCGTTAATGGTCATATAATCAATGATTTCTCCTATTGCATCAAAGATTAATATTTTGCAGTTTTGGTACCTGGCTTTTAGTCGATGCCAGGTGTCGTCGTATCCGCCTTGTGAACAGGCAGTGTCTGTCAAAATGTTCCTTGATTGACCGCGGAGTGGCCTTGTAGAATATGCAGCTTCTGACTTGCTGAGTATGGTTTATTATTTGTTGCATCATCTCTTTAGTTGACGAATGACAGTGTCGATCGATGAGTCACTCTTGATTTGCTTGACTAACGGTCCTTTGGGTTGTTCTGGATTCGCCGAGGTACATCTAGATCGCAAAACTGCTGACAGAGATCGCTCAACTGACTTAGCTTACCGGAATAATAACCGATTCCTTACCATAATTCTGTTGGGTCTGTACTTGTTGCACATTTTAATTGTCTAGTAATCGATTATGTTCATCGATTATTGGGTGACTTGTATCCTCTATTAATTAACTTGACATAATGTGATAAGTTAAAACTCGGGTTTGGAAATGAAGAATCCTGTGAAGCCGGATAAAGCTGTACTGTTAAACTGGATGATCGATTCCCAGATCGATCCTGTGGAACTGTATGAAGTTGAGTATTCTGTGAAGCTGGATGAAGCTGAGAATTCTGTGAAGCTGAGTATCCTGTCAAGCCGGATGAAGCTGTGAGCCCTGTGAAGCTGGATTAAACTGAGTATCCTGAGAAGCTGGATCAAGCTGCGTATCCTGTGAAGCTGGATGAAGCTAAGCATCCTGTAAAGCTGGATGAAGCTGAGTATCCTGTGAAGCTGGATGAAGCTTTGTATCCTGTCAGGGCGGATGAAGATAATATTCCTGTAAAGCTGGATGAAGCTGAGTATCCTGTAAGGCTGGATTAAGCTGAATACCCTGTAAAGATGGATTAAGCTGCGTATCAAGTGAAGCCGGATAAGCTATGGTTTCCAGGGCGGGTACTCCTCAACAGTAGAGGTTCAGCTTTTGGTTGAAAGCGGGTTGCTGGAGTGTTGATAGACTCTTCTGGGTCACGCCGCGGGACAAGCTGGTAGTGAGCACTCGTCGCTGGCACGGGGACGCCTTGATGGCAGGACGATCGTGTCGCGGCAATGGTAACGATGGTTACTGCCAACTGCGATGAGGTTGAGCTAACGTACGTTAGCTGCTAGTTGAGATAGTGTAGTATTAAGAGCTCTATTCACAGAGGTAGAAAGTAGAATCGCAGTTATAAGTTGCGTTGATAACTGATTAATTCTGAAATTGACACATGCTTATATACTTCTTGGAATACGGATGTAATAAATAGTGAAATGAGAGATATTTAAAAGTAGTTCAGGGAATTTTGATTATGGTAGCAGTTTGCGAAGTTGGCTCGGCTGACACTGCAAGATGTGCTGACCGTTGTTGGGTGCAGGTCGTGTTATGCATCCTTGGCTACGAACAGTAACAAAAATAAAATGAAATTTTATGTTTAAATTTTGGTTGATAAATCGACAAAATATAAAATATAGCAAACATCGAGGCGTAAACATCGAAAAAGTGGAAAAACACATCTACCGTGAAAATTTAAACAAAGCCAACAGTTCTTTTCAATAAAAATAAATAAAATATGTATTTATCTACAGTTGTATTCTCAAGAGTACTGTATATATAAAAATGAATATATGTGGTGCAAAAAATATATTGTGCACGACTTAAATATCCAATTCCAATAAAAAGAAAAACAATCTGCAAAATCTTTACGGCAACAAGCGATCTATTACTTCAACAAAAACTACAGAAGCAGAAAGAAAAGATCTACAGCAACAACAAATACGCGTCGAATGACACCTCAAAATCGGATACTCCGTTCAAAAGTAATACGCAAAACAAGACTTTGGGGGACTTCTTAAAAGGAAAATTGTATTTTGTTTGTCAGTTTGTCCTATAACGTTACTTTAGAGTCCTGAAAATTCTAGACGGTGCTAAACAGCTCAATAATAGAAACATTAGTTCTACCACTTTGGAAAAACTAGCTAGTTTGTCGAAAAAACGGCATTAAAGAGCAAAATTTTTTACATCCGTACTAAAGCTACAGGCTTGTGCTATATGTCGTTAGAAAGGTATTTTAAAATATTTTGTACGCCTTTATGACTTAATTTGTCTAAATACCACCGTTTTAAAATTATGGGCTTAATTTGTTTCTTTCTAGACTTTTTTTTGCATTTTTCTTAATTATTTAAAAACGGCTCTTACGATATCAAATTAAATTTTTGGGTGTAAAGCTTTTGAAATTCATCAACATTTGACATACGAGTCATTGTTGTAAAAAGTCTCGTTTCAAAGTTAATAATCAACAACAAGAAAGGAAGTTAGCTTCGACAAGCCCAAGTTTGTATACCCTTGCAGTTATTATTATTAAATTTAATTCCAAGTTCTTAAAAATACAAAAAATAGTATAAGAAAATATGTCAAAAAATAACGAAGCTATTATTTGTTTCATATAATTTTTCCATTGATTTTCCGATCGTTCCTATGGCAGCTATATGATAAAGTCGTTCGATTTTGATAAAACTAAATTCGAAATTCAGAACAAATTAAAAAATGTTATTTCCAAAGATATCATTATACCCTTGCAGAGGGTATATTGATTTCAGTCCGAAGCTTGCAAAGCAGTGAAGGAGACGTTTCCGACCCCATAAAGTATATATTTCTTGATCAGCATGGTTAGACAAGTCGATCTAGCCATGTCCGTCTGTCCGTCCGTCCGTCCGTTTCTACGCAAACTAGCCTCTCAGTTTTAAAGCTATCGTGCTGAAACTTTCCCAAAGTCTTATATCTTTTGCAGGTAGTATATGAGTCGGAACCAGCCGGATCGGACAACTATATCTTATAGCTCCCATAGGAATAATCGGAAAAAAAATTTAAAAAAATTATGTCTTTTGTGTTTTTTAGCATATACCATCGTAAGCTTGGAAATAAAATTTTTTTATTAGTTCTGAATTTCGAATTTAATTTTATCAAAATCGGACGGCTATATCATATAGCTGCCATAGGAACGATCGTAAAATTGATGGGAAAATAATATGAAACACATTATAGCTTCGGTGTTTTTTAACATTTATCCTTCTACGCTTGAAAATAAAATTTTTTAATTAGTTCTGAGTAGATAGTTAATACGGGAGCTGGCTCACTAGGTAATAAATCATGTCAAAAAAGGGGGCGGGGGTGACCCTAATTAGTCACGCATGGTTGCACGCAGGTGTTTTAATGACCTAATTAGCATAATTAAGTCAAAAAGGGGGGTGTTGGAGACCCTAGTTAGATGAGCATGGTTGCACACAGGTCACTTAATGAGGTTAGAAAGTGGTGTGTAGGAGTGTGAGAGAGGGGTGTTTTGATATGTCTTGTTTTGTCTTGTCTTTTTCTCACGCTAAAGGTGCGTGTGTGATAGGGGAGTTTTGTTATGCGTAGGATTTTATGGTTGTTTAGAGTGATCTTTACCCGAGTAGGGTGTGTAGGAGTGCAATGGTTGCACACAGGTCACTATGTTGCTTCTAACTTGGGTTAGAACGCGTTATGCGTGGGCGTTTTGTTGATTCAATTAGGGTTGTAGGTGACACCTGGCTACGGTCTTGTGGTCAAAAGGTGTTGGTTTGAGGGATATTAGACCGCATACTTTTGTGGTGTTCGTTTGAGGGATATTAGACCGCATACTTTTGTGGTGTGAAACAAGCGTGAGTTCGGTAACCTGCCCCTCTTTAGCGAGCATTAAATGGGAAAGTGAGCGTAGGAGTGTAAGAGGGGTGTTGGTGGTGGTGGTTCCTAACAAAAACGTTGTTTTGTTATGCGTGGGCATTTTGTTGATTCAATTAGGGATAGTTTTAATAGGGTAGATTCAATTAGGGTTCTAGTTGACATCTGTTAGTGTAACCTGTCTACGGTCTTGTGGTCAAAATGGTGATTGTGGTGGTGGTTCCTAACAGAACAAAAACAAATGAGATCGTTTATTTAGTCAAATAAGTTTTTCTTTAATCATATTTGAAAATTTTTTCTCACGCGCTTATAGAAAGAGAAAACGGTTACCTTCTAAGTTTTCAAAAAATGTATGTGTTAAGGAAAAATGTGGATAGTAGTTCAGTTTTAGAAAACTATTCGTTTTACAAGGGGTGTTTTGTCATGCGTATGAATTTGTAAAACTATATTTAGGCGGAGGAGGAGGAGGAAGGGAAGTTGTTTTGTTATGCGTGGGCGTTTTGTTGATTTAATTAGGGTTGTAGGTGACACCTGTCTACGGTCTTGTGGTCAAAAGGTGTTGCTTTGAGGGATATTAGACCGCATACTTTTGTGGTGTGAAACAAGCGTGAGTTCGATAACCTGCCCCTCTTTAGTGAGCATTAGATGGGAAAGTGAGCGTAGGAGTGTAAGAGGGGTGTTGGTGGTGTTGGGGGTTCCTAACAGAATATACACAAAAACGTTGTTTTGTTATGCGTGGGCGTTTTTTTGTTTCAATTAGGGTTTTAGATGAAATCTATTAGTGTAACCTGTCTACGGTCTTGTGGTCAAAATGGTGGTGGTGGTTGTGGTTCCTAACAGAATATACATAAAAACAAATGAGATCGTTTATTTAGTCAAATACGTTTTTATTTAATCATATTTGAAAATTTTTTCTCACGCGCTTATAGAAAGAGAAAACGGTTACCTTTTAAGTTTTCAAAAAAATGTATGTGTTAAGGAGAAATGTGGTTCTACGTTCTGAATTTTCCTGGTTGATGAGTTTACAAAACCTAAAACAGTACAAAATTTAAATCGAAAGACAAAAGATGACTGAAATCAACAGCCAAATCAACCACTCTGACTTTAAAATAAATGAAGATTTGTTGATTGAAATAAGAATCTTTAAGGAAATTTTAAAGGTTTCCAAGGAGTTGCGACGGGAATTCGGTAGTATCTATTACGAAACTATAGAAGAGTTGGAAATCCTGAAATGGCGCTTGGTGGATTTGCAGAGCGAAAACAATACCGATTCCCATCTCTTTGATATTGAAAACGTGAAAAATCGAATCACCGAGCTGATGATGGAGACAACCAAATTACAACACCAAATTGATCTTCACGATACGGAAATCGAAAATAATCCGCTGTCACGACTGCTACGTGAAGTTAAGGAGATGATTTTTCGTATAAGGGATTCAATATCAGACTTAGAATGTCTTAAACTTAATGGTGAGGCAGACCAATGTGAGTTGGTCAGCGCTATGTCTCGCGAGGACGACCCTATCTTAATATTTAATCTTAAAAATAGATATGATGCAATATCATGTAATATTAATAATTGGGAAACTCTATTGATAAATCTAAAAAATTGTAAGATATATTATGAATATTATTTGAATGCGATTAATGAATAATTTTTTGAAATAAAAAAATTTTGAAAATATACAAATAAGAATTATGTATTATTCATGGGATATTATCACAAAAACAATATTATCTCTGTTGGCTTAATATTTTTTAAAAATATGAATGAATGAATGAACTCCAAAACCAGTTTTTGAAATTTTTTAATATTGATTAGAAGAAGAGAGACGGAAATATATTGTGCATTACAGATACCTTGAGAGTCAGTTCTATGAGGTTGTAAACCAGTGTCTGAATGGTATGGAGTTGGCAGTCAGTTGTTAAAAATTGGTATTCAATTGGTAAATTGAATTGTAGGTAAATCTTGTCTTTTTAGAGTCTGATATCTTTGACTATATTCTGCTAGTTACATGTTATGAGTTAATATCTGGGATTTCGAGTGCTCAATAATCCCATAAAATGATAAAAGTTTAACAACCTACTGTTAGGAAAAGATCAGAAATATAACGAAAATAAAGTAGAGGATGCCATAAAAGAGGGAGGTCGGAACCAGTTTAAAAATTGTGTACATTGCTTAGAAAGAAAAAGAGAAAATCAAAAGAAATGTACAGTTTAGGTAGCTGGGGCAGCCATTGGAAAAGTCAAATCTGTTAAAGTGGTGGGTGTGGCTAGGCGTTGAAGCATGCATTACAATTCTAAACCTGTTTACATGATGGATAAAAGGATGTTATTTAGAGAAGGATGGAAATATCTTAAATATGAATTACAAGTACCCATCTATGTTGCGGATGTTGGTCGGGGTTGACAAACCATCATTATTAAATATGAGGAGCATATATTTCACCGGTGGGGAATTAGAGGGATCCAAAAGATCAATTTTATGAGAGAAGAGTAATACTGTTTTTGGTAAATTAAATAGACACATGAAAACGTATTACTCAATTAGTTAGTTAGAGAATAGTTAGAGAGTTAGTAAGTTAGAGAATATCAAACAACTAGATTTATCAAGCATTTTGATTGAAAAATCAAAGCATTGAAATAATATATATTTTTTTATTATCCAAATAGAAGAAATTTTCGTTTTTGTGAAGGGATAATATTCCATGAATTTTTCCATTGCCTTGACCTTTGCGCCTGCATCAAGGCATTTTAGCAATCCTTTGTAACAACTATTTGTGTTGTTGGTAACAGTTATAATTTGTTCGCAAATAAAAAATACTTTCCTAATTATATATTTTATGACCTCTTTTATGAAGGGATAATATTCCATGAATTTTTTTCCAATACCTTGACCTTTGCGCCTGCGTCGAGGCATTTAAACAAATCCTTTGTAACAACTATTAGTGTTGTTGGTAACAGTTATAAATTGTTCGCAAATAAAAAATACTTTCCTAATTATATATTTTATGACCTCTTTTATGAAGGGATAATATTCCATGAATTTTTTTCAATACCTTGACCTTTGCGCCTGCGTCGAGGCATTTAAACAAATCCTTTGTAACAACTATTAATGTTGTTGGTAACAGTTATAAATGGTTCGCAAATAAAAAATACTTTCCTAATTATATATTTTATGACCTTTTTTATATGACCTTTGCGCCTGCGTCGAGCCGTTTTAGCAATCCTTTACACCACCATCGGTGTTTATTGTAGGAAACCAACTTGACTCTGCGGTTATGGTACGGTTAGCAATGGGTGGTTTGCTTAATGGGATTTAAATTATCGGTGACAAATTTATAAGTGAAAGTCACAGACATTTTTGGAGAAAGGATGTGTGGGTATACACATTTGTTATGGTGATAGAAAATGGGATAATCACAGTGTTTTTTGTTTTTTACTGTATTACGTCGGAGCGATTTCAATTACTTTCACAATTATAGTTAGTTTTAAATCGTTTTTTGACATTCATATATTTTGTTCTTTCTAGACATTTTATTGTAGCTAATAACTATAGTTATGGGATGTAAGGCTAGCTATCGTAGTTAAGATTTAATTTATTATACCTACATAAGATGAAAGAACATGAAAAATGGAAATGTTTTATTTTAACAATATACTAGTTAAAGTGTATGATATTAATATATATTCTTAGTATCTGTCATTATGAATCAAAATTGTTTATTACGTCGGAGCGATTTCAATTACTTTCACAATTATAGTTAGTTTTAAATCGTTTTTTGACATTCATATATTTTGTTCTTTCTAGACATTTTATTGTAGCTAATAACTATAGTTATGGGATGTAAGGCTAGCTATCGTAGTTAAGATTTAATTTATTATACCTACATAAGATGAAAGAACATGAAAAATGGAAATGTTTTATTTTAACAATATACTAGTTAAAGTGTATGATATTAATATATATTCTTAGTATCTGTCATTATGAATCAAAACTGTTTATCAAAACAGCTTCTAAACAGCTTTTAGACAGCTTGTGAACAATTTATTTCTTAATTAGTTTTAAAATCACAGGATACATCTTCCCCCAACATAATCGGATATGTTCCTCTAAGATTTATATATAAATCTTGAGATATTTTGGCTTTGCGTTCTTTCTCACGTACATAGCAAACACATTGAAAATCAGAGTGTAAGTTTTTACTTCACATCGAAAGTCGTCTAGTGATCAGGAATTTTTGATCATTCTTAACAAAAGACTATAAACGCTCGTAGACGTTAATAACAACTAGTAACCAGCTAATAATAATAAGTAAACATCAAGTAAACAGATACTAAACATATAGAAACCAGATACTAAACAGCTAGTAAACAACTTGTATACATCTACTAAACAACTTGTATACATCTACTAAACATATAGAAACCAGATACTAAATAGCTAGTAAGCAACTTGTATACATCTGGCAAACAACTTGTATACATCTACTAAACATATAGAAACCAGATACTAAACGTCTTGTATACATCTACTAAACATATAGTAACCAGCTAATAAAAACTAGTAAGCAACTAATAAACATCTACCAAGCAGATAGTAACCATCTAATAATAGCTCATAACAGTTAATTACAGCTAGTAATCAAAGTCCAAGCAGCTCATCATGAATCACGAAAACCAGATGAGTATTGTAATTAAAGAGTTTATTTAACTTATTCAGAATCTTAGACAATGATGCCTTACTCATACAAATAGAATAGAACTAGAAAACTAGAACTAGAAAAATAGTTGACAACAAAAACCGATATTACCAGGTCCCAACACCTCTATCATAAATTTGAATCATAAATTAAATTGAAAGACGCTCCTATGCTAGCTAATGATGCTTTCGAAATATGTTATAATATTATTATGGGTTAGAACAAATGAATGCTTTAAAAATAATCCAACATCTGAGAAAGATTGCATTGTGAGAACTATTTTACATCTATCTATGGGAACCAAGCGAAAATCTGCGTTTGGAACGAAGATTAATTATTATATTAACTATTATACATATATTCTTACAGAGGGATGGAGTAAGAAAATTAATTATATACAAATATATATAAAATATAATTAATTATGAATTTAATGAAATATGTTTACAATAATAAGATATATAAAAAATATTTAATGATCCCACAAATTTGGTTTCTGACTGTAACTAAAACTACAGGTACAAATGAAGGGGAAGTATTTTATTCAATGTCCTTGGGTCTTGGGCATGTGACTTTAATGACGGTCAGGTAATGATAGTTCACTGCAAGTGTGTTTGGCTAACACATCTTAGAAACTTTAACTTGTGTACTTTGATAATTCTTAATAAGAGACTATAGCAACTATAATACTTGTTAACATTTAGTTACCATCTAAAACCAAGTACTTTACAGATACTGTACAGATAGTAACCATCCAAAACCAAGTACTGTTCAGGTACTATTCAAAAGTAACCATCCAAAAACAAGACTAAACAGAAAGTAACCATCAAAATACTGCTTGGTAACAACTAAATACAACGTGTTCAACGTGTCAAGTCCATGTCAATATGAGTACTACCCTAAAAAATTATATATCTCTGGATAATCTTCAAAGTCAAAATCTATTAAATTCCGGATGGAGCAGTGGAGATGAAATTTCTACGGGACCCACCTTTAACTTTTCTGTACCATTAAAAAATTTGTTGGGATTTGCTGAGGATTATAAAAAAGTTTTGTTAAATTGTAAACACGAACTAGTGTTGATGCTAACTAAGAATCTTGGTGATGTGTTTGAACAACCCAGAAATGAAGAATATTTTAAGCTGGAAATTACGAATAAAACCTGGAAAATTCCCCATGTAACTCTGAGCGATTTTACAAAAATTAAGATGTACGATATTATTAAAAGTGGTCTAAACCTACCAATCGCATTCCAGAGTTGGGATTCATATGTTAACCCCAAATTGGGGTATGGGAGTCAACAGAGCTGGAATGTGAAATTGTCGGCTAACCGCGAAAAACCAAGATTTTCCATACTTGGATTTACACTAAATGGAGAACTTATCACAAATAACTTATCAAACTTGAAAGTTCACTTGAATTCTGAGTCATATCCATATGATAATCTGAATGTTGATTTTAGTAAGAATCAGTATGCTCAGCTGTATGAAATGTATACAAGATTTTAATCTAGTTACTATAATCGTGAATCACAACCATTTTTGACCCCAATTGAATTTAAATTAAAGAACCCTATTATTGTGGTTGATCTTTCATATCAAAACGAATCAGTAAAAATTGGTCTTATTGATGTGAGAATTTCAATAGAACTAAAGACACCAAGTCATGAAAATACCCAAATAGTACAACGAGTTGTTTAACATTAAAAAAATGTTGAAAGATACTGTTTCGATTGATGTTCAAGGTTTCTTTGATAATAATAATAATTTTATTCTAAAGAAAATTGGAATTGTATTCAAAAAGATCCAAGCTTGAATAATAGTTTTTTAATAGAACCAACATATGATTTTACTTTGCTAAATACAAAATCTCGAAAGACTGCCATTTGGTTAACCAATACACATCACAAAATTTTTTGGAACGATGGAGAAAATAGTTTTCCACAAACTCGAAAGTATCTAAAGACAATTACAAGCGGAAAACAAATTATTTGTAAAGGTGTGGAAAAGAAACACACCTTAAGGGCGGAGTTTGTGCTCTTAGCAATGCATACATTATTTTGACATTTCTTAAAAGTAGCCCCAAAACAATAAAATAATTTTTTCATACATCATTTTGAAGTGGAGACTAGATGTTTAAGGTCCTGTAAGAAAATAAAATTAATTTAATGAAATTTCATGAGGAAATTGACCAATTTATTGTACAATTTAAAGGGCAGATAATTGGTCAGCACTTTCAATACCTTCTAAACACAAAAACTATGTTCATGAATCGAGGTGACATGATTTCAAGACTACGAATTATGGTGAACACTACGTTATATAATCCAGAATTGATTTCGGAAACGTGAGACTATATCATATAGCTGCGATCGGAAAATTTGTGGGAAAGTAATATGAAACAAATTATAGCTTCGGTATTTTTGACATACTTGGGGAATATAATTTTTTGTATTTTTCAGAATTTGGAATTAAATTTAATAATTAGAACTGCAAGGGTATACAAACTTCGGCAGGCCGAAGTAAACTTCCGTTCTTGTTTTATAGTATTATTGATCACCCCAAATCCTAGATACTAACTCATAACATGTAGTTAGCAGAATATAATCAAAGATATCAGACAATTAAAGAAAAGAACCGTTTAATATTTGCAGTTTTATTTTCTAATTTATTGATTTCACAGATTCCCACCGATGAATACCAATTTATATCAAGGATGGTTGCAAACTCCATCCCATTTAGACACATTTACTCCTAAATTGAATCATGATTTACAACGTCATAGAACAAAATATTTCCGTCTCTTTTCTATCAATGTTAAAAAATGTATAAAATTGGTTTTGGAGATAATTTCATTCTTATTATTAAATTAGGAAAAATCATTAAGCCAATAGAGAGAGAGAAATATATTATCATTTTGTTTTGTGTTAATATCCCAAGTGTTCAAACCAAAAGGGCGTTTAATTTCTGGGGTCAGTGACGAGCGGCAGATTTATCCAGATGTCTACAACTCGCGTGCTCGCACTGCCCTCTGCTCTCCGTCTCTATCTCTCCCCTAAGCTACGCTCCGCTCTGGAGCGCTTAAGTTATGTAAGGCTTTACTAGTTCAATTTTCAAAGTGACAATAAAAACCCCAACGTACTCCCGTGAAGTAACCATCTAATAATAGCTCATAACAGTTAATTACAGCTAGTAATCAAAGTCCAAGCAGCTCATCATGAATCACGAAAACCAGATGAGTATTGTAATTAAAGAGTTTATTAAACTTATTCAGAATCTTAGACAATGATGCCTTACTCATACAAATAGTATACAAATAGAATAGAACTAGAAAACTAGAACTAGAAAAATAGAACTAGAAAAAATGACAACAAAAACCGATATTACCAGGTCCCAACACCTCTATCATAAATTTGAATCAGAAATTATTTTGAAAGACGCTCCTATGCTAGCTAATGATGCTTTCGAAATATGTTATAATATTATTATGGGTTAGAACAAATGAATGCTTTAAAAATAATCCAACATCTGAGAAAGATTACATTGTGAGAACTATTTTACATCTATCTATGGGAACCAAGCGAAAATCTGCGTTTGGAACGAAGATTAATTATTATATTAATTATTATATATTCTTACAGAGGGATGGAGAAAGAAAATTAATTATATACAAATATATATAAAATATAATTAATTATGAATTTAATGAAATATGTTTACAATAATAAGATATATAAAAAATATTGAATCATCCTACAAATTTGGTTTCTGACTGTAACTAAAACTACAGGTACAAATGAAGGGGAAGTATTTTATTCAATGTCCTTGGGTCTTGGGCATGTGACTTTAATGACGGTCAGGTAATGATAGTTCACTGCAAGTGTGTTTGGCTAACACATCTTAGAAACTTTAACTTGTGTACTTTGATAATTCTTAATAAGAGACTATAGCAAAGTAGTTGGGAAAGACGGGTTCTGGGACAATTTGCATATTAATGGCCCCCGCCCCCTTACTAATTAGCATATTAATGACCCCGCCTCTCACTGATTAACATATTAATGACCCCCGCCTCTTCATTAACGTATGCGGGTTCTGGGACAATTAGGATAATCCAATAAATTAAGTGATTTTAATGGACTTTGAACTCATAAAAATGTCACGATCATGTCTATAAAGAGTATACTTAATTGCCCCCAACCCCACACCACCATGTGACAATACTGATCACGTGACCTTTTTGCCTCATTATCAACAATTAATATTCAGCAGGTGTTGCTTTACACGGGAGAAAGGTCGCACACTTTCCCCACATCCCCATGTGACAATATTGATCATGTATCCTTTTCCTCATTATTAGCAATTAATATTCAGCAGGTGTTGCTGTGCACGTGAGAAAGGTCGCAAACCCAAAACATCTAAAGATGGTTGCCTTAGAGGAACATGTCCGATCATGTTGGGGAATAACGTTTCCTATGATTGTAAAATTAATTTAGAAATCAAAATAACCCCAATAAAATGAATCTCACAAGTTAATAATTCTCAGATGTCGAATATTTTCAAACAGACATTTTTGTTTCCGCCCCAGAAGGTTTAACTGGTAAATTCTCTAAGATTCTCTCCTTTCCACAAACGGGTCATAAACATATCAAAAAAGGGATTCAAGCAAGAGCTACCCGAACATGCGCACCTGTCTATTACCTGACCGGAATAAAAGGGACACATGCACAAGTCTGAAGGCGCACGCCCATTGACAAGATCATGGGCCTCACGCCAACGACCTCACGGCTGACTGCTAGCTCTAATACGTTCCCATAATAGGGGTTGAAATCACTACCGCGCAACAACTCGCAAATAGCCGACATATCTTAGTCAAGGAAATATTTTCCATTCTCCGTACCTGTAATTTTAACTCGAAATAAAAAGTCAGAAGTTTATTTTGTAGCATAATAATACATTTATTCATTTACATTGGTATTGCGAACATGTTTGATTATATATTGAAATTAATTTGATTCTTGCTTTGATTCCGACGATTTGCATAGAAGAAGCAGGCGCACGTTTCCGACGTCATTTCTGGATTACAAAATGTAAAGTGTTCACCATAATTCGTAGTAGTGAGATCATGTCCACCTCGATTCATGAACATAGTTTTTGTGTTTAGAAGGTATTGAAAATGCTGACCAATTATCTGTCCTTTAAATTGTTTAATAAATTGGTCAACTTCCTCATGAAACTTCATTTGGTTAATTTTATTTTCTTATAGGTCTTTACACATCTAGTCTCAACTTTAAAATGATGTATAAAAATTATTTTATTGTTTTGGAGCTACTTTTAAAAAATGTCAAAATAATGTATGCATTGTTAAGAGCACAAACCCCGCCCTTAAGGTGTGTTTCACAATAGGGAAACCGGTTTCCTTTAAACCTGTTTAATGACGGACAGCCCATTTCCTCGATATCAATGAGCTGACGACTCCCAAAAAACTTCTCTAGAAATCGTTTCTTTTCCACACCTTTACAAATAATTTGTAAACCTTAAGGGCGGAGTTTGTGCTCTTAGCAATGCATACATTATTTTGACATTTCTTAAAAGTAGCCCCAAAACAATAAAATAATTTTTTCATACATCATTTTGAAGTGGAGACTAGATGTTTAAGGTCCTGTAAGAAAATAAAATTAATTTAATGAAATTTCATGAGGAAATTGATCAATTTATTGTACAATTTAAAGGGCAGATAATTGGTCAGCACTTTCAATACCTTCTAAACACAAAAACTATGTTCATGAATCGAGGTGACATGATTTCAAGACTACGAATTATGGTGAATATTTTTTCCGCTTGTAATTGTCCTTAGATACTTTCGAGTTTGTGGAAATCTATTTTCTCCATCATTCCAAAAAATTTTGTGATGTGTATTGGTTAACCAAATTGCAGTCTTTCGAGATTTGGTATTTAGCATAGTAAAATCATATGGTGGTTCTATTAAAAAACTATTATTCAAGTTTGGATCTTTTTCGAATACAATTCCAATTTCCTTTAGAATAAAATTATTATTATTATCAAAGAAACCTTGAGCATCAATCGATACAATATCTTTCAACATTTTTCTAATGTTAAACAACTCGTTGTACTAGTCCGTTTAGTGGGTTATATTCAACTAAACGGTCATGTATGAGGAGACAGTAAGCTTGGGTATTTTCATGACTTGGTGTCTTTAGTTCTATTAAAATTCTCACATCAATAGGACCAATTTTTACTGATTCGTTTTGATATGAAAGCTTAACCACAATAATAAGGGTCTTCAATTTAAATTCATTTGGGGTCAAAAATGGTTGTGATTAACGATTATAGTAACTAGATTGAAATCTTGTATACATTTCATATAGGTGAGCATACTAATTCTTACTAAAATCAACATTCAGATTAAATTTTATGACTTGGTGTCTTTAGTTCTATTGAAATTCTCACATCAATAAGACCAATTTTTACTGATTCGTTTTGATATGAAAGATCAACCACAATAATAGGGGTCTTCAATTTAAATTCATTTGGGGTCAAAAATGGTTTTGATTCACGATTATAGTAACTAGATTGAAATCTTGTATACATTTCATATAGGTGAGCATACTAATTCTTACTAAAATCGACATTCAGATTATTATGGAAATGACTCAGAATTCATGTGAACTTTCAAGTTTGATAAGTTATTTGTGATAAGTTCTCCATTTAGTGTAAATCCAACTATGGCAAATCTTGGTTTTTCAAGGTTAACCGACAATTTCACATTTCAGCTCTATTGATTCCCATACCCCAATTTGGGGTTAACATATAAATCCCAACTCTGGAATGCGATTGGTAGGTTTACACAAATTTTAATAATATCGTACATCTTAATTTTTGCAAAATAGCTCAGAGTTACATGGGGAACTTTCCAGGTTTTTTTCGTAATTTTCAGTTAAAAAGTTTTTTCATTTCTGGTTTGTTCAAGATTCACCACGATTCTTAGTTAGCATCAACACTAGTTCGTGTTTACAATTTAACAAAACTTTTTTATAAACCTCAGCCAATCCCAACAAAATTTGATTGGTACAGAAAAGATGAAGTGGGGTCCTGTAGAAATTTCATCTCCACTGCTCCATCCAGAATTTAATAGGTATTGACTTTGAAGATTATCCAGAGACATATAATTTTTTAGGGTAGTACTCATATTGACATGGACTTGACACGTTGAATACGTTGTATTTAGTTGTTACCTAGCAGTATTTTGATGGTTACTTTCTGTTTAGTCTTGTTTTTGGATGGTTACTTTTTGTATAGTACCTGTACAGTACTTGGTTTTGGATGGTTACTATCTGTATAGTATCTGTAAAGTACTTGGTTTTAGATGGTTACTAAATGTTAACAAGTATTATGAGATGCTATAGTCTCTTATTAAGAATTATCAAAGAACACAAGTTAAAGTTTCTAAGATGTGTTAGCCAAACACACTTTCAGTGAACTATCATTACCTGACCGTCATCAAAGTCACATGCCCAAGACCAAAGGAAATTGAATAAAATACTTCCCCTTCATTTGTACCTGTAGTTTTAATTACAGTCAGAAGCAAAATTTGTAGGATAATTCAATATTTTTTTTATATATTTAATTATTGCAAACATATTTCATTAAATTCATAATTAATTATATTTTATGTATATTTGTATATAATTAATTTTCTTACTCAATCCCTCTGTAAGAAACATGTCGGTTATTCCAAACGCAGATTTTCGCTTGGTTCCCATAGATAGATGTAAAATAGGTCTCACAATGTAATCGTTCTCAGATGTTGGATTATTTTTAAAGCATTCATTTGTTCTAACCCATAATAATATTATATCATATTTCGAAAGCATCATTAGCTAGCATAGGAGCGTCTTTCAATTTAATTTCTGATTCAAGTTTATGATAGAGGTGTTGGGACCTGGTAATATCGGTTTTTGTTGTCAACTATTTTTCTAGTTCTAGTTTTCTAATTCTATTCTAATTGTATACTATTTGTATGAGTAAGGCATCATTGTCTAAGATTCTGAATAAGTTTAATAAACTCTTTTATTACAATACTCATCTGGTTTTCGTGATTCATGATGGCGGTTGAGCTGCTTGGACTTTGATTACTAGCTATTATTAGATGGTTACTATCTGCTTGGAAAATGTCTATTAGTTGCTTACTAGTTTTTATTATCTGGTTACTATATGTTTAGTAGATGTATACAAGTTGTTTAGTAGATGTATACAAGTTGTTTACTAGATGTATACAAGTTGTTTACTAGATGTATACAAGTTGTTTTCTAGCTGTTTAGTATCTGGTTTTATATGTTTAGTAGATGTATACAAGTTGTTTAGTAGATGTATACAAGATGCTTAGTATCGGGTTTCTGTATGTTTAGTATCTGTTTACTTGATGTTTACTAATTATTATTAGCTGGTTACTAGTTGTTATTAACGTCTACGAGCTTTTATAGTCTTTTGTTAAGAATGATCAAAAATTCTTGATCACTAGACGACTTTCGATGTGAAGTAAAAACTTACACTCTGATTTTCAATGTGTTTGCTATGTACATGAGAAAGAAGGCAAAGCCAATATATCTCAAGACTGATATATAAATCTTAGAGGAACATATCCGATTATGTTGGGGGAAGATGTATCCTGTGATTGTAAAACTAATTAAGAAATAAATTGTTCACAAGCTGTCTAAAAACTGTTTAGAAGCTCTTTTGATAAACAATTTTGATTCATAATGACAGATATTAAGAATATATAATATTATCATCCACTTTAACTAGTATATTGTTAAAATAAAACATTTCCATTTTTCATGTTCTTTCATCTTATGTAGGTATAATAAATGTAATCTTAACTAGCTAGCCTTACATCCCATAACTATAGTTATAAGCTACAATAAAATGTCTAGAAAGAACAAAATATATGAATGTCAAAAACGATTTAAAACTAACTATAATTGGGAAAGTAATTGAAATCACTCCGGCGTAATACAGTAAAAAAGAAAAATCACTGTGATTATCCCATTTTCTATCACCATAACAAATGTGTATACCCACACCTAAATGACCAATTGTATCCTTTGTCCAAAAATGTCTGTGACTTTCACTTATAAATTTGTCACCGATAATTTAAATCCCATTAAGCAAACCACCCATTGCTAACCATACCATAACCCCAGAGTCAAGTTGGTTACCTATGATGGTGTAAAGGATTGCTAAAATGCCTCGACGGAGGCGCAAAGGTCATAAAAAAATGGTCATAAAAAATTTAATTAGGAAAGTATTTTTTATTTGCGAGCCATTTATAACTGTTGCCAACGACACAAACAGTTGTTACAAAGGATTTGCTTAAATGCCTCGACGCAGGCGCAAAGGTCAAGGTATTGGAAAAAATTCATGGAATATTATCCCTTCATAAAAGAGGTCATAAAACATATAATTAGGAAAGTATTTTTTATTTGCGAACAAATTATAACTGGTACCAACAACACAAATAGTTGTTACAAAGGATTGCTAAAATGCCTTGATGCAGGCGCAAAGGTCAAGGTAATGAAAAAATTCCTGGAATATTATCCCTTGACCAAAAACGAAAATTTCTTCTATTTGGATAATAAATAAATATATATTTATTCAATACTTTGATTTTTCCATCAAGCTGCTTGATAAATCTAGTTGTTTGATATTCTCTAACTAATTGAGTAATAAGTTTTCATGTGTCTATTTAATTTACCAAAAGCAGTATTAGTCTTCTCTCATAAAATTGAACTTTTGGATCTCTCTAATTCCCCACCGGTGAAATATATGTTCCTCATATTTAAAAATTATGGTTTGCCAACCCCGACCAACCTCCGCAACATAGATGGGTACTTGTAATTCATATTTAAGATATTTCCATCCTTCTCTAACTAATATCCTTTTATCCATCATGTAAACAGGTTTAGAATTGTATTGCATGCTTCAACCCCTAGCCACACCCACCACTGTTACAGATTTGACTTTTCCAATGGCTGCCCCAGCTACCTAAACTGTACATTTCTTTTGATTTTCTCTTTTTCTTTCTAAGCAATGTACACAATTTTTTAACTGGTTCTGACCTCCCTTTCTCTTTTTCTTTCTAAGCAATGTACACAATTTTTAAACTGGTTCTGACCTCCCTCTTTAATGGCATCCTCTACTTTATTTTCGTTATATTTCTGATCTTTTCGTAACAGTAGGTTGTTAAACTTTTATCATTTTATGGGATTATTGAGCACCCGAAATCCCAGATATTAACTCATAACATGTAACTAGCAGAATATAGTCAAAGATATCAGACTCAAAAAGGACAAGATTTACCTACAATTCAATTTACCATCTACAATCCCTGGAGAAGAGTTTAGTATTTGCAGTTTAATTTTCTAATTTATTGATTTCACAGATTCCCGCTGGTAAATACCAATTTTTAACAACTGGCTTCCAACTCCATACCATTCAGACACTGGTTTACAACCTCATAGAACTGACTCTCAAGGTATCTGTAACGCACAATATATTTCCGTCTCTTTTCTTCTAATCAATATTAAAAAATTTCAAAAACTGTTTTTTGGAGTTCATTTTATTCTTAGAATTGAATTATTAAAAATCATTAAGCCAACAGAGATAATAATGTTTTTGTGATAATATCCCATGAATAATACATACTTCTTATTTGTATATTTTCAAAATTATTTATTTCAGAAAATTATTCATTAATCGCATTCAAATAATATTCATAATATATCTTACAATTTTTCAGATTTATCAAAATAGTTTCCCAATTATTAATATTAAATGATGTTGCATCATAACTATTTTTAAGATTAAATATTAAGATAGGGTCGTCCTCGCGAGACATAGCGCTGACCAACTCACATTGGTCTGCCTCACCATTAAATTTAAGACATTCTAAGTCTGATACTGAATCCCTTATACGAAAAATCATCTCCTTAACTTCCAGTAGCAGTCGTGACAGCGGATTATTTTCGATTTCCGCATCGTGAAGATCAATTTGGTGTTGTAACTTGGTTGTCTTCATCATCAGCTCGGTGATTCGATTTTCCACGTTTTCAATATCAAAGAGATGGGAATCGATATTGTTTTCGCTCTGCAAATCCACCAAGCGCCATTTCAGGATGTCCAACTCTTCTATAGTATCGTAATAGATACTACCAAATACCCGTCGCAACTCCTTGGAAACCTTTAAAATTTCCTTAAAGATTCTTATTTCTATCAACAAATCTTCATTTATTTTAAAGTCACAGTGGTTGATTTGGCTATTGATTTCAGTCATCTTTTGTCTTTCGATTTAAATTTTTTACTGTTTTAGGTTTTGTAATCTCATCAACCAGGAAAAGACAGAACGTAGAATCGAGCACGTACTTTATATCCAAGGATCAAACCCCCTCCCCAAGAATCAAACCACCATCCCATGCGATTGGCTTAAGTAAAACCATTCCACACTGTGTCAAAGTGAGAAGAAGAATACATAAGAAACCGGAAATCAAAGGCAAAGTAAGATTGTAGCCCAATACATATCGATATTGAGAACTGTTGTTATATTAGTATGCGTACATTTAATTGTATTTATATGATGGACGTTGATGCACTACGAGCAGTACAAACAAGTGGCCCAACGACACCAAGCACGTGCTTGTTACGCGCGGGGCCCTTCTATAAATTTGGGCAAAAATGCGAGTTCGCGAGGAAGATACAAAAAACAAATAGAGACGGGACACAAATGAAAATAAAAGAAGCAACTAACTAACTAAAATATTAGTTTTTAATACCGGGATAGAAGATGATGTGCAAATTAAATGGTAAAGATTGTTATAATTATTACATAGAACGCGAAAGGGCTCGTGCAGACAAAAATTTGATGTACATCGTGGCAAATTTAGGGGATAATAATTTCGTGTTAGTCTAGCAGGGACATTGAAAGTTAGGCGGTTTACAAGTTCTACAGAATCAATATCACCTCTAATAAGATTTTGCATAAAAATAGTACCAAGCATTGTTCTACGATTTACAAGTGTAGGTAAATTAAGCAATAGTAATCTACTCTGATAGGAAGGTAGCCTTACGTTTTGATCCCAGTTCAAACTACGAAGGGCAAAAAGAAGAAATTTTTTTTGTACCGACTCAATACGGTCAATGTGCACTTGATATTGTGGACTCCAAACCGAAGAACAATATTCCAAAATAGGACGGACAAGGGAGGTAAATAATAATTTGGTTGTATAAGGGTCATCAAATTCTTTTGACCAACGCTTTATAAACCCAAGAACACTCATGGCCTTGTTGACAGTGGACATTATGTGGCAGTCAAATTTAAGTTTTGGGTCCAGAAGAACGCCTAAGTCATTAACGGAATATATACGGTCGAGTGACGTATTTTGAAGAGAGTAACTAACAAAAGTAGGAGTACCCCTATAAAAAGTCATAACGTTGCATTTAAGACAGTTCAAATTTAAAAGGTTATACTCACACCATCCCTGAAAACAATCAATATCTGACTGTAAGTTGAAACCCGACGCTATATCGTTATATGATAAACAAAGCTTAACATCATCAGCATACATTAGTACACGAGAATGTTTTATGGTAGAGGGAAGATCGTTAATAAACAAAGTAAACAGCAAAGGACCCAAATGACTACCCTGAGGCACTCCAGATGTCACGTAGATCAATTTTGAAACAGCGTTCTTGAATATAACCCTCTGAGTCCTACCATTCAAATAACTTGAAATCCAAGTTAATAGCTTACATGGAAACCCAAGCTGATTTAATTTGAATAATAGAAGAGAGTGGTTGACAGAGTCAAAGGCCTTACTAAAATCTGTATATATAACGTCAGTCTGCATTTTTTTCTTAAATCCATTTATTACAATAGATGACAATTCAAGAAGGTTGGTGGTGGTCGATCTTCGCTTAACAAAGCCATGCTGACACGGTGATATTAGCGAGGAACATAAATGTTGCAAATGAGAAGTAATAATACGTTCAAATGCTTTAGGAATTGCCGACAATTTGGAAATACCTCTATAATTCTGGGCATCCGCCTTCGCACCCTTTTTATGAAGTGGAATGATAAAAGAGTCCTTCCAGATAGTAGGAAAAACTGATGATGAAATAGACAAATTAAAAAGTTTAAGAATCGGTTTACATATGGTTGACGCACAAAACTTAAGCACACACCCGGGGAGTCCATCTGGACCGGGAGAATAAGTTAACGTTGTTGTTGCTAAGTCTCTTATGAGAGAACTTTCCGTAATTTCAGGGGTAAAAATACAGTTTGCCCTATTTAAGGGATTAGGGTAGTTAGAATTTGACCAAGCAACCGAACTATAAGTAGTTTGGAAAAACTCGGCAAATAAATCAGCAATTTCAGAATCCGTCGATGCCTCCATTGAGTTAAAACGTACAGATGAAGGCAATGCCGACGACTTACGCTTGGCATTAACAAAGTTATAAAACTGCTTCGGATCATTTGAAAATTCGAATTTACATCGACTTAAATACATAGAATAGCAATGACTATTGAGAACATTAAAGTCCGATCGAGCCACCACATATTTCGAAAAATCAGATGGCTTACCCGATTTTTTATACTTTTTATAGGTGTTTGTTTTAAGGTTTTTAAGTCTTTGAAGCGCATTGGTAAACCAAGGAGGCCTGTTTATCTTTGAAGGAAGCCTATCAGGAACGCATTCATTAAAAAAAGTATTTAACACTATATAGAATAGTTCAGTGGCACTTTCAATATCCATACAATTGTACAAGTCTGTCCAATTATATTGAGAAATCAAATCGTTAAGTTTTTTATAGTCACATTTTCGAAAACATCTCATTTTAGTTTGAGGAACTAAAGGAGAGAGGGTATCAACGCATGGGAGGCAGATTGTCAATTCCATTGTTGGATGATATCGGTCTTCAGGTACAACAAGAGCGTCAATTCTAGATACCGTGACTTCAGACGGGTCTGAAACAAACACGAGATCTAGTTGTCTATTTAATGAATTCTGTATAAAGCTTACTTGCTGTAACGATAATTCTAGAAGACCATATACAAAATCATGGGCGGATAGAGGTATAGCGACAAGTGAGACAGTAGGAGAAGACCAAGAGATATCAGGGAGATTAAAGTCACCCAAAACAATCAAAAGGTCTCTGTTAGAAAGAAGGGATAGAACAGATTTTATGGCAGACAGATGGTGCTCATAAATTATTAAATCAGAGCCAGGTGGAATATAGGAACATGTTACAAAAATAGATATGGATTGCAAGGAAACTTTCACACTAACAAATTCAATTTCGTTATGGGTATCAAAGTAAATTTTTTCAGATGTGAGGCTAGTGGTAACGGCAATCAGCACACCGCCTCCCCTACGTGAGGAGCGATCGGTCCTATAGGCATTAAAGTTATTTGACAGAACTTCAGAGTCAGATATCTCTGGTTTTAGCCAAGTTTCCGTAAAAGCCAAAATATCTGCAGTAAATGCAGAGGAGTCAGCATAAAGCTTGGGTAGCTTCATATTTAGTCCCCTAACATTTTGATAAGCCAAAAATAAACTTTTTAGTTTTTTGGCGCAGTGGAGGGTCTGTTATTTGTTCTCGGTTTATTGGGAACAAATTCTTTTATTACTAAATCATCATTAAGCCAAAAGCTTTCAGAAAGTAGTACCTTAAACACATCAGGCGGTGCAAATATTTTAAAAGAGGATATACTACGAGCGTATGAAAATCGAAATTGTTCAACTGAAATATTCTCGGATGGGAATTTTTCACGTATAAATTCCAAAACATCCTCAGATGTAGTATCTGGGGTGAATCTAGAAACAAATAATTGCTTCCTATGAGGAACAACTGACAGTTTCTTACGTCCCCCAGCAGCAGATTGAACCACACTAAGCTGAGAGCCAGAATCGGTTCCTACTGTACCTATAGGTACGGTCGGCACCGTAGCCAGCACTGAAGATTTTTTTACCACCAGACTTCGAGAAACAGTGACTCCACCTGAATCAGCTGTATCCCTAGGCGCAGTTGGTTCGCTTACCCCAGTGTCGACAGAAACTGCTGCAGCTACCAAGTTCGGATTAGGGGAGGATACCGTGACCGTGTTAACTGCCGCTAAGCTGGCTTTTTTGCGTTTAGGCGACTCAGTTAGTAATTTTTTATTATTAAATTGGGCACAAACGGAATTGAACCCCTCATTGAGCTGTTTAAAAGCACCTGAGAGATTCAAAAGGCTGTCTCGAGTCTGCTTCATAAAGCCGCTCATCTCAACTACCATTTCCTTGCAGGATCCACATGACCACATGAGACCAGAATTCAGATCAATGAAGTCTTTGACTCTGCCAGTAAATCCTGCGCATTTAACGTGCATCATCGATTCGCAGAGCCAGCAGAAAATAAAAGGGTCTTTAGTTGAAGCCGAAAGAGTACAATTTTTCTTACAGCAGACAAGAGCCATTTTAGGAGATGAAATAAAAATAAAATAAAATATGAAAAATACCTTAAGTAAATTTGGCACTGGGATCAAATTCCAAAACCACAAAGGCACAAAACACGAAAAAAAATAAGAGCGCGAGATCGCGTTTGAGTTTAAATGTAAGAGAGCACGAGAGAATAAATCTTCTATCGACTGAGCGTTGCTTGTGGGACACTGACAACTTTACGCACGAACAGTTACAAAGTAAAGCAGCAAGAGAGAGAGACTAAGAGAAAAGCACTCCAAAAATCTACCAGAAAATCGGCAGGTTCCAAGAGAGTTCAAATTACAGTTGTAATATAGAGCGGGAGAGAGAGTGGGAATAAAAGAGTTTTAGCAAGATTAGTGAGTGTAAAATTACACTAACAAAGCTAGGAGATTAAACAAATCTAATAGAAATGTTAAAATATCTATAACCACATACCCGTTTAATGGGGGATCAAGTCAAAAACACTAACACAACTATTAGGCTAAGCTTTGTTAAAAAACAAACACAAGAAACTCGCGAAAAATCACCGAAAAAGACAAAAACTCAGAGCACAAAAGTAAACACATCTGTTCACAAGCGACGCTAAATCGAATTTTTTATATATTAGTTGTTGATAATTATAATTTTATAATGGTCATCATTAAGTAAGAGGAGTGGTACAGAATTTTTATTCTTAATATTTAATCTTAAAAATAGATATGATGCTATATCATTTAATATTAATAATTGGCTAACTCTATGGATAAATCTGAAAAATTGTAAGATATATTATGAATATTATTTGAATGCGATTAATGAATAATTTTCTGAAATAAATAATTTTGAAAATATACAAATAAGAAGTATGTATTATTCATGGGATATTATCACAAAAACATTATTATCTCTGTTGGCTTAATGATTTTTAATAATTCAATTCTAAGAATAAAATGAACTCCAAAAAACAGTTTTTGAAATTTTTTAATATTGATTAGAAGAAAAGAGACGGAAATATATTGTGCGTTACAGATACCTTGAGAGTCAGTTCTATGAGGTTGTAAACCAGTGTCTGAATGGTATGGAGTTGGAAGCCAGTTGTTAAAAATTGGTATTTACCAGCGGGAATCTGTGAAATCAATAAATTAGAAAATTAAACTGCAAATACTAAAATCCTTTTCAGGGATTGTAGATGGTAAATTGAATTGTAGGTAAGTCTTGTCCTTTTTGAGTCTGATATCTTTGACTATATTCTGCTAGTTACATGTTATGAGTTAATATCTGGGATTTCGGGTGCTCAATAATCCCATAAAATGATAAAAGTTTAACAACCTACTGTTACGAAAAGATCAGAAATATAACGAAAATAAAGTAGAGGATGCCATTAAAGAGGGAGGTCAGAACCAGTTTAAAAATTGTGTACATTGCTTAGAAAGAAAAAGAGAAAGGGAGGTCAGAACCAGTTTAAAAATTGTGTACATTGCTTAGAAAGAAAAAGAGAAAATCAAAAGAAATGTACAGTTTAGGTAGCTGGGGCAGCCATTGGAAAAGTCAAATCTGTAACAGTGGTGGGTGTGGCTAGGGGTTGAAGCATGCAATACAATTCTAAACCTGTTTACATGATGGATAAAAGGATATTAGTTAGAGAAGGATGGAAATATCTTAAATATGAATTACAAGTACCCATCTATGTTGCGGAGGTTGGTCGGGGTTGGCAAACCATAATTTTTAAATATGAGGAACATATATTTCACCGGTGGGGAATTAGAGAGATCCAAAAGTTCAATTTTATGAGAGAAGACTAATACTGCTTTTGGTAAATTAAATAGACACATGAAAACTTATTACTCAATTAGTTAGAGAATATCAAACAAATAGATTTATCAAGCAGCTTGATGGAAAAATCAAAGTATTGAATAAATATATATTTTTTTATTATCCAAATAGAAGAAATTTTCGTTTTTGGTCAAGGGATAATATTCCAGGAATTTTTTCATTACCTTGACCTTTGCGCCTGCATTAAGGCATTTTAGCAATCCTTTGTAACAACTATTTGTGTTGTTGGTACCAGTTATAATTTGTTCGCAAATAAAAAATACTTTCCTAATTATATGTTTTATGACCTCTTTTATGAAGGGATAATATTCCATGAATTTTTTCCAATACCTTGACCTTTGCGCCTGCGTCGAGGCATTTAAGCAAATCCTTTGTAACAACTGTTTGTGTCGTTGGCAACAGTTATAAATGGCTCGCAAATAAAAAAATACTTTCCTAATTAAATTTTTTATGATCATTTTTTTATGACCTTTGCGCCTCCGTCGAGGCATTTTAGCAATCCTTTACACCATCACCTATGTTTATTGTAGGTAACCAACTTGACTCTGGGGTTATGGTATGGTTAGCAATGGGTGGTTTGCTTAATGGGATTTAAATTATCGGTGACAAATTTATAAGTGAAAGTCACAGACATTTTTGGACAAAGGATACAATTGGTCATTTAGGTGTGGGTATACACATTTGTTATGGTGATAGAAAATGGGATAATCACAGTGTTTTTTCTTTTTTACTGTATTACGCCGGAGTGATTTCAATTACTTTCCCAATTATAGTTAGTTTTAAATCGTTTTTGACATTCATATATTTTGTTCTTTCTAGACATTTTATTGTAGCTTATAACTATAGTTATGGGATGTAAGGCTAGCTAGTAAGATTACATTTATTATACCTACATAAGATGAAAGAACATGAAAAATGGAAATGTTTTATTTTAACAATATACTAGTTAAAGTGGATGATATTATTATATATTCTTAATATCTGTCATTATGAATCAAAATTGTTTATCAAAAGAGCTTCTAAACAGTTTTTAGACAGCTTGTGAACAATTTATTTCTTAATTAGTTTTACAATCACAGGATACATCTTCCCCCAACATAATCGGATATGTTCCTCTAAGATTTATATATCAGTCTTGAGATATTTTGGCTTTGCGTTCTTTCTCATGTACATAGCAAACACATTGAAAATCAGAGTGTAAGTTTTTACTTCACATCGAAAGTCGTCTAGTGATCAAGAATTTTTGATCATTCTTAACAAAAGACTATAAAAGCTCGTAGACGTTAATAACAACTAGTAACCAGCTAATAATAATTAGTAAACATCAAGTAAACAGATACTAAACATATAGAAACCCGATACTAAACATCTTGTATACATCTACTAAACAACTTGTATACATCTACTAAACATATAAAACCAGATACTAAACAGCTAGAAAACAACTTGTATACATCTAGTAAACAACTTGTATACATCTAGTAAACAACTTGTATACATCTACTAAACAACTTGTATACATCTACTAAGCATATAGTAACCAGATAATAAAAACTAGTAAGCAACTAATAGACATTTTCCAAGCAGATAGTAACCATCTAATAATAGCTAGTAATCAAAGTCCAAGCAGCTCAACCGCCATCATGAATCACGAAAACCAGATGAGTATTGTAATAAAAGAGTTTATTAAACTTATTCAGAATCTTACACAATGATGCCTTACTCATACAAATAGTATACAATTAGAATAGAATTAGAAAACTAGAACTAGAAAAATAGTTGACAACAAAAACCGATATTACCAGGTCCCAACACCTCTATCATAAACTTGAATCAGAAATTAAATTGAAAGACGCTCCTATGCTAGCTAATGATGCTTTCGAAATATGATATAATATTATTATGGGTTAGAACAAATGAATGCTTTAAAAATAATCCAACATCTGAGAACGATTACATTGTGAGACCTATTTTACATCTATCTATGGGAACCAAGCGAAAATCTGCGTTTGGAATAACCGACATGTTTCTTACAGAGGGATTGAGTAAGAAAATTAATTATATACAAATATACATAAAATATAATTAATTATGAATTTAATGAAATATGTTTGCAATAATTAAATATATAAAAAAAATATTGAATTATCCTACAAATTTTGCTTCTGACTGTAATTAAAACTACAGGTACAAATGAAGGGGAAGTATTTTATTCAATTTCCTTTGGTCTTGGGCATGTGACTTTGATGACGGTCAGGTAATGATAGTTCACTGAAAGTGTGTTTGGCTAACACATCTTAGAAACTTTAACTTGTGTTCTTTGATAATTCTTAATAAGAGACTATAGCATCTCATAATACTTGTTAACATTTAGTAACCATCTAAAACCAAGTACTTTACAGATACTATACAGATAGTAACCATCCAAAACCAAGTACTGTACAGGTACTATACAAAAAGTAACCATCCAAAAACAAGACTAAACAGAAAGTAACCATCAAAATACTGCTAGGTAACAACTAAATACAACGTATTCAACGTGTCAAGTCCATGTCAATATGAGTACTACCCTAAAAAATTATATGTCTCTGGATAATCTTCAAAGTCAATACCTATTAAATTCTGGATGGAGCAGTGGAGATGAAATTTCTACAGGACCCCACTTCATCTTTTCTGTACCAATCAAATTTTGTTGGGATTGGCTGAGGTTTATAAAAAAGTTTTGTTAAATTGTAAACACGAACTAGTGTTGATGCTAACTAAGAATCGTGGTGAATCTTGAACAAACCAGAAATGAAAAAACTTTTAAACTGAAAATTACGAAAAAAACCTGGAAAGTTCCCCATGTAACTCTGAGCTATTTTGCAAAAATTAAGATGTACGATATTATTAAAAGTTGTGTAAACCTACCAATCGCATTCCAGAGTTGGGATTTATATGTTAACCCCAAATTGGGGTATGGGAATCAATAGAGCTGAAATGTGAAATTGTCGGTTAACCTTGAAAAACCAAGATTTGCCATAGTTGGATTTACACTAAATGGAGAACTTATCACAAATAACTTATCAAACTTGAAAGTTCACATGAATTCTGAGTCATTTCCATAATAATCTGAATGTCGATTTTAGTAAGAATTAGTATGCTCACCTATATGAAATGTATACAAGATTTCAATCTAGTTACTATAATCGTGAATCAAAACCATTTTTGACCCCAAATGAATTTAAATTGAAGACCCCTATTATTGTGGTTGATCTTTCATATCAAAACGAATCAGTAAAAATTGGTCCTATTGATGTGAGAATTTCAATAGAACTAAAGACACCAAGTCATAAAATTTAATCTGAATGTTGATTTTAGTAAGAATTAGTATGCTCACCTATATGAAATGTATACAAGATTTCAATCTAGTTACTATAATCGTTAATCACAACCATTTTTGACCCCAAATGAATTTAAATTGAAGACCCTTATTATTGTGGTTAAGCTTTCATATCAAAACGAATCAGTAAAAATTGGTCCTATTGATGTGAGAATTTTAATAGAACTAAAGACACCAAGTCATGAAAATACCCAAGCTTACTGTCTCCTCATACATGACCGTTTAGTTGAATATAACCCACTAAACGGACTAGTACAACGAGTTGTTTAACATTAGAAAAATGTTGAAAGATATTGTATCGATTGATGTTCAAGGTTTCTTTGATAATAATAATAATTTTATTCTAAAGGAAATTGGAATTGTATTCGAAAAAGATCCAAACTTGAATAATAGTTTTTTAATAGAACCACCATATGATTTTACTATGCTAAATACCAAATCTCGAAAGACTGCAATTTGGTTAACCAATACACATCACAAAATTTTTTGGAATGATGGAGAAAATAGATTTCCACAAACTCGAAAGTATCTAAGGACAATTACAAGCGGAAAACAAATTATTTGTAAAGGTGTGGAAAAGAAACGATTTCTAGAGAAGTTTTTTGGGAGTCGTCAGCTCATTGATATCGAGGAAATGGGCTGTCCGTCATTAAACAGGTTTAAAGGAAACCGGTTTCCCTATTGTGAAACACACCTTAAGGGCGGGGTTTGTGCTCTTAACAATGCATACATTATTTTGACATTTTTTAAAAGTAGCTCCAAAACAATAAAATAATTTTTATACATCATTTTAAAGTTGAGACTAGATGTGTAAAGACCTATAAGAAAATAAAATTAACCAAATGAAGTTTCATGAGGAAGTTGACCAATTTATTAAACAATTTAAAGGACAGATAATTGGTCAGCATTTTCAATACCTTCTAAACACAAAAACTATGTTCATGAATCGAGGTGGACATGATCTCACTACTACGAATTATGGTGAACACTTTACATTTTGTAATCCAGAAATGACGTCGGAAACGTGCGCCTGCTTCTTCTATGCAAATCGTCGGAATCAAAGCAAGAATCAAATTAATTTCAATATATAATCAAACATGTTCGCAATACCAATGTAAATGAATAAATGTATTATTATGCTACAAAATAAACTTCTGACTTTTTATTTCGAGTTAAAATTACAGGTACGGAGAATGGAAAATATTTCCTTGACTAAGATATGTCGGCTATTTGCGAGTTGTTGCGCGGTAGTGATTTCAACCCCTATTATGGGAACGTATTAGAGCTAGCAGTCAGCCGTGAGGTCGTTGGCGTGAGGCCCATGATCTTGTCAATGGGCGTGCGCCTTCAGACTTGTGCATGTGTCCCTTTTATTCCGGTCAGGTAATAGACAGGTGCGCATGTTCGGGTAGCTCTTGCTTGAATCCCTTTTTTGATATGTTTATGACCCGTTTGTGGAAAGGAGAGAATCTTAGAGAATTTACCAGTTAAACCTTCTGGGGCGGAAACAAAAATGTCTGTTTGAAAATATTCGACATCTGAGAATTATTAACTTGTGAGATTCATTTTATTGGGGTTCTTTTGATTTCTAAATTAATTTTACAATCATAGGAAACGTTATTCCCCAACATGATCGGACATGTTCCTCTAAGGCAACCATCTTTAGATTTTTTGGGTTTGCGACCTTGCTCACGTGCACAGCAACACCTGCTGAATATTAATTGCTAATAATGAGGAAAAGGATACATGATCAATATTGTCACATGGGGATGTGGGGAAAGTGTGCGACCTTTCTCCCGTGTACAGCAACACCTGCTGAATATTAATTGTTGATAATGAGGCAAAAAGGTCACGTGATCAGTATTGTCACATGGTGGTGTGGGGTTGTGGGCAATTAAGTATACTCTTTATAGACATGATCGTGACATTTTTATGAGTTCAAAGTCCATTAAAATCACTTAATTTATTGGATTATCCTAATTGTCCCAGAACCCGCATACGTTAATGAAGAGGCGGGGGTCATTAATATGTTAATCAGTGAGAGGCGGGGTCATTAATATGCTAATTAGTAAGGGGGCGGGGGCCATTAATATGCAAATTGTCCCAGAACCCGTCTTTCCCAACTACTTAGCAACTATAATACTTGTTAACATTTAGTTACCATCTAAAACCAAGTACTTTACAGATACTGTACAGATAGTAACCATCCAAAACCAAGTACTGTTCAGGTACTATTCAAAAGTAACCATCCAAAAACAAGACTAAACAGAAAGTAACCATCAAAATACTGCTTGGTAACAACTAAATACAACGTGTTCAACGTGTCAAGTCCATGTCAATATGAGTACTACCCTAAAAAATTATATATCTCTGGATAATCTTCAAAGTCAAAATCTATTAAATTCCGGATGGAGCAGTGGAGATGAAATTTCTACGGGACCCACCTTTAACTTTTCTGTACCATTAAAAAATTTGTTGGGATTTGCTGAGGATTATAAAAAAGTTTTGTTAAATTGTAAACACGAACTAGTGTTGATGCTAACTAAGAATCTCGGTGAATCTTGAACAAACCAGAAATGAACAAACTTTTAAACTGGAAATTACGAATAAAACCTGGAAAATTCCCCATGTAACTCTGAGCGATTTTACAAAAATTAAGATGTACGATATTATTAAAAGTGGTCTAAACCTACCAATCGCATTCCAGAGTTGGGATTCATATGTTAACCCCGAATTGGGGTATGGGAGTCAACAGAGCTGGAATGTGAAATTGTCGGCTAACCGCGAAAAACCAAGATTTTCCATACTTGGATTTACACTAAATGGAGAACTTATCACAAATAACTTATCAAACTTGAAAGTTCACTTGAATTCTGAGTCATATCCATATGATAATCTGAATGTTGATTTTAGTAAGAATCAGTATGCTCAGCTGTATGAAATGTATACAAGATTTTAATCTAGTTACTATAATCGTGAATCACAACCATTTTTGACCCCAATTGAATTTAAATTGAAGAACCCTATTATTGTGGTTGATCTTTCATATCAAAACGAATCAGTAAAAATTGGTCTTATTGATGTGAGAATTTCAATAGAACTAAAGACAGCAAGTCATGAAAATACCCAAATAGTACAACGAGTTGTTTAACATTAAAAAAATGTTGAAAGATACTGTTTCGATTGATGCTCAAGGTTTCTTTGATAATAATAATAATTTTATTCTAAAGAAAATTGGAATTGTATTCAAAAAGATCCAAACTTGAATAATAGTTTTTTAATAGAACCACCATATGATTTTACTTTGCTAAATACAAAATCTCGAAAGACTGCCATTTGGTTAACCAATACACATCACAAAATTTTTTGGAACGATGGAGAAAATAGTTTTCCACAAACTCGAAAGTATCTAAAGACAATTACAAGCGGAAAACAAATTATTTGTAAAGGTGTGGAAAAGAAACACACCTTAAGGGCGGGGTTTGTGCTCTTAGCAATGCATACATTATTTTGACATTTCTTAAAAGTAGCCCCAAAACAATAAAATAATTTTTTCATACATCATTTTGAAGTGGAGACTAGATGTTTAAGGTCCTGTAAGAAAATAAAATTAATTTAATGAAATTTCATGAGGAAATTGACCAATTTATTGTACAATTTAAAGGGCAGATAATTGGTCAGCACTTTCAATACCTTCTAAACACAAAAACTATGTTCATGAATCGAGGTGACATGATTTCAAGACTACGAATTATGATGAACACTACGTTATATAATCCAGAATTGATTTCGGAAACGTGAGACTATATCATATAGCTGCGATCGGAAAATTTGTGGGAAAGTAATATGAAACAAATTATAGCTTCGGTATTTTTGACATACTTGGGGAATATAATTTTTTGTATTTTTCAGAATTTGGAATTAAATTTAATAATTAGAACTGCAAGGGTATACAAACTTCGGCTAGCCGAAGTAAACTTCCGTTCTTGTTTTATAGTATTATTGATCACCCCAAATCCTAGATACTAACTCATAACATGTAGTTAGCAGAATATAATCAAAGATATCAGACAATTAAAGAAAAGAACCGTTTAATATTTGGAGTTTTATTTTCTAATTTATTGATTTCACAGATTCCCACCGATGAATACCAATTTATATCAAGGATGGTTGCCAACTCCATCCCATTTAGACACATTTACTCCTAAATTGAATCATGATTTACAACGTCATAGAACAAAATATTTCCGTCTCTTTTCTATCAATGTTAAAAAATGTATAAAATTGGTTTTGGAGATAATTTCATTCTTATTATTAAATTATGAAAAATCATTAAGCCAATAGAGAGAGAGAAATATATTATCATTTTGTTTTGTGTTAATATCCCAAGTGTTCAAACCAAAAGGGCGTTTAATTTCTGGGGTCAGTGAGGAGCGGCAGATTTATCCAGATGTCTACAACTCGCGTGCTCGCACTGCCCTCTGCTCTCCGTCTCCATCTCTCCCCTAAGCTACGCTCCGCTCTGGAGCGCTTAAGTTATGTAAGGCTTTACTAGTTCAATTTTCAAAGTGACAATAAAAACCCCAACGTACTCCCGTGTGTTTCGTACCTTCGTTCTTGGGACTCCGTTGTTCTAATTTAAGCAATCAAGCCACCCTGCCCCAACACCAAGAATAATACATAATTCATATTTTCAAATTATTTATTTCAGAAAATTATTAAATTATCGCATTCAAATAATAACCAGATTAAAAGGAACTACTACAATATTTCGATAGTAGTGAACAGTAGTAGTATAACAACATATACTAATATGCATTTATTTATTTATATTTTATATGATATTTGTTGAAAATGGTGATTATATATAATGTGATTATAAATATTATGAAATATGAATATCAACTCAAACCGAAAACATATTCAGGGTTTAAGTACAGGTAAAACTTCATAACAGGTAAAACTTAATTTCGATTTAGCGTCGCTTGTGAACAGATGTGTTTACTTTTGTGCTCTGAGTTTTTGTCTTTTTCGGTGATTTTTTGCGAGTTTCTTGTGTTTGTTTTTTAACAAAGCTTAGCCTAATATTGGTGTAAGTGTTTTTGAGTTGATCCCCCATTAAACGGGTATGTGGTTATAGATATTTTAACATTTCTATTAGATTTGTTTAATCTCCTAGCTTTGTTAGTGCAATTTTACACTCACTAATCTTGCTAAAACTCTTCTATTCCCACTGTCTCTCCCGCTCTATATTACAACTGTAATTTAAACTCTCTCGGAACCTGCCGATTTTCTGGTAGATTTTTGGTGTGCTTTTCTCTTATTCTCTCTCTCTTGCTTGCTTTACATTGTAACTGTTCGTGCGTAAAGTTGTCAGTGTCCCACAAGCAACGCTCAGTCGATAGAAGATTTATTCTCTCGTGCTCTCTTACGTTTAAACTAAAACGCGATCTCGCGCTCTTATTTTTTTTCGTGTTTTGTGCCTTTGTGGTTTTTGAATTTGATCCCAGTGCCAAATTTACTTAAGGTTTTTTTCATATTTCATTTTATTATTATTTCATCTCCTTAAATGGCTCTTGTCGGCTGTAAGAAAAATTGTACTCTTTCGGCTTCAACTAAAGTCCCTTTTATTTTCTGCTGGCTCTGCGAATCGATGATGCACGTTAAATGCGCAGGATTTACTGGCAGAGTCAAAGACTTCATTGACCTGAATTCTGGTCTCATGTGGTCATGTGGATCCTGCAAGGAAATGGTAGTTGAGATGAGCGGCTTTATGAAGCAGACTCGAGACAGCCTTTTGAATCTCTCAGGTGCTTTTAAACAGCTCAATGAGGGGTACAATTCCGTTTGTGCCCAATTTAATAAAAAAAAATTACTAACTGAGTCGCCTAAACGCAAGAAAGCCAGCTTAGCGGCAGTTAATACGGTCACGGTATCCTCCCCTAATCCGAACTTGGTAGCTGCAGCAGTTTCTGTCGACACTGGGGTAAGCGAACCAACTGCGCCTAGGGATACAGCTGATTCAGGTGGAGTCACTGTTTCTCGAAGTCTGGTGGTAAAAAAATCTTCAGTGCTGGCTACGGTGCCGACCGTACCTATAGGTACAGTAGGAACCGATTCTGGTTCTCAGCTTAGTGTGGTTCAATCTGCTGCTGGGGGACGTAAGAAATTATCAGTTGTTCCACATAGAAAACAATTATTTGTTTCGAAATTCACCCCAGATACCACATCTGAGGATGTTTTGGAATTTATTCGTGAAAAATTCCCATCCGAGAATATTTCAGTTGAGCAATTTAGATTTTCATATGCTCGTAGTATATCGTCTTTTAAAATATTTGCTCCGCTTGATGTGTTTAAGGTACTACTTTCTGAAAGCTTTTGGCTTAATGATGATTTAGTAATAAAAGAATTTGTTCCCAATAAACCGAGAACAAATAACAGACCCTCCACTGCGCCAAAAAACTAAAAAGTTTATTTTTGGCTTATCAAAATGTTAGGGGACTAAATATGAAGCTACCCAAGCTTTATGCTGACTCCTCTGCATTTACTGCAGATATTTTGGCTTTTACGGAAACTTGGCTGAAACCAGAGATATCTGACTCTGAAGTTCTGTCAAATAACTTTAATGCCTATAGGACCGATCGCTCCTCACGTAGGGGAGGCGGTGTGCTGATTGCCGTTACCACTAGCCTCACATCTGAAAAATTTTACTATGATACCCATAACGAAATTGAATTTGTTAGTGTGAAAGTTTCCTTGCAATCCATATCTATTTTTGTTACATGTTCCTATATTCCACCTGGCTCTGATTTAATAATTTATGAGCACCATCTGTCTGCCATAAAATATGTTCTATCCCTTCTTTCTAACAGAGACCTTTTGATTGTTTTGGGTGACTTTAATCTCCCTGATATCTCTTGGTCTTCTCCTACTGACTCACTTGTCGCTATACCCTTATCCGTCCATGATTTTGTAGATGGTCTTTTAGAATTATCGTTACAGCAAGTAAGCTTTATACGGAATTCATTAAATAGACAACTAGATCTTGTGTTTGTTTCAGACCCGTCTGAAGTCACGGTATCTAGAACTGACGGTCTTGTTGTACCTGAAGACCGATATCATCCAACAATGGAATTGACAATCTGCCTCCCATGCGTTGATACCCTCTCTCCTTTAGTTCCTCAAACTAAAATAAGATGTTTTCGAAAATGTGACTATAAAAAACTTAACGATATGATTTCTCAATATAATTGGACAGACTTGTACAATTGTATGGATATTGAAGGTGCCACTGAACTATTCTATATAGTGTTAAATACTTTTTTTAATGAATGCGTTCCTGATAGGCTTCCTTCAAAGATAAACAGGCCTCCTTGGTTTACCAATGCGCTTCAAAGACTTAAAAACCTTAAAACAAACACCTATAAAAAGTATAAAAAATCGGGTAAGCCATCTGATTTTTCGAAATATGTGGTGGCTCGATCGGACTTTAATGTTCTCAATAGTCATTGCTATTCTATGTATTTAAGTCGATGTAAATTCGAATTTTCAAATGATCCGAAGCAGTTTTATAACTTTGTTAATGCCAAGCGTAAGTCGTCGGCATTGCCTTCATCTGTACGTTTTAACTCAATGGAGGCATCGACGGATTCTGAAATTGCTGATTTATTTGCCCAGTTTTTCCAAACTACTTATAGTTCGGTTGCTTGGTCAAATTCGAACTACCCTAATCCCTTCAATAGGGCAAACAGTACTTTTACCCCTGAAATTACGGAAAATTCTCTCATAAGAGACTTAGCAACAACAACGCCAACTTATTCTCCCGGTCCAGATGGACTCCCCGGGTGTGTGCTTAAGTTTTGTGCGTCAACCATATGTAAACCGATTCTTAAACTTTTTAATTTGTCTATTTCATCATCAGTTTTTCCTACTATCTGGAAAGACTCTTTTATCATTCCACTTCACAAGAAGGGTGCGAAGGCGGATGCCCAGAATTATAGAGGTATTTCCAAATTGTCGGCAATTCCTAAAGCATTTGAACGTGTTATTACTTCTCATTTGCTACATTTATGTTCCTCGCTAATACTCTGTCAACCACTCTCTTCTATTATTCAAATTAAATCAGCTTGGGTTTCCATGTAAGCTATTAACTTGGATTTCAAGTTATTTGAATGGTAGGACTCAGAGGGTTATATTCAAGAACGCTGTTTCAAAATTGATCTTCGTGACATTTGGAGTGCCTCAGGGTAGTCATTTGGGTCCTTTGCTGTTTACTTTGTTTATTAACGATCTTCCCTCTACCATAAAACATTCTCGTGCACTAATGTATGCTTATGATGTTAAGCTTTGTTTATCATATAACGATATAGCGTCGGGTTTCAACTTACAGTCAGATATTGATTGTTTTCAGGGATGGTGTGAGTATAACCTTTTAAATTTGAACTGCCTTAAATGCAACGTTATGACTTTTTATAGGGGTACTCCTACTTTTGTTAGTTACTCTCTTCAAAATACGTCACTCGACCGTATATATTCCGTTAATGACTTAGGCGTTCTTCTAGACCCAAAACTTAAATTTGACTGCCACATAATGTCCACTGTCAACAAGGCCATGAGTGTTCTTGGGTTTATAAAGCGTTGGTCAAAAGAATTTGATGACCCTTATACAACCAAATTATTATTTACCTCCCTTGTCCGTCCTATTTTGGAATATTGTTCTTCGGTTTGGAGTCCACAATATCAAGTGCACATTGACCGTATTGAGTCGGTACAAAAAAAATTTCTTCTTTTTGCCCTTCGTAGTTTGAACTGGGATCAAAACGTAAGGCTACCTTCATATCAGAGTAGATTACTATGGCTTAATTTACCTACACTTGTAAATCGTAGAACGATGCTTGGTACTATTTTTATGCAAAATCTTATTAGAGGTGATATTGATTCTGTAGAACTTGTAAACCGCCTAACTTTCAATGTCCCTGCTAGACTAACACGAAATTATTATCCCCTAAATTTGCCACGATGTACATCAAATTTTTGTCTGCACGAGCCCTTTCGCTTTCTATGTAATAATTATAACAATCTTTACCATTTAATTTGCACATCATCTTCTATCCCGGTATTAAAAACTAATATTTTAACTCATTTGCTTCATTCTTAGTTGCTTCTTTTATTTTCATTTGTGTCCCGTCTCTATTTGTTTTATGTATCTTCCTGGCGAACTCGCATTTTTGCCCAAATTTATAGAAGGGCCGCGCGCGTAACAAGCACGTGCTTGGTGTCGTTGGGCCACTTGTTTGTACTGCTCGTAGTGCATCAACGTCCATCATATAATAACTACCTGTAAAACCTTAGACTATCTACATAACAACCCTTTTTTCTTTTTTACTTTTAGGTACTCTTATTTTAATATCATGTGTATCATTAATATATTCTTTTTTATTTAATTTTTTATTTTCAGTGAGTAATTCATGTAAAGGTTCTGTAATAGGTTTAAAAGTTTCCATACAATTGATCAAAGTTTCTTTTTAATGAATTTCTACTTTTCGTCAACTGTTCTAAAAGTTTACTCTTCATTGTTGTCGTTTTCTCTGATACTCATGTGCTACTGGGAAAAATGTAGTATAATTTAAATATTGAGTTGGAGTTTGAGTTTTATGAAATTTTATTTTTATTTTTATTCTTATTTACCAAAATAGATACATTAATAATATTAAAAATGAATACATTTTAAGCTTTATTTAATTCTAAATAGAGATTGTTATCATTCCTTTAAATAATACAAAAAAGATTATCCTTTATATATTCAATTGTTGAATCCTCTAAAGTTGAGTATCGTTCCGGTAAGTGGTTTTCTTACGTTGAGCTCGTCGAATAGGGTAGCACACCTCCGATTCCATCTTCGTCTTTGTTAAAAGAGGTTTTGGTGCGTTACCATTAAAATCATTGAGTACTTTCATCATTCCCGGATTGACCATTTTTAGTTGTTTCTTCTTGTAGTTGTTTTCGTTGTTTTTGTTGCTTTTACCTGTTTTAGCAGTTGTAGCTGTTTTTGTTGTTGCCTTTACTTGTTTTTTTAGTAGTTGTAGCTGTTTTTGTTGTTGATTTTACTCGTTTTTTTTTTAGCAGATGTAGCTGTTTTTGTTGTTGCTTTTACCTGTTTTTTTAGTAGTTGTAGCTGTTTTTGTTGTTGATTTTACTTGTTTTTTTTAGCAGATGTAGCTGTTTTGTTGTTGTTTTCAGCTGTTTTTATCAGTTGTATCTGTTTTGATTGTTGTTGTTGCTTTACTGTTTTAACTGTTTTTGATGTTGTTCTTGTTGTTGTTGATTTTGAAGATTGCAAGATTTTTTAGGTTGCAACTTTAGGTTGAGAACGTCTTAGCATGAAACTTTTAGGTTCAGACTGTTTGCAGGTGGTTTTTAAATGTGAGTTAGAATAACTTTTGATCGAGTTTTTCTACCTTGAGGTAAACTAACCCTCCCTTTTCTATCTCATTCTTGAATTAGAATCGACCAATCATAGCAGCGAAAAGCATGTAAATAGGGTGGGTTTCAAGAATCATAGAGAAATTACTTGACCATAAAGAAAAAGTTAGGGTGGGATATAGAGTAAGAATTGGAGGGACATGTGTCCACAGTTGGTACTATTAAAGGCTTGTTTTCTCTCATAGTTATAGTTAATGTTATTCCCCAAGTATGTCAAAAATGCCGAAGCTATAATTTGTTTCATATTACTTTCCCACAAATTTTCCGATCGCAGCTATATGATATAGTCTCACGTTTCCGAAATCAATTCTGGATCACATAACGTAGTGTTCACCATAATTCGTAGTCTTGAAATCATGTCAACTCGATTCATGAACATAGTTTTTGTGCTTAGAAGGTATTGAAAGTGCTGACCAATTATCTGCCCTTTAAATTGTACAATAAATTGGTAAATTTCCTCATGAAATTTCATTAAATTAATTTTATTTTCTTACAGGACCTTACACATCTAGTCTCCACTTCAAAATGATGTATGAAAAAATTATTTTATTGTTTTGGGGCTACTTTTAAGAAATGTCAAAATAATGTATGCATTGCTAAGAGCACAAACCCTGCCCTTAAGGTGTGTTTCACAATAGGGAAACCGGTTTCCTTTAAACCTGTTTAATGACGGACAGCCCATTTCCTCGATATTAATGAGCTGACGACTCCTAAAAAACGTCTGTAGAAATCGTTTATTTTCCACACCTTTACAAATAATTTGTTTTCCGCTTGTAATTGTCCTTAGATACTTTCGAGTTTGTGTAAAACTATTTCCTCCATCGTTCCAAAAAATTTTGTGATGTGTATTGGTTAACCAAATTGCAGTCTTTCGAGATTTTGTATTTAGCAAAGTAAAATCATATGGTGGTTCTATTAAAAAACTATTTTTCAAGCTTGGATCTTTTTGAATACAATTCCAATTTCCTTTAGAATAAAATTATAATTATTATCAAAGAAACCTTGAACATCAATCGAAAGAGTATCTTTCAACATTTTTCTAATGTTAAACAACTCGTTGTACTATTTGGGTATTTTCATGACTTGGTGTCTTTAGTTCTATTGAAATTCTCACATCAATAAGAAAAATTTTTACTGATTCGTTTTGATATGAAAGATCAACCACAATAATAGGGTGGTTCAATTTAAATTCATTTGGGGTCAAAAATGGTTGTGATTCACGATTATAGTAACTAGATTAAAATCTTGTATACATTTCATACAGCTGAGCATACTGATTCTTACTAAAATCAACATTCAGATTATCATATGGATATGACTCAGAATTCAAGTGAACTTTCAAGTTTGATAAGTTATTTGTGAAAAGTTCTCCATTTAGTGTAAATCCAAGTATGGAAAATCTTGGTTTTTCGCGGTTAGCCGACAATTTCACAATCCAGCTCTGTTGACTCCCATATCCCAATTTGGGGTTAACATATGAATCCCAACTCTGGAATGCGATTGGTAGGTTTAGACCACTTTTAATAATATCGTACATCTTAATTTTTGTAAAATCGCCCAGAGTTACATGGGGAATTTTCCAGGTTTTATTTGTAATTTCCAGTTTAAAAGCTTGTTCATTTCTGGTTTGTTCAAGATTCACCGAGATTCTTAGTTAGCATCAACACTAGTTCGTGTTTACAATTTAACAAAACTTTTTTATAATCCTCAGCAAATCCCAACAAATTTTTTAATGGTACAGAAAAGTTAAAGGCGGGTCCCGTAGAAATTTCATCTCCACTGCTCCATCCGGAATTTAATAGATTTTGACTTTGAAGATTATCCAGAGATATGTAATTTTTTAGGGTAGTACTCATATTGACACGTTGAACACGTTGTATTTAGTTGTTACCAAGCAGTATTTTGATGGTTACTTTCTGTTTAGTCTTGTTTTTGGATGGTTACTTTTGAATAGTACCTGAACAGTACTTGGTTTTGGATGGTTACTATCTGTACAGTATCTGTAAAGTACTTGGTTTTAAATGGTAACTAAATGTTAACAAGTATTATAGTTGCTATAGTCTCTAATTAAGAATTATCAAAGCACACAAGATAAAGTTTCTAAGATGTGTGAGTCAAACACACTTGCAGTGAACTATCATAACCTGACCGTCATCAAAGTCACATGCCCAAGACCCAAGGATATTGAATAAAATACTTCCCCTTCATTTGTACCTTTAGTTTTAGTTACAGTCAGAAACAAAATTTGTAGGATCATTCAATATTTTTTATATATTTTATTATTGTAAACATATTTCATTAAATTCATAATTAATTTTATTTCATATATATTTGTATATAATTAATTTTCTTACTTCATCCCTCTGTAAGAAACATGTCGGTTATTAATCCTCGTTCCAAACGCAGATTTTCGCTTGGTTCCCATAGATAGATGTAAAATAGTTCTCACAATGTAATCTTTCTCAGATGTTGGATTATTTTTAAAGCATTCATTTGTTCTAACCCATAATAATATTATAACATATTTCGAAGGCATCATTAGCTAGCATAGGAGCGTCTTTCAATTTAATTTCTGATTCAAATTTATGATAGAGGTGTTGGGACCTGGTAATATCGGTTTTTGTTGTCAACTATTTTTCTAGTTCTAGTTTTCTAGTTATATTCTAATTGTATACTATTTGTATGAGTAAGGCATCATTGTCTAAGATTCTGAATAAGTTTAATAAACTCTTTTATTACAATACTCATCTGGTTTTCGTGATTCATGATGGCGGTTGAGCTGCTTGGACTTTGATTACTAGCTTTTATTAGATGGTTACTATCTGCTTGGTAGATGTCTATTAGTTGCTTACTAGTTTTTATTAGCTGGTTACTATATGTTTAGTAGATGTATACAAGTTGTTTAGTAGATGTATACAAGTTGTTTACTAGATGTATACAAGTTGTTTACTAGATGTATACAAGTTGTTTTCTAGCTGTTTAGTATCTGGTTTTATATGTTTAGTAGATGTATACAAGTTGTTTAGTAGATGTATACAAGTTGTTTAGTATCGGGTTTCTATATGTTTAGTATCTGTTTACTTGATGTTTACTAATTACACCAGTTTACAAAAAAAAATTGATGAAATACGCACTTCAGGAAACCTTTGTTTTCCGGTAATATACATCTCCCTGATTAAGAAAAGGGCATTTAAAATTTTTTCTATGGTACCAATTTTTTTTTAAGTGTAAAAAACGTTTTTCGCACTTTTTTATTTTCTAACTCGAGTTGTGATAAACCGAATTCGGTCATTAAAGACTCATTTTAAAGGTAATGGAATGCCCTTTAACTTTCTTATACACATCGTTGAGTTCCATTCATTAGTTTAGAAGCTACACTTCGTCAAAGTTGAAAAAGTTGGAAAAAATGCAAAAACACTGGCATAAATTGCTTCTTTAAAAATATACGCCTAAAAACCGAAATTAGTTTTATGTTGTTTTCTTAAAGGCTGAACTTTAACGGAGAATATAAGCCATTGATCACGACAATCCGTTGGTAAATCGATTTTTTACAGATTTTTAAACGTATATACCCAAGTTCAGTGTTCGGGAGCAGCGGCCGTTAAACATTATTTTAAATTTTCAGTGTTGGGGAACGTAAGATTTTGGTGCAAGTAGTTATGCATAACGTCAGTTTCTTTGCTATTAGTGCTGGGCAAGCTAAAAAGGATGCGATTGCAGTTACAAGGAAATCATTTTCATATATTTTTAGCAAGAAAATAGCAAGGAAACTGACGTTATGCACTACAACTTGCACCAAAATCTTACGTTCCCCAACACTGAAAATTTAAAATAATGTTTAACGGCCGCTGCTCCCGAACACTGAACTTGGGTATATACGTTTAAAAATCTGTAAAAAATCGATTTACCAACGGATTGTCGTGATCAATGGCTTATATTCTCCGTTAAAGTTCAGCCTTTAAGAAAACAACATAAAACTAATTTCGGTTTTTAGGCGTGTATTTTTAAAGAAGCAATTTATGCCAGCGTTTTTGCATTTTTTCCAACTTTTTCAACTTTGACGAAGTGTAGCTTCTAAACTAATGAATGGAACTCAACGATGTGTACAAGAAAGTTAAAGGGCATTCCATTACCTGTAAAATGAGTCTTTAATGACCGAATTCAGTTTATCACAACTCGAGTTAAAAAATAAAAAAGTGCGAAAAACGTTTTTTACACTTTAAAAAAAATTGGTACCATAGAAAAAATTTTAAATGCCCTTTTCTTAATCAGGGAGATGTATCTTACCGGAAAACAAAGGTTTCCTGAAGTGCGTATTTCATCAATTTTTTTTTGTAAACTGGTGTTATTATTAGCTGGTTACTAGTTGTTATTAACGTCTACGAGCTTTTATAGTCTTTTGTTAAGAATGATCAAAAATTCCTGATCACTAGACGACTTTCGATGTGAAGTAGAAACTTACACTCTGATTTTCAATGTGTTTGCTATGTACGTGAGAAAGAACGCAAAGCCAAAATATCTCAAGATTTATATATAAATCTTAGAGGAACATATCCGATTATGTTGGGGGAAGATGTATCCTGTGATTGTAAAACTAATTAAGAAATAAATTGTTCACAAGCTGTCTAAAAGCTGTTTAGAAGCTGTTTTGATAAACAATTTTGATTCATAATGACAGATACTAAGAATATATATTAATATCATACACTTTAACTAGTATATTGTTAAAATAAAACATTTCCATTTTTCATGTTCTTTCATCTTATGTAGGTATAATAAATTAAATCTTAACTACGATAGCTAGCCTTACATCCCATAACTATAGTTATTAGCTACAATAAAATGTCTAGAAAGAACAAAATATATGAATGTCAAAAAACGATTTAAAACTAACTATAATTGTGAAAGTAATTGAAATCGCTCCGACGTAATAAACAATTTTGATTCATAATGACAGATACTAAGAATATATATTAATATCATACACTTTAACTAGTATATTGTTAAAATAAAACATTTCCATTTTTCATGTTCTTTCATCTTATGTAGGTATAATAAATGTAATCTTAACTAGCTAGCCATAACTATAGTTATAAGCTACAATAAAATGTCTAGAAAGAACAAAATATATAAATGTCAAAAACGATTTAAAACTAACTATAATTGGGAAAGTAATTGAAATCACTCCGGCGTAATACAGTAAAAAAGAAAAATCACTGTGATTATCCCATTTTCTATCACCATAACAAATGTGTATACCCACACCTAAATGACCAATTGTATCCTTTGTCCAAAAATGTCTGTGACTTTCACTTATAAATTTGTCACCGATAATTTAAATCCCATTAAGCAAACCACCCATTGCTTACCATACCATAACCCCAGAGTCAAGTTGGTTACCTACAATAAACATAGGTGATGGTGTAAAGGATTGCTAAAATGCCTCGACGGAGGCGCAAAGGTCATAAAAAAATGGTCATAAAAAATTTAATTAGGAAAGTATTTTTTATTTGCGAGCCATTTATAACTGTTGCCAACGACACAAACAGTTGTTACAAAGGATTTGCTTAAATGCCTCGACGCAGGCGCAAAGGTCAAGGTATTGGAAAAAATTCATGGAATATTATCCCTTCATAAAAGAGGTCATAAAACATATAATTAGGAAAGTATTTTTTATTTGCGAACAAATTATCACTGGTACCAACAACACAAATAGTTGTTACAAAGGATTGCTAAAATGCCTTGATGCAGGCGCAAAGGTCAAGGTAATGGAAAAATTCATGGAATATTTTCCCTTGACAAAAACGAAAATTTCTTCTATTTGGATAATAAAAAAATATATATTAATTCAATGCTTTGATTTTTCAATCAAAATGCTTGATAAATCTAGTTGTTTGATATTCTCTAACTTACTAACTCTCTAACTATTCTCTAACTAACTTATTGAGTAATACGTTTTCATGTGTCTATTTAATTTACCAAAAACAGTATTACTCTTCTCTCATAAAGTTGATCTTTTGGATCCCTCTTATTCCCCACCGGTGAAATATATGCTCCTCATATTTAATAATGATGGTTTGTCAACCCCGACCAACCTCCGCAACATAGATGGGTACTTGTAATTCATATTTAAGATATTTCCATCCTTCTCTAAATAACATCCTTTTATCCATCATGTAAACAGGTTTAGAATTGTAATGCATGCTTCAACGCCTAGCCACACCCACCACTTTAACAGATTTGACTTTTCCAATGGCTGCCCCAGCTACCTAAACTGTTCTTTTGATTTTCTCTTTTTCTTTCTAAGCAATGTACACAATTTTTAAACTGGTTCTGACCTCCCTCTTTTATGGCATCCTCTACTTTATTTTCGTTATATTTCTGATCTTTTCCTAACAGTAGGTTGTTAAACTTTTATCATTTTATGGGATTATTGAGTACTCGAAATCCCAGATATTAACTCAAAGATATCAGACTCTAAAAAGACAAGATTTACCTACAATTCAATTTACCATCTACAATCCCTGGAGAAGAGTTTAGTATTTGCAGTTTAATTTTCTAATTTATTGATTTCACAGATTCCCGCTGGTGAATACCAATTTTTAACAACTGACTGCCAACTCCATACCATTCAGACACTGGTTTACAACCTCATAGAACTGACTCTCAAGGTATCTGTAATGCACAATATATTTTCGTCTCTATTCTTCTAATCAATATTAAAAAATTTTAAAAACTGGTTTTGGAGTTCATTCATTCATTAGAGTTAAATTTTAAAAAATTATTAAGCCAACAGAGATAATAATGTTTTTGTGATAATATCCCATGAATAATACATAATTCTTATTTGTATATTTTCAAAATTATTTATTTCAGAAAATTATTCATTAATCGCATTCAAATAATATTCATAATATATCTTACAATTTTTTAGATTTATCAATAGAGTTTCCCAATTATTAATATTACATGATATTGCATCATATCTATTTTTAAGATTAAATATTAAGATAGAGACATAGCGCTGACCAACTCACATTGGTCTGCCTCACCATTAAGTTTAAGACATTATTAGTCTGATATTGAATCCCTTATACGAAAAATCATCTCCTTAACTTCACGTAGCAGTCGTGACAGCGGATTATTTTCGATTTCCGCATCGTGAAGATCAATTTGGTGTTGTAATTTGGTTGTCTCCATCATCAGCTCGGTGATTCGATTTTCCACGTTTTCAATATCAAAGAGATGGGAATCGATATTGTTTTCGCTCTGCAAATCCACCAAGCGCCATTTCAGGATTTCCAACTCTTCTATAGTATCGTAATAGATACTACCGAATTCCCGTCGCATCTCCTTGGAAACCTTTAAAATTTCCTTAAAGATTCTTATTTCAATCAACAAATCTTCATTTATTTTAAAGTCAGAGTGGTTGATTTGGCTGTTGATTTCAGTCATCTTTTGTCTTTCGATTTAAATTTTGTACTGTTTTAGGTTTTGTAAACTCATCAACCAGGAAAAGTCAGAACGTAGAACCACATTTCTCCTTAACACATACATTTTTTTGAAAACTTAAAAGGTAACCTTTTTCTGTTTCTATAGGCGCGTGAGAAAAAATTTTCAAATATGATTGAATAAAAACGTATTTGACTAAATAAACGATCTCATTTGTTTTTATGTATATTCTGTTAGGAACCACAACCACCACCACCATTTTGACCACAAGACCGTAGACAGGTTACACTAATAGATTTCATCTAAAACCCTAATTGAAACAAAAAAACGCCCACGCATAACAAAACAACGTTTTTGTGTATATTCTGTTAGGAACCCCCAACACCACCAACACCCCTCTTACACTCCTACGCTCACTTTCCCATCTAATGCTCGCTAAAGAGGGGCAGGTTATCGAACTCACGCTTGTTTCACACCACAAAAGTATGCGGTCTAATATCCCTCAAACCAACACCTTTTGACCACAAGACCGTAGACAGGTGTCACCTACAACCCTAATTAAATCAACAAAACGCCCACGCATAACAAAACAACTTCCCTTCCTCCTCCTCCTCCGCCTAAATATAGTTTTACAAATTCATACGCATGACAAAACACCCCTTGTAAAACGAATAGTTTTCTAAAACTGAACTACTATCCACATTTTTCCTTAACACATACATTTTTTGAAAACTTAGAAGGTAACCCTTTTTCTCTTTCTATAAGCGCGTGAGAAAAAATTTTCAAATATGATTAAAGAAAAACGTATTTAACTAAATAAACGATCTCATTTGTTTTTGTTCTGCTAGAAACCACCACCACAATCACCATTTTGACCACAAGACCGTAGACAGGTTACACTAACAGATGTCAACTAGAACCCTAATTGAATCTACCCTATTAAAACTATCCCTAATTGAATCAACAAAACGCCCACGCATAACAAAACAACGTTTTTGTTAGGAACCACCACCACAAACACCCCTCTTACACTCCTACGCAAACATTCCCATCTAATGCTCTCTAAAGAGGGGGAGGTTACCGAACTCACTTGTTTCACACCACAAAAGTCTGCGGTCTAATATCCCTCAAACCAACACCACAAAAGTATGCGGTCTAATATCCCTCAAACCAACACCTTTTGACCACAAGACCGTAGCCAGGTGTCACCTACAACCCTAATTGAATCAACAAAACGCCCACGCATAACGCGTTCTAACCCAAGTTAGAAGCAACATAGTGACCTGTGTGCAACCATTGCACTCCTACACACCCTATTCGGGTAAAGATCACTCTAAACAACCACAAAATCCTACGGATGACAAAACACCCCTATCACACACGCAACTTTAGCGTGAGAAAAAGACAAGACAAAACAAGACATATCAAAACACCCCTCTCTCACACTCCTACACACCACTTTCTAACCTCATTAAGTGACCTGTGTGCAACCATGCTCATCTAACTAGGGTCACCAACACCCCCCTTTTTGACTTAATTATGCTAATTAGGTCATTAAAACACCTGCGTGCAACCATGCGTGACTAATTAGGGTCACCCCCGCCCCCTTTTTTGACATGATATATTACCTAGTCAGCCAGCTCCCGTATTAACTATCTACTGTTCTGAATTTTGAATTGAATTTTATCAAAATCGGACGACTTTATCATATAGCTGTCATAGGAACGATCGGAAAATTTGGTGGGAAAATAATATGAAACAAATTATAGCTTCGGTGTTTTTAACATATAACCTCCTACGCTTGGAAATAACATTTTTTTAATAGTTCTGAATTTTGAATTTAATTTTCTCAAAATCGGACGACTATATCATATAGCTGGCATAGTAACGATCGGAAAATTGGTAGGAAAATAATATGGAACAAATTATAGCTTCGTTGTTTTTTGTTTTTTTTATACTATTGGCAATATCATTTTTTGTGTTTCTAAATTTAATAATTATAGCTGCAAGGGTATACAAGCTTCTGCTTGCCAAAGTTAACTTTCTTTCTTGTTTTTTTAGTTTTTTTTTCCGATTATTCCTATGGGAGCAAAAAGGTATAGTTGTCCGATCCGGCTGGCTCCGACTTATATACTACCTGCAAAAGAAAGAAGACTTTTGGGAAAGTTTCAGTCCGATAGCTTTAAAACTGAGAGACTAGCTTGCGTAGAAACGGACGGACAGACGGACATGTTTAGATCTAGTCTAGTGATGCTGATCAAGAATACATATACTTTATAGGGTCGGAAATGTCTCCTTCACTGCGTTTAAAACTTCTGACTGAAATCATAATACCCTCTGCAAGGGTATAAGAATGGCCACATTTCAGAACATCGAACACTGCCAGTGCAGTGACCTTTTTTGTGCGTATCTAAACTCTATTTGAAGGTCCTGGAATTTTAAGACGATGTTAAAAAGCTTAATTTTAGAAACTTTAGTTGTACTACTTTTGGAAAAACTCGTTAGTTTGGAAGATATAAATAACTATATTTCGTACACCCGTAACTTGTAACCTACTAAGGCTACAGGCTTGTGCGATATATCGTAAAAAGGAATTTCGAAATACTTTGTACGCCTTCCGATACGACTTTTATTCCTTCTCTGCGTTAAAACAAACATTTTCAAACATCCGTTTACACTGTGGAAAAATCTTTCAATGTACACTCCACAAAATTGCATACAAAATCCCAACCTTTACAGCGGAATAAAAGTAAAACAAGAATGGAAGTTAATTTCGGCTAGCCGAAGTTTGTATACCCTTGCAGTTATAATTATTAAATTTAATTCGAAATTCTGAAATATACAAAAAATTATATTCCCAATACTATAAGATAAAATGTCAAAAAACACCGAAGCTATAATTTGTTTCATATTACTTTCCCACCAATTTTGCGATCGTTCCTATGGCAGCTATATGATATAGTCGCACGTTTTCGAAATCGATTCTGGATTACAAAACGTAGTGTTCACCATAATTCGTAATTTTGAAATCATGTCACCTCGATTTGTGTTTAGGAGGAATTGAAAGTGCTGACCTTTAAATTATTCAATAAATTGGTCAATTTCCGCATGAAATTTCATTTAACTAATTTTATTTTCTTATAGGGCCTTACACATCTAGTCTCCACTTCAAAATTATGTATGAAAAATTATTTTATTGTTTTGGAGCTACTTTTAAAAAATATCAAAATAATGTATGCATTGTAAGGAGCACAAACCCCGTTAGTCCGTTTTAATGGGTTGTATTTAACTAAACTTTCATGTATGAGGAGACAATAAGCTTGGGTATTTTCATGACTGAAATAAATATTTAGAAGCTGATTACTGCTTGTTAGCTTTTATTGGATGTTTACTATGTTTTTAGTACAGTTTACGAGTTTTTGCTGGTTACTAGCTGTTATTAACTGTTATGAGCTGTTATAAGATGGTTACTAACTGTTTTAAAGCTTTTTACTGGTTTTTATTAGCTGGCTAGTACCTGTTATTAAATGTAATGAGCTTTTATTATATGGTTACTATCTGTTTAGTATATGTTTACTAGTAGTTTGCTGGTTACTAGCTGTTATTAACTGCAATGATCTGTTATAAGATTGAAACTATTTATTAAGTTGCTGTTTACTAGTTGTTTACTAGTTCTTATTAGCTCGTTAGTAGCTGTTATGATCTGTTATTAGATGGTTAGTCTCTAATTAGTAGCTGTTTACTAGTTGTTATTAGCTAGTTACTATCCGCTTATTCGATGTTTACTAGCTCTTTATAAGTTGTATTTACTAGTTGTGTTTACTAGTTAATATTACTGTTATTAACTGCTATGAGCTGTAATTCGATGGTTCATATCTGTTTGGTAGCTGTTTACTAGCTATTAACTGGTTGTGAGTTCGGGTAGGATGTGTCCTGTGACTGGAAAGAAATCAGAACAACCCCCCAATTGACTTTTTGGTAATAAAACAATGCCTAAATCGAGAGCATACAAAATAACTATAAGTTAATCGTGTTTTTTTGAGTTCTTCTTTATAGAATCTGCTTTGAATTGGGCTACCATCAAAATCTTAAAATAAGTATGTTTTATGTTTAAGTATGTATTCTACACCTATTTATTTTTAAAGATTTCAGTTGTATAGTTTGGTGTATACCCTTTCTCAAAGAAATTTTTATATTTACTAATACCGCCTTACGGAATTCACTTGCAACAAATATTTTCAGGTGATTATATGATGGTCCGTTTTTCATTGAAAGAATGAATATTAATTGGACTCATTTTTATTTTTCTGTGCACTCTATTATTATACCCGTTACTCGTAGAGTAAAAGGGTATACTAGATTCGTCGGAAAGTATGTAACAGGCAGAAGGAAGCGTTTCCGACCCCATAAAGTATATATATTCTTGATCAGGATCACTAGCCGAGTCGATCTAGCCATGCCCGTCTGTCCGTCTGTCCGTCTGCCTGTCCGTCCGGATGAACGCTGAGATCTAAGAAACTATGAAAGCTAGGCTACTGAGATTTGGCGTGCAGATTCCCGAGCTTCTTACGCAGCGCAAGTTTGTTTCAGTAGAGTGCCACGCTCACTCTAACGCCCCCAAACCGCCCAAAACTGTGGCTCCTAAAGTTTTGACGCTAGAATAAAAATTGTAACTGAAATGTATTGTTCTCATCAATACCTATCGATTGTTAAAAAAAAAAGTTTGCCACGCCCACACACCGCCCACAAGCTTCAAAAAATCGTATATATATGAACGTGGATATCTCGGAAACTATCAAGGATAGAGAATTGGGATCTCAGATTTAGATTCCGTAGCCTTGTGCGCAGCGCAAGTTTATTTCAGTAGACTGCCACGCCCACTCTAACGCCCACAAACCGCCCAAGCCTGTGGCGCCCACAATTTTCATGCTAGATGCAAAATTTTAACTGAACTGTATTGGTCTCGTCAATACCTATCGATTGACGCTTTGCTGCTTGCATATCTCCATTTCCTTTTGCCCCTTTAGCTGAGTAACGGGTATCTGATAGTCGATGTACTCGACTATAGCGTTCTTCCTTGCTATATTTATTAATTCATTGCTTATACATATCTATCCACTTATATTTTCCATTGAAACTAAACTCACGCCACATTAATTCTATCGAAACGTTCAACCATAGATGATTTTAGAGTCCTGAAGGTTGACTAATGATTTGATCTATATCCTTTCATTAATACCTTAAATTTCGAATTGAAGAATTCAGTGCCATCCTCAGTTCACAGGTTTTTTGGTGTTCCATGGCCAGATTTAAATGTTCTCCATGGCTTTAGAAACATCAATTGGATTTTTTGATTATAGTGCTTCACCCCAAGCAAATTTCGAAAATGTGTCTTTAACAGTCATTAGATTTTGAAAGGCTTTGTACCCCTTGTAATCACTCGGCTTCGTTGAAAATTTTTTCGAGATGGTCCGTGCAACTCATTTACGATTTCTCGCTTAATCATATTATTCTTATAGGCTTAAAGGCGACACCTTCTAACAAAGTTGTGTTTTTTTTTTGGTAATGATATCGGTTTTTTTACATATTTAAATATATAGTCCTCAACGCTTTTAATCTGTTCCAGTATTTTGGCAATAATTTTGTCAGCGCTGTCTGCCCTCATATTATACAATTCAATTTTATTTTCCAAGCTTGAAATTTTCGTGAGTCGACGATATTTACTTTGAGTTACAATTTGTTTTTTTTTTTAGCGAAGTGGAGTAGACGTTTTAGGACTCAAATCATTGGCTATCAACTTCTTAATAACTTTGCTATATTTGTACGCTCGTGTACTCTTGATTCGCTTATTAGAATTAAAGCCTACTCTATGTATACTCGTTTCTAAAATAATTTTCTATACATTTTCAAATATTGATCATCATAGTCTTCAGGTTTACTAAGAAAAATTAGAGAGTATAAACCAGGAGTCAGATCATAACTCATTCCACTAGAAAAAGTTTATTTATTATCTTTAACTTTTAGTTCTTTATCCCCCTTTGCTTTGCAGTTTTTTAAGTCCATAACCTTTATCCAACACATATCCACTGGTAAAATTACTGATCTTTTCTCCTTTTCCTCTCCTTGTACATCTTCCTCTATATTCGTCTGTGAAAAGAATTCATTATAGGAATCACTATCATCGGAATTATATTTCATTATATCATTCGTGGAGTTATATTTCGATTAGACTGCAGATCTTTGTCATTAGATGCAAAGTATAAATCGTCCAGCTCTCTCATCGTCGTATTTTTTAATTTGATTTAATTCATTTACTTTTATACTATCTTTTACATTAGAAATCTTTTGTTTTTTATTTTTCTTAACAAGTTCATGTAAGGGTTAGAAATGGGATTAAAAGTTTCCTCCAATTGTAAATTCGTATTTTTTTTCTTGTTTGAGATTATCGAATTTTCGCTTAAATGCAAATCTAGCTTTGGTTAACTGAGACAAAATGTTCATCGTAGCATATTTTACAAACTTTATAGGTGGAAAATTTAAAATTTGCGATGTTACTAAACAACGAATAAAAAAAATTGGATATATTTTCTACATTATATTTAAAAAAGTGTATTTATTGTTATTTTATTAAAATTGCAATCTATTCAATAATTATTGACTTATATCTAAGTAAAAATTGTCATTAATTTTACGAATATTAAATTTTTCAGCAACCACTTCATTGATGATATCCTGAAGAGAGGTGCACCTTTCCGGCATATAGGATGGGCTCCTGGTTCCGCCATGAGGATCGGGAATATTACATTTTCAGGCAGTGTCTTATCTTGTATAGCAGTGTCTTTTTATTAAATTTATTGAACTCTTTAATTATAATGTTCACCTGGTTTTCCTGATTCATGATGGTGGGTGAGGTTTTGGGACTTGGTACAGTTGTTACACGTTGTATTTAGCTGTATTTTGATGATACCTACCTGTTTAGCAGTTGTTCAGTACTTGTTTAGTTGTTGCTTACTAGTTGTTTTTAGCTGGTTACTAGCTGTTATTAGAAAACATTATAGAGTTAGAAAATTAATTTCATCATATGTTAAAATTCTAAAATAAAAAGAAAACCAAAAAAAAAGTCTATTGTTTTGAATTTGCTTCCGAGGGTGGGTCTATCATTAGCTGTTGCATTTCTTAACATCTGTTTTCTAAGTATAATACAATGATTTATCTCTACCAAACTTTAGTTAAAGATAAACATTCAAACTATTACGTTGAAAGAAAAAATGATTCCCTCAAAAATTGAAGAGTTCTTAAAGGAGCATGGAAGTGAGATCTTGAAGGAACATGTTACGAAATTGAAAGATGTCGAAGCCATCCCAGTAATTCATTCCAAGTATGGAGATCTATCATCCTGGGCATGGGCATATGATGATTGTTAAGTTGGACCTATGTATGTTGAAAAGAAAGAAGAAGATGCCTTAAAATTTATGGAAAGATACATTAATTTATTTAAAAAACTCAATGGAAACCAATTTAACACGAATATGATTAAATAAAAACGTATTTGAATAAAAAAACGATCTCGTTTGTTTTTGTGTATACTCTGTACTCCACCACCTCCACGTGCACTATAGAATTGAAACATATAAGATTACCCTCCCCTTAACTTAATACAAGTTAGAAGCAACATACTTTAGATATTCACGCTCACTTTCCCATCTAATGCTCGCTAAAGAGGGGGAGTATCTCGAACTCACGCTTGTTTCACACCACAAAAGTATGCGGTCTAATATTCCTCAAACCAACACTAACAGATATCATCTACAACCCTAATTGAATCAACAAAACGGCCACACATAATAAAACAACTTCCCCCTCCTCCTCCACCTCCTCCTAAATATCGTTTTACAATTTCCTACGCATGACAAACGGGCAAGCATAATAAACAACTTCCCCCTCCTCGTCCTCCTCTTCCTCCTCCGCCTAAATATCGTTTTACAAATTCCTACGCATGATAAAACACCCCTCTCACACTTCTACACACCCTATTCGGGTAAAGATCACTCTTAGCAACCACAAATTCCTACGCATGACAAAACACCGCTCACACACAAGCAATCACAAATTCCTAAGCATGACAAAACACCCCTCTCTCACACTCCTACACACCCTATTCGGGTAAAGATCTCTGTAAACAACCAAACATTTTTACGCATGACAAAACACCCCTCACTCACACACACCTTTGGGGTAAGAAAAAGACAAGACAAGACAAGACAAGACATGAAAAAACACCCCACGCCCACTTTCACCATTTCTTTGGGGTGATCCTCACACCTCACACTTCTTTCTAACCTCATTAAGTGACCTTTTTATGCTAATTAGGTCATTATAACACCTGTGTGCATCCTAACGGTCACCCCCACCCCCTTTTTCCCACACTTTTATTACTTAATTATGCTAATTAGGTCATTAAAACACCTGTGCGCAACCATGCGTGACTAATTAGGGTCACCCCCACCCCCTTTTTTGGACATGATTTATTACTTAATTATGCTAATTAGGTCATTAAAACACCTGTGTGCAACCACGCGTGACTAATTAGAGTCACCCCCACCCCCTTTTTTTTGACATGATTTAATACCTAGTGAGCCAGGTTCCGTATTATCTATATACTATAGTAACCATCCAAAACCAAGTACTGTACAGGAACTGTACAAAAAGTAACCATCAAAAAGCAACTAAATACAACGTGTCCAACGTGTCAAGTCGGTATGACTACTACCCTAAAAATTGTAAATCTCTGGATAATCTTTAAAGTCAATATCTATTAAATTTCTAAGGGACCCCACTTCAACTTTTCTGTACCATTAAAACATTTGTTGGGATTTGCTGAGGATTATAAAAAAGTTTTGTTAAAATGTAAACATGAAGTAGTGTTGATGCTAACTAAGAATCTTGGCGATGTGTTTAAACAAATCAGAAATGAACAAAACTTTTAAACTGGAAATTACGAATAAGACCTGTAAAATTCCCCATGTAACTCTGAGCGATTTTGCAAAAATTAAGATGTATGATATTATTAAAAGTGATGTAAACCTACCAATCGCATTCCAGAGTTGGGATTCATATGTTAACCCCAAATTGGGGTATGGGAGTCAACACAGCTGAAATGTGAAATTGTCGGCTAACCGCGAAAAACAAAGATTTGCCATAATTTGATATACACTAAATGGAGAACTTATCACAAATAACTTATCAAACTTGAAAGTTCACTTGAATTCTGAGTCATATCCATATGATAATCTGAATGTTGATTTTAGTAAGAATCAGTATGCTCACCTATATAAAATGTATACAAGATTTTAATCTTGTTACTATATCCGTGAATCACAACCATTTTTGACCCCAAATGAATTTAAATTGAAGACCCCTATTATTGTGGTTGATCTCTCATATCAAAACGAATCAGTGAAAACTGGTCCTATTGATGTGAGAATTTCAATAGAACTGAAGACACCAAGTCATGTAAATATCCAAGCTTAATGTCTTCTCATACATGACCGTTTAGTTGAATATAACCCAATAAACGGACTAGTACAACGAGTTGTTTAACATAAGAAAAATGTTGAAAGATACTGTTTCGATTGATGTTCAAGGTTTCCTTGATAATAATAATAATTTTATTCTAAAGGAAATTGGAATTGTATTCGAAAACGATCCAAACTTGAATAATAGTTTTTTAATAGAGCCACCATATGATTTTACTTTGCTTAATACAAAATCTCGAAAGACTGCAATTTGGTTAGCCAATACACATCACAACATTTTTTGGAACGATGAAGAAAATGGTTTTCCACAAACTCGAAAGTATCTAAGGACAATTACAAGCGAAAAAAAATTATTTGTAAAGGTGTGGAAAAGAAACGATTTCTACAGACGTTTTATGGGAGTCGTCAGCTCATTAATATCGATGAAATGGGTTGTCCGTCATTAAACGGGCTTAAAGGAAACCGGTTTCCCTATTGTGAAACACACCTTAAGGGCGAAGTTTGTGCTCTTAACAATGCATACATTATTTTGACATTTTTTAAAAGCAGTCTAGAAAGACTGCAATTTGGTTAGCCAATACACATCACAAAATTTTTTTGAACGATGGAGAAAATAGTTTTCCACAAACTCGAAAGTATCTAAGGACAATTACAAGCGGAAAACAAATTATTTGTAAAGGTGTGGAAAAGAAACGATTTCTACAGACTTTTTTTGGGAGTCGTCTGCTCATTAATATCGAAGAAATGGGTTGTCCGTCATTAAACAGGCGTAAAGGAAACCGGTTTCCCTATTGTGAAACACACCTTAAGGGCGGGGTTTGTGCTCTTAACAATGCATACATTATTTTGACATTTTTTAAAAGTAGGATCAAAACAATAAAATAATTTTACTACATTATTTTAAAGTTGAGACTAGATGTGTAAAGATGTGCAAGAAAACAAAATTAACCAAATGAAGTTTCATGCGGAAATTGATCAATTTATTAAATAATTTAAAGGACAGATAATTGGTCAGCATTTTCATTACCTTCTAAACACAAAAACTATGTTTATAAATCGAGTTGGACATGATCTCAAAACTACGAATTTTGGTGAACACTTTACATTTTGTTATCCTGAATTGACGTTGGAAACGTGCGCCTGCCTCTTCTATGCAAATCGCCGGAATGAAGCCAGAAAATTAATTTCAATATATAATCAAACATGTTCGCAATACCAAAATAAATGAATAAATATATTATTATGCTACAAAATAAACTTCTGACCTTTTATTTTATTACAGGTACGGAGAATGGAAAATATTTCCTTGACTAAGATATGTCGGCTACTTGCGAGTTGTTGCGCGGTCATGCTTTCAACCCCTATTATGGGACGTATTAGAGCTAGCAGTCAGCCATGAGGTCGTTGGCGTGAGGCCCATGATCTTGTCAATGAGCGTGGGCCTTCAGGATTGTGCATGTGTCCCTTTTATTGCGCTTGTCAATGAGCGTGCGCCTTCAGGCTTGTGCATGTGTCCCTTTTATTGCGGTCAGGTAATTGACAGGTGTGCATGTTCGGGAAGCTCTTGCTTAAATCTCTTTTATGACATTTGTGGAAAGGAGAGAGTCTTAGACAATTTACCAGTTAAACGTTCTGGGGCGGAGAATCATTAACTTGTGAGATTTATTTTATTGGGGTTCTTTTGATTTCTAAATTAGTTTTACAATCAAAGGAAACATTATTCCCCAACAAGATAGGACATGTTCCTCTAAGACTACCATCTTTGGTTACTTCGGGCGTGCGACCTTTCTCACGTGCACAGCAACATCAGTGATAATGAGGCAAAAGGGTACGTGATCACACCTTTTCCCAACATGATCGGATATGTTCCTCTAAGATAACAACCTTTGGATACTATGGTTGTGCGACCTTTCTCACGTGCACCTTTATCACGTGACTATTAATTGTAAATAATCAGGGGAAGGATACATGATCAATATTGTCACATGGGTATGTGGGGGCGATGGGAGCAATTAAGTATACTCTTTATAGACATGATCGTGACGTTTTTATGACTTCAAAGTCCATTTAAAATCAGTTAATTTATTGGATTATGCTAATTGTCCCAGAACCCGCATACGTTAATGAGGAGGCGGGGCCATTAATATGTTAATTAGTGAGGGGCGGGGGTCATTAATATGCTAATTAGTAAAGGGGCGGGGGCCATTTATATCCAAATTGTCCCAGAACCCATCTTTCCCTACTACTTAATTCAACAACTTCTTGTAATATATCTGGACCATTGGTATCTATAGGCTTAAATAGTATTTACAAATATAACTTACATTCTTCAAGCTCTTACCTCGACATTTTTGTGGTGCAACATGTTATCAAGGACTTTATTAACTTCGCCCTCAGACCATCGCTTAGTTTCAACCTTCCTGGCTCGCTTTCTTGAAAGTTTTTCTTCCATTGAAATTGTTGTTCAATTATTTTGTTTTCCTGTCACTGTCATTACCATGGATTTTAACCCAACTTTTCTTTTGACACCCGATGCGGAACCCTTGGTGCAGCGTGATTATATTTTGGGTAGGCTCGAGTAGCCCGCACTTACAGCCTTCCAAGTGCTACCGCTGCTCTCTTGTTGAGTATAAGTAGCAAATCATAATATTATTACTCTAACTCTACCTCTAAATCGATTTACACTATGTAACACATGTCATGTCACGGAGCCAATTATATCTTATACATTATTAGTGTTCGTCTGAACATTCTGGCAAGGGTCGGCCAGATTGAGGTTTAACAAAATTCTTGATTATAAATATTTTAATATTGACGCCATTCAAAAATTAGTGAACTTAATTGGGGCCCAACGTGGGGCCGTGTGATTAAAAATTCTAAAACAACGCTTTAAAATAATCGTTAAAAGAGTTTTAAAGTAAAAAAGAATTTAGCGCGGCCAAAAACACGATACAACCGACGAATATATAAAGACTGTGTTGATAAAAATAAGGTGGAAATTAAACCGCCAAAAAAAAAAGAGTTTATGCTGATCAAAAAAACTAAGGTGGAAAATAATCAATGAAATAATCCCCTTAAATCTCAAATTGCAAAATAGTGATCGTAACATAAATTCACTGCTCGGACAATATAAAAATTAAAAAGTGACAAAAATTCATCGAAACGAATTTCCCAATAGTTATTATGGAAAAACAATTTAATTAAAAATTAAAATAACAAAAATTAACAAAAAATTTTCGAAATCATCAACAAAAAGACAAAGAAAACTGGCTGAAGGGCAATCCCTCGCCAAAAGTAAACATGGAAAAGAAGGAAGACCCCAAGTTAAATATTGAAGACCAAAAAAAAAGGAAGACCCCAAGATAAAATCTGAAAGCCAAAAAAGGAAGGACGACCCCAAGCAGGATCATCATCCAAGAAAAGGACGACCCCAACAGGATCAGAAAACAGCGAAAGGAAAAAAATCTTAAAATGTCAGAACCGTCAACCAGCCAGTCTGGAGTAAATAAAAGACTCCACATGAATTCGCCTCAAAAACATACAAACCATCAGGCAATAACAAACAATACAATGTTAAATGTAGGAGATTTAATTAAACAAATTGTAAATTTTGTATTAAATCCATTAAAGGAGGAGATCGTAAACTTAAGATCGCAGCTTTCTCACAAAATTAAAACAGTTGAGGATTATCAGATAAAGATTATAGATCCAAATATCAAGTGCGACACATGACATCATCAAATCTGTTAGGGAAAATAAAGGTGAAGAAGATAAATATGTAAGCTGGATTAAATCAGCTGAAATAGCCATGGCGCAACATGCCAGAGGGAGTGAAATATTTTATTCTGCCTTATCTATATTAAGAAACAAAATTACAGGAATGGCAAACGATGCCTTAACCCATAATGGTACGGTATTAAGTTTCGATGCCATAATGGCCAGATTTGACTTTGTCTTTAGCGACAAACGACCAATTCATATTATTTAACAGGAACTGAGGGAATTGAGTCAGGGAAAATTACCCATAATGGGTTAGCTCATAGAGTTTTTATTACCGGCCTCAACGGCGAAATTTCAGATACAATTTTCTCAATGAATTCACCTGACCTACCAAATGCAATGGTCATCGTTCAGGAATTGGAAAGCAACAACATGAGGGCTCATTTCGCAAATGGTTTCTCAACTACTCAGAGAATACATAGTGAACCAAACTCTGGTGGAAATGGTCAAATACATTTTAACTACAAGCCAAGACAACAAAACAATAATTATAACAAGGAAGAACGCTATAGTCGAGTACCTCGACTATCAGATACCCGTTACTCAGCTAAAGGGACAAAAGGGAAATGGAGATATGCTAGTAGCAAAGCGAGATTAAAATGCGCCACCTACCGGCAGTAGACAGCTTTAAGGGTTATGGGCGTTAGAGTGGGCGTGGCAAACTTTTATTTGGGTCAATCGATAGGTATTGACGAAACCAATACATATCAGTTAAAATTTTTTCTCTAGCATGAAAATTGTGGGCGTCATGGGTTTTGGCGGTTTGTGGGCGTAAGAGTGGGCGTGGCATATTCTCGTAACAAACTTGCGCTGCGTACAAGGCTACGGAATCTAAATCTGAGATCCCAATTCTCTATCTTTTATAGTTTCCGAGATATCCACGTTCATAGATACGAGTTTTTGAAGTTTGGGAGCGGTTTGTGGGCGTTAAAGTGGGCGTGGAAAACTTTTTCTTGGGTCAATCGATAGGTATTGATGAGAACAATATATTTCAGCTAAAATCTTTATTCTAGCATCAAAACTGTAGGAGCCACAGTTTTGGGCGGTTTGTGGGCGTTAGAGTGGGCGTGGCACTCTGCTGAAATAAACTTGCGCTGCGCAGGAACCTCAGGAATCTGCATGCCTAATCCCAGTATTGTAGCTCTTATAGTTTCCGAGATCTCAGCGTTCATACGGACAGACGGACAGACGCACAGACGGTCAGACGGACAGACGGACAGACGGACGTGGCTAGATCGACTCGGCTAGTGATCCTGATCAAGAATATATATACTTTATGGGGTCGGAAACGCTTCCTTCTGCCTGTTACATACTTTCCGACGAATCTAGTATACCCTTTTACTCTACGAGTAACGGGTATAATAAGAAAAATTAAGTTATGATAACGGAAACATTTTAAACCAATATTCTTTAACAGGAGGAAATACCATTCTTCATTAAAAACATTTATATTAAAACAAAGATGAACGCTATAGTCTAGTACCTCGACTATCAGATACCCGTTACTCAGCTAAAGGGACCAAAGGGAAATGGAGATACGCAAGCAGCAAAGCGAGATTGAAATGCGCCACCTACCCGTGCTCTCAATATATGGTTATGTGGGCGTTAAACAGATTTAAGCGTTATGGGCGTTAGAATTGGCGTGCAAACTTTTTTTTGGATTAATCGATAGGTATTAACGAGACCAATACATTTCAGTTAAAATTTGTAATCTAGCATGAAAATTGTGGGCGCCGCAGGTTCGGACGGTTTGTGGGTGTTAGAGTGGGCGTGGAAATCTTTTTTTTTTTAATCAATCGATAGGTATTGACAAGACTAATACACTTCAATTAATTTTTAATCTAGCATAAAAATTGCGGGCGCCACAGGCTTGGGCGGCTTGTGGGCGTTAGAGTGGGCGTGGCATATTCGCGTAACAAACTTGCGCTGCGCTCAAGCCTACGGAATCTAAGTCTGAAATCCCGTTTCTCTATCTTTGATATTTTCCGAGATATCCGCGTTCATACTTACGCCTTTTTTCAAGTTTGTGGGCGTTAAAGTCGGCGTGGCAAACTTTTTTTTTGAATCAGATCCGAATATGAAATGGTTAATCAAAGCAAATTTAGTTTTGGATATAAAAATCTTTAACACGCCGTCGTTGAAATATCCGACAAAAATAAAAGTTTGGGAATTAAAAATCCTGAACACGCCGTCGTTGAAGAGTCCAACAAAAATTAAAGTTTGGATTTTAAAAATTCTGAGCACGCCGTCGTTGACTTCCGACAATCAAAAAATAAACAACATAAAAATTTCATCTGCAGATTAAAGAAAAGATCTGGAGAACGAAATATTAAATATTATCAATGAAGAGCATTCAAAAATAAATAAAAGGGTTTCAATGACATCGGAACTCCAAAACTCAGAGTCGTAATACAAGGGTGGTCAAAAGTATTTTCACAAAAAAAAAGTTAAATATATTCATAATTTGAACTCACATCTTGTTAACTTTGGCATCAATGGAAAGGTAATTTAAATGCCGTTTGAATGATACAATACATTTCTTAACACATTCAGTACTTATTGAAAAGGACGAATTTGTGTGAAAATGTCCTTTTTGAACTTTTTTCCTCGACTTGAAAACTTAAATTTTTTGATGCAAAAAGTTTCTTCAAACAAAAATAATAGTAACTGCAAAAAGAATTTTTCAAAAATTATTTTTCTTATATTTTTTATGATTTTTTAAAGGTGACACTGTCGGAAAAAATTTGTATGAAAAAGAGAAAAATATGGCTAAAATGCATGTTTCTAAGCATTTTCAAAGTTAAGTTTTCAAGTCGAGGAAAAAAGTTCAAAAAGGACATTTTCACACAAATTCGTCCTTTTCAATAAGTACTGAATGTGTTAAGAAATGTATTGTATCATTCAAACGGCATTTAAATTACCTTTCCATTGATGCCAAAGTTAACAAGATGTAAGTTCAAATTATGAATATATTTAACTTTTTTTTTGTGAAAATACTTTTGACCACCCTTGTATATCATAAGATACTCAATGAAAATACTATACCTGATATATACCTGATATTTACATTTATGGAGTCGGAAACGCTTCCTTCTGCCTGTCACATACTTTCCGACGAATCTAGTATACCCTTTTACTCTACGAGTAACGGGTATTAAAATGTACCTAAACAATTGACGCGTCTGACTTGGGCTTTAAAAATATTCGAAGTTACTTATATGGGGTTAACAGCATCGAGATCTATACCGATCACCAACCTTTTTCATTCTCCACTTCTCAAAAAAATCCGAATATCGAAATGAAAAGATGGTATTCCATTATTGAAAGCTATTCACCCAAAATTATTTATAAGCCAGGAGCAACAAATGTTGTTGCGGACGCTTTATCAAGGATCCAAAATAATAACTTAACGGAAAGTAATGAATCGGTCTCAAATCAAAATACTCGGCATTCAGCAGAAAGTAGTTTTGAGAATGTTATACAAGAAACCCGAAAACCCTTTAACCAGTTTAAGCAATAATTGCTAATAGCATCGGGGAGGTATACAATACGAGTACATGAGTCGATTAATGTATTCGGAAATATTAGACATATAATAGAGTATGACACTCCAGAAAATTTTATATCAATCTTAAGGGGATATATTCCACCCTATATACAAATAGGAGTTCACTGTACTCCAGAAGATTTTTACAGAATTCAAAAAACAATTAAAGACAATTTTATAAATACATTTTTATAAACTAAGACATTTGCCCAGGATCTCGAAAACGCTGAAGACAGATCTCTCATAATCACAGAAACTCATTGTAGAGCTCATAGAGGGCTTGATGAAAATTATAAACAAATTACTAGACTTTATTATTTGCCTAATTTATACAAAAAGCTTAGAACTGCACAATCTGCAATCAAAACAAATACAACAGACACCCAGTACAGATTCCTATCGGTCAAGCACCTATTCCAGAAAGAGAAGGTGAAAATTTGCATCTTGACATATATTACGCCCAAAATCTTTTATTCATTACTTGTGTAGATTCTTATTCGAAATACTTAGTCGTAAAAGAAATCACTATTAAACTAAATATAGAAAATAAAGTTTCAGAAATTGTACAACAATTTCCATTAGCCAAATCATTGATGATAGATAACGGACCAAGTTTTTCTACATCCCAATTCAAATCTTTTGCACAAAGAAATGGGATATCTCTATTCTTTGCAGATCATCCAACGGACAAATATAAAGGGCACACTCTACCTTAACAGAAATTGCTCGCTGAATTAAAGATGAGCTTAATTTAATTGATTTACCGAAATTATAATTAGAGAAACACAAAAATACAATTTAACAATTCACTCAATAACCAACCATCGACCTTTTGATATATTATTTACTAAAATCAAACACGATGATATTCCTAAATTATTGCAACAAGCTCAAGAAAAAAAGTGGCATTTTCACAATAAAGATAGACAAAATAAGAATTATCACGTAGAAGAGGTAGTTTACGAAAAGAAACACGGGGAAAGAAACAAGCTTAATTCTAGATATAAGACACAAGTAGTTAAGAAAAATCTCCCCAATAAAGTTATTATAAATAACAGAAACCGTACGATTCATAAAGATAATATTAAATAATTTGTTTCAAATAACAGATAATGATTTCAATAATGTACTTATTATTATTGCTGGTAGCTACAACCAAATCCGAAATTATGGATGACACGAACCATGATTTCCTTCTTTACAAGGATACCAAAGATGTTCTTAATTATGAATCAAACGCAGATTTATTTCATATAACTAATATAAGCCTTTATGGAGATATAATTAATCTTGAAACAGAATTTCTAAAGAGTCACGATAGCAAGAATTTCCTTTGGGAAATATCCCACGATCTTAAAGTTATCACAATACTTATCTCTCAAGTAACACCCAGTAGATCGAAAAGAGGCATTAATGAAATTGGCACTATTTGGAAATGGATAGCGGGAACACCAGATCATGATGATTTCATAACAGTCCAAAATAAAATTGATTATAGTAAAATTAAGTAATTTGGATTTACTTATTATGTTATGTTTACTTATTATACATTTTTATTACAGAATATTTATTTAGTGTAATTATAGAAAATTAGTCCGTTAAAATTGATTCCAATATTTAAAGCATTAGAAGTATTAGCACTAACATTTTTTAAAAATTCGTATTGTATTTTTTACTTAAGAAGTACAAATTATATAGTCGGATATTATTCGCTTTAGAAAGGGTATAGGTGCAGTGGCACGCGCCAACAGCGAAGAGAAAACAAAAGAAATCAAGTAAAGGGGTGAAAAGACTTGGTGCATTCTGTTTGAGTGATTGAAAGGGAAGCATGCATTTTAATTGTGCGCAGCAGAGTTACTTTAGTCGTCTCTTTAAGTTAATATAATAAAGTCAGGTAAGTGCTACGTTAAGTTTAAGATGTCGTGCATTGATTTAGTTTAAAGTACGTATATTTTGAAGGTATTCAATGGGTTCCGTTAGCCGAAAGTGGATGACGAAATGTTTTGTGGCAAAAAAAATCCCGCAAAGGTTTTATACACAGCTATAAAAGGTAAATATACAAATAAACAAGTAAAACGCATTTTTTAATAATATCCCCATACATTTTTTAGGAGCGTTGGCCAAGGATTCGGAGGACCCGGGCAAAGGTTTAAGGAAAGCGATGACCAATGTAAAAAGCCAATAACGTAACATAAAACTAGGCTTACTATAATAATTGTCCTTTAACAGATAACCTAAATAACACTATTTAATTAAACTTAATTTAAAAGTAAATAAAAATGTATGTATTTTTAATTCTATATTTTCATAAGTGAAAACTCATGAAAAAATTCTGATTTTTCCAAGTGATTTCACTTGGGACGTGTCACTTCCAAGTGATTTCACAAGTGAAAACTCATGGAAAAATTCTGATTTTCCCAAGTGATTTCACTTGGGACGTGTCACTTCCAAGTGATTTCACAAGTGAAAACTCATGGAAAAATTCTGATTTTCACAAGTGATTCACTTGGGACGTGTCATCGGCACGTGACAGGCCATACGAAAAATGAGTATAAGGAACAAGTGAAATCCCGTAGGACTTCGAAATATTTTCATTTGAATTTTCACTTGTGAAAATGCGGACATCCCATACAATTTTCTGTATGGAGCGTCACTTGTTCTTCACTTGTGCAAGAGGACATGTCCCACGTGATTCCCAAGGTGATTCACAAGTGAAACTTTTTTTTTTGGAACTGAAGGGTTTTGACAATATTATAGTTGTCTATTGATTCGTTTTTAATATTTTTCAGATTTACTATTTTGTTTTAATTTGTTGTATTTAAAATTCGAATAAATTTAGGGTCTCAAATTGTATTTGCTATTTGAAAGGGATGTCAGTATAAATAAAATCAACCTCTTCAATTGATTTTTTTTTTTAACTGAATTTTATTTTTCTAAGTCCCTGCTTAATTAAATAAAATCAACCTCTTCAATTGATTTTTTTTTAAAAACTGAATTTTATTTTTCTAAGTCCCTGCTTAGGAAGCTACTTTGACATTTTAATTCCAATCTTATATATGGCCTACGCAGAGACCACCTCTGCTTGCACAAGCGGGATGGTTATCTTTTGACCCCCGATGCGGAACCCTTGGTGCAGCGTGATTATATTTTGTTGAGTATAAGTATCTCTCTTGTTGAGTATAAGTAGCAGATCATAAATTAACGCTCTAAATCGATTTACACTACGTCACTATGTAACACATGTAATGCACGGAGCCAATTATATCTTATACATTATTAGTGTTCGTCTGAACATTCTGGCAAGGGTCGTCCAGATTGAGGTGTAACAAAATTCTTGATTATAATTATTTTAATATTGACGCCATTCAAAAATTTGTGAACTGTATTCATTTGATATATTTTATTTTGTGTGATAACATTAACATCTAGCAACGGCCTGCGATGATTTTTGAATATCATTTTTATAATTTTTGTTTCCCTAATTCAAAATATTTTCTTCTTATTATGTGGTTGTACATTTAAATATTAAGCTTACCCCTGGATATGGTTATGGCTTGTAATTCCCGTCGTATTTTTATTTTTCTTATAATGTATACAATTTAAATGATTATTAATATAATTGCTAGATTTAAAGACGTATGTCCAGTTAAATGATGGAACTCATTTTCTTTTAATCAAACAAAAACACATCTTAACGAGGTAAAAATCTAGTGACGATCGTACTTTCAGCAAAAAAAGTTTTGATATCAACTTTTGAGACGAAAATGTATTATACGATCTACTAGATAAATACAATTTCTTAATTTTTTAACTTTCGGCACGCGTTATAAAAGCATATTAAAAAACAGCGGGCCGAATGTAAAATAAAATTAAGAAATTTTATTTATTTAGTAGATCGTATAATACATTTTCGTCACAAAAGTTGATATCAGAACTTTTGTTTGCTGAAGGTGCAATCGTCACTAGATTTTTACCTCGTTAAGATGTGTTTTTGTTTGATATCAGAAGTTTTTGTTTTAAGCATTAATCACATAATTCATCTTTATACAGCTTTTATTTTCATAATTTTGACATTTACATTTTCCCCGATCTTTTTCCCAAACGGATTAAAATTGTACGTGTCCTTGTATGCAGTCCTTTAAGGTTTTGCAATACCTTTTGATTGTTGTACCACTAGTTATAATCGGACCATCACAGCAGTGATGCAGTGGGCTTCGTCACAAAGTGGACTGCCGTCCACAGTCATGTTAGTTTTCACAATAGTGTACCTCAATACCGTGATCGGAAGTCATGTTTAAGTTAAAAATTAATGCAATAGTGTTTTTACTTGTATTCCGCTGTAAAGGTTGGGATTTCGTATGCAATTCTGTGGAGTGCACACTTAAAGATTTTTCCACAGTGTAAACAGATGTTTGAAAATGTTTGTTTTAACGCAGAGAAGGAATAAAAGTCGTATCGGAAGGCGTACAAAGTATTTCGAAATTCCTTTTTACGATATATCGCACAAGCCTGTAGCTTTAGTAGGTTACAAGTTACGGGTGTACGAAATATAATTATTTATATCTGCATTTTTGCCAAACTAACGAGTTTTTCCAAAAGTAGTAAAACTAAAGTTTCTAAAATAAAGCTTTTAAACATCGTCTTAAAATTCCAGGACCTTCAAATAGAGTTTAGATACGCACAAAAAAGGTCACTGCACTGGCAGTGTTCGATGTTCTGAAATGTGGCCATTTTTATACCCTTGCAGAGGGTATTATGATTTCAGTCAGAAGTTTTAAACGCAGTGATGGAGACGTTTCCGACCCTATAAAGTATTTGTATTCTTGATCAGCATCACTAGACTAGATCTAGGCATGTCCGTCTGTCCGTCCGTTTCTACGCAAACTAGTCTCTCAGGTATAAAGCTATCGGACTGAAACTTTCCCAAAAGTCTTCTTTCTTTTGCAGGTAGTATATAAGTCGGAGCCAGCCGGATCGGACAACTATACCTTTTTGCTCCCATAGGAATAATCGGAAAAAAAACTAAAAAAACAAGAAAGAAAGTTAACTTTGGCAAGCCGAAGCTTGTATACCCTTGCAGCTATAATTATTAAATTTAGAAACACAAAAAATGATATTGCCAATAGTATAAGATAATATGTCAAAAAACAACGAAGCTATAATTTGTTCCATATTATTTTCCTACCAATTTTCCGATCGTTCCTATGGCAGCTATATGATACAGTCGTCCGATTTTGAGAAAATTAAATTCGAAATTCAGAACTATTTAAAAAATGTTATTTCCAAGCGTAGGAGGTTATATGTTAAAAACACCGAAGCTATAATTTGTTTCATATTATTTTCCCACCAATATTCCGATCGTTCCTATGGCAGCTATATGATAAAGTCGTCCGATTTTGATAAAATTAAATTCGAAATTCAGAACTAATTAAAAAATGTTATTTCCAAGCGTAGGAGGTTATATGTTGAAAAACACCGCAGCTATAATTTGTTTTATATAAATTTTTCCACCAATTTTCCGATCGTTCCTATGTGAGCTATATGATATAGTCGTCCGATTTCGATAAAATTTATTTCGAAATTCAAAACTAATAAAAAAATGTTATTTCCATGCCTAGGAGGGTATATGCCAAAAAACACAAAAGACATAATTTTTTAAAATTTTTTTTCCGATTATTCCTATGGATGATATAGTTGTCCGATCCGGCTGGTTCCGACTTATATACTACCTGCAAAAGATATACGACTTCTGGAAAGGTTTCAGCCCGATAGCTTTACAACTGAGAGACTAGTTTGCGTAGAAACGGACGGACAGACGGACAGACGGACATGGCTAGATCGACTCGTCTAACCATGCTGATCAAGAATATATATACTTTATGGGGTCGGAAACGTCTCCTTCACTGCGTTGCAAACTTATGACTGAAATCAATATACCCTCTGCAAGGGTATAAACACTATTGCATTTATTTTTAACTTAAACATGACTTCTGATCATGGTATTGAGGTACACTATTGTGAAAACTAACATGACTATGGATGGCAGTCCACTTTGTGACGAAGCCCACTGCATCACTGCTGTGATGGTCCGATCATAACTAGTGGTACAACAATCAAAAGGTATTGCAAAACCTTAAAGGACTGCATACAAGGACTCTAACAATTTTTAATTCGTTTGGTAAAAAGATCGGTTAAAATGTAAAAGTCAAAATTAAGAAAATAAAAGCTGTATGAAGATGATTTATGTGATTGATGCTTAAATCAAAAACTTCTGATATCAAACAAAAACACATCTTAACGAGGTAAAAATCTAGTGACGATCGCACCTTCAGCAAACAAAAGTTCTGATATCAACTCTTGTGACGAAAATGTATTATACGATCTACTAAATAAATAAAATTTCTTAATTTTATTTTACATTCGGCCCGCTGCTTTTTAATATGCTTTCATAACGCGAACATTAAGAAATTGTATTTATCATCATTAATCATTATGTGAAATGGATCTTGAATTGTAAACGTCACAACGATCGGTAATAATAGGGTTTTTTATGTAAATTATAATAAGATCTCGGTGCAAAGCGATTCTAAACTCAGATATATCTAAGAGGTCTGTTATAATTACAGGTCTATCTTCGTGCTTATAAATTTCTTGTATGTCATCATTGTTTCGAATTTTAGTACTAAATACATCAATTTTGGCGAGTGTTATTGTGTCCATTAAATTTATAAGATCGTAAGTAAGCAAGCGCAGACGATATTTTCTAAGTGGAATTTTTAGATCCTTAAAGGCTGTTTTGAATTTTTCAGATAAAGACTTTATCTCTTTAAATATTTTAGAATTAATAACGAATTGATCGTTATTATTTTGTATTAAATCGTCGATCTTATTTTGGACTGTTATGAAATCATCATGATCTGGTGTTCCCGCTATCCATTTCCAAATAGTGCCAATTTCATTAATGCCTCTTTTCGATCTACTGGGTGTTATTTGAGAGATAAGTATTGTGATAACTTTAAAATCGTGGGATATTTCCCAAAGGAAATTCTTGCTATCGTGACTCTTTAGAAATTCTGTTTCAAGATTAATTATATCTCAATAAAGGCTTATATTAGTTATATGAAATAAATCTGCGTATGATTCATAATTAAGAACATCTTTGGTATCCTTGTAAAGAAGGAAATCATGGTTCGTGTAATCCATAATCTCGGATTTGGTTGTGGCTACCAGCAATAATAAGTACATTATTGAAATCATTATCTGTAATTTATCTTTATGAATTGTACGGTTTCTGTTATTTATAATAACTTTATTGGGGAGATTTTTCTTAACTACTTGTTTCTTATATCTAGAATTAAGCTTTTTTCTTTCCCCGTGTTTCTTTTCGTAAACTACATCTCCTACGTGATAATTCTCATTTTGTCTATCTTTATTGTGAAAATGCAACATTTTCTCTTGAGCTTGTTGCAATAATTTAGGAATATCATCGTGTTTGATTTTATTAAATAATATATCAAAAGGTCGATGGTTGGTTATTAAGTGAATTGTTAAATTGTATTTTTGTGTTTCTCTAATTATAATTTCGGTATAATCAATTAAATTAAGCTCATCTTTAATTCAGCGAGCAATTTCTGTTAAAGTAGAGTGTGCCCTTTATATTTGTCCGTTGGATGATCTGCAAAGAATAGAGATATCCTATTTTTTTGTGCAAAAGATTTAAATTGGGATGTAGAAAAACTTGGTCCGTTATCTAATGGCTAACGGAAATTGTTGTACAATTTCTGAAACTTTTTTTTCTATATTTAGTTTATTAGGGATTTCTTTTACGACTAAGTATTTCGAATAAGAATCTACACAAGTAATGAATAAAAATTTTTGGGCGTAACAAATGTCAAGATTCAAATTTTCACCTTCTCTTTCTGGAATAGGTGCTTGACCGATAGGAATCTGTACTGGGTGTCTGTTGTATTTGTTTTGATTGCAGATTGTGCAATTCTAAGCTTTTTGTATAAATTAGGCCAATAATTAAGTCTATTAATTTGTTTATAATTTTCATCAAGCCCTCTATGAGCTCTACAATGAGTTTCTGTGATTATGAGAGATCTGTCCTCAGCGTTTTCGAGATCCTGGACAAATGTCTTAGTTTATAAAAATGTATTTATAAAATTGTCTTTAATTGTTTTTTGAATTCTGTAAAAATCTTCTGGAGTACAGTGAACTCCTATTTTTATATAGGGTGGAATATATCCCCTTAAGATTGATATAAAATTTTCTGGAGTGTCATACTCTATTATATGTCTAACATTTCCGAATACATTAATCGACTCATGTATTGTATACCTCCCCGATGCTATTAGCAATTATTGCTTAAACTGGCTTAAGGGTTTTCGGGTTTCTTGTATAACATTCTCAAAACTACTCTCTGCTAAATGCCGAGTATATTGATTTGAGACCGATTCATTACTTTCCGTTAAGTTATTATTTTGGATCCTTGATAAAGCGTCCGCAACAACATTTGTTGCTCCTGGCTTATAAGTAATTTTGGGTGAATAGCTTTCAATAATGGAATACCATCTTTTCATTTCGATATTCGGATTTTTTGAGAAATGGAGAATGAAAGAGGTTGGTGATCGGTATAGATCTCGATGCTGTTAACCCCATATAAGTAATTTCGAATATTTTTAAAGCCCAAGTCAGACGCGTCAATTGTTTAGGTACATTTTTATACCCGTTACTCGTAGAGTTAAATGGTATACTAGATTCGTCGGAAACCCTTTTATTTATTTTTGAATGCTCTTCATTGATAGTATTTAATATTGCGTTCTCCAGATCTTTTATCTGCATATGATATTTTTATTTTGTTTATTTTTTGATTGTCGGAAGTCAACGACGGCGTGCTCAGAATTTTTAAAATCCAAACTTTTATTTTTGTCGGACTCGTCAACGACGGCGTGTTCAGGATTTTTAATTCCCAAACTTTTATTTTTTTCGGATATTTCAACGACGGCGTGTTCGGAATTTTTGAATTCCAAACTTTTATTTTTGTCGGATATTTCAACGACGGCGTGTTAAAGATTTTTATATCCAAAACTAAATTTGCTTTGATTACCCATTTCATATTCGGATCTGATCCCAAAAAAAAGTTTGCCACGCCGACTTTAACGCCCACAAACTTGAAAAAAGGCGTAAGTATGAACGCGCATATCTCGAAAACTATCAAAGATAGAGAATTGGGATCTCAGATTTAGATTCCGTAGCCTTGTACGCAGCGCAAGTTTGTTACGCGAATATGCCACGCCCACTCTAACGCCCACAAATCGTCCAAACCTGAGGCGTCCACAATTTTCATGCTAGATAACAAATTTTAACTGAAATGTATTGGTCTCGTTAATACCTATCGATTAATCCAAAAAAAGTTTGCACGCCAATTCTAACGCCCATAACGCTTAAATCTGTCTACCGCCCACTTAACCATATATTGAGATCACGGGTAGGTGGCGCATTTCAATCTTGCTTTGCTGCTTGCGTATCTCCATTTCCCTTTGGTCCCTTTAGCTGAGTAACGGGTATCTGATAGTCGAGGTACTAGACTATAGCGTTCTTCTTTGTTTTAATATAAATTTTTTTAACGGAAGAATGGTATTTCCTCCTGTTAAAGAATGTTGGTTTAAAATGTTTCCGTTATCATAACTTAATTTTTCTTATTTTCCATTATATTTAATAACTCCCTTAGCTGTATCGATTACAGCTCCTACTTTTTTTAAAAGGTTATAGCCGACCAGTAGATCTGAGTCTAGCCATTCTGTTTCATAAAAAGTATATCGCGTATCAAAAATAGTTATCATATGATAATATTTAATAATTGAATATGAATATGAATTGAATATTCACTGTAGATAATCTTTTGTGTATTGGAAGCTCATTTTTGTTTTTATAAATTCCTGTTTTAATGTAACACGAGGTTGCCCCGAAGTCAATTAATATTTTTAATTTTTTATTTATTTTCGGGTCTTTTGTCTAAAAAATGGTTCTCCTCAATGTTATTTAGTCTCATCGTCTTGTTAGCTGGTTGGTTAACAGTTCCAGTTGGTACTATTTTATTTTGGGCTTAGCCTTGCTGAGTGTTGTTAGTGTTGTTAGCCCTGTTCTGAACCTAGACAGACTCGTCTATCTCCATTGGTTCTGTCTTATTTTGTGGCTGCCAATAAGTGTTCCACTGATTTTGTCGGTTATTATTATGGTTATTGTCAACCTTAAATTATTATTGTTCCGTTGGTTATTATAATTATTGTTTTGTTGTCTCGGCTTGTGGTTGAAATGTGTTTGACCATTTCCACCAGAGTTTGGCTTACTATGTTTTCTAAATGTAAATGAGAAACTATTTGCGAAATGAGCCCTCATGTTGTTGCTTTCCAATTCCTGAACGATGACCATTGCATTTGGTAGGTCAGGTGAATTCATTGAGAAAATTGTATCTGAAATTTGGCCGTTGAGGCCGGTAATAAAAACTCTATGAACTGTCTTCCTATGTTTCTCATTCATTTCCCCTGTTATTGGTTTGTTTCTACCATAGGTCAAAAAATTTAATTAATTAGTAAAGTTAATTTTCTATTAACTGTACCATAATAACCCATTATGGATAATTTTCCCTGACTCAATTCGCTTAAGTCCTGTTCAATAATATGAATTGGTCGTTTGTCGCTAAAGACAAAGTCAAGTCTGGCCATTAAGGCATCGAAACTTAATACCGTACCATTATGGGTTAAGGCATCGTTTGCCATTCCTGTAATTTTGTTTCTTAATATAGATAAGGCAGAATAAAATCTTTCACTCCCTCTGGCATATTGCCCCATGGCTATTTTAGCTGATTTAATCCAGCTTACATATTTATCTACTTCACCTTTATTTTCCCTAACAGATTTGATGATCTCATGTGTCGCACTTGATATTTGGATCTATAATCTCTATCTGATAATCCTCAACTGTTTTAATTTTGTGAGAAAGCTGCGGTCTTAAGTTTACGATCTCCTCCTTTAATGGACTTAATTCAAAATTTACAATTTGTTTAATTAAAACTCCTACATCTAACATTGTATTGTTTGTTATTGCCTGATGGTTTGTATGTTCTTGAAGGTTCTGACATTGTAAGAACTTTTTCGAAATCAGAAATTAAGTCTTCCACTTTGTTTTTATATTTGATTTTTTACAAATTTCTTTAAAAATAATAATACTAATAATAAAAGATAGTGTCGCTCACGAATCGTCTTCCTTAATTTTCCTTTCGCTGTTTTCTGATCCTGTTGGGGTCGTCCTTTTCTTGGATGATGATCCTGCTTGGGGTCGTCCTTCCTTTTTTGGCTTTCAGATTTTATCTTGGGGTCTTCCTTTTTTTTTGGTCTTCAATATTTAACTTGGGGTCTTCCTTCTTTTCCATGTTTACTTTTGGCGAGGGATTGCCCTTCAGCCAGTTTTCTTTGTCTTTTTGTTGATGATTTCGAAAATTTTTTGTTAATTTTTGTTCTTTTAATTTTTAATTAAATTGTTTTTCCATAATAACTATTGGGAAATTCTTTTCGATGAATTTTTGTCACTTTTTAATTTTTATATTGTCCGAGCAGTGAATTTATGTTACGATCACTATTTTGTAATTTGAGATTTAAGGGGATTATTTCATTGATTATTTTCCACCTTAGTTTTTTTGATCAGCATAAACTCTTTTTTTTTGGCGGTTTAATTTCCACCTTATTTTTATCAACACAGTCTTTATATATTCGTCGGTTGTATCGGGTTTTTGGCCGCGCTAAATTCTTTTTTACTTTAAAACTCTTTTAACGTTTATTTTAAAGCGTTATTTTAGAATTTTTAATCACACGGCCCCACGTTGGGCGCCAATTAGGTTCACTAATTTTTGAATGGCGTCAATATTAAAATATTTATAATCAAGAATTTTGTTAAACCTCAATCTGGCCGACCCTTGCCAGAATGTTCAGACGAACACTAATAATGTATAAGATATAATTGGCTCCGTGCATGACATGTGTTACATAGTGTAAGTCGATTTAGAGGTAGAGTTAGAGTAATAATATTATGATTTGCTACTTATACTCAACAAGAGAGCAGCTTGGAGAGAGAGAGCACTTGGAAGGCTGTAAGTGCGGGCTACTCGAGCCTACCCAAAATATAATCACGCTGCACCAAGGGTTCCGCATCGGGTGTCAAAAGAAAAGTTGGGTTAAAATCCATGGTAATGACAGTGACAGGAAAACAAAATAATTGAACAACAATTTCAATGGAAGAAAAACTCTCAAAAAAGCGAGCCAGGGAGGTTGAAACTAAGCGATGGTCTGAGGGCGAAGTTAATAAAGTCCTTGATTATATGTTGGAGCACAAAAATGTCGAGGTAAGAGCTTGCAGAATGTAAGTTATATTGGTAAATACTATTTAAGGCTATAGAAACCAATGGACCAGATATATTACAAGAAGTTGTTGAATTAAGTAGTAGGGAAAGATGGGTTCTGGGACAATTTGCATATTAATGGCCCCCGCCCCCTTACTAATTAGCATATTAATGACCCCCGCCCCTCACTAATTAACATATTAATGGCCCCGCCTCCTCATTAACGTATGCGGGTTCTGGGACAATTAGCATAATCCAATAAATTAACTGATTTCAAATGGACTTTGAAGTCATAAAAATGTAACGATCATGTCTATAAAGAGTATACTTAATTGCTCCCATCGCCCCCACATACCCATGTGACAATATTGATCATGTATCCTTCCCCTGATTATGTACAATTAATAGTGACGTGATAAAGGTGCACGTGAGAAAGGTCACACAACCATAGTATCCAAAGGATAGGATTAGAGGAACATATCCGATCATGTTTGCAAAAGGTGTGATCACGTACCCTTTTGCCTCATTATCACTGATGTTGCTGTGCACGTGAGAAATGTCGCACGCCAAAAGTAACCAAAGATGATTATCTTAGAGGAACATGTCCCATCTTGTTGGGGAATAATGTTTCAAAAGAACCCCAATAAAAAAAATCTCACAAGTTAATGCTTCTCAGATGTGGAATATTTTCAAACACACATTTTTGTTTCCGCCCCAGAACGTTTAACTGGTAAATTGTCTAAGACTCTCTCCTTTCCACAAATGGGTCATAAGCATGTCATAAAAGAGATTTAAGAAAGAGCTTCCCGAACATGCACACCTGTCAATTACCTGACCGCAATAAAAGGGACACATGCACAAGCCTGAAGGCGCACGCTCATTGACAAGCGCAATAAAAGGGGCACATGCACAATCCTGAAGGCCCACGCTCATTGACAAGATCATGGGCCTCACGCCAACGACCTCATGGCTGACTGCTAGCTCTAATACGTCCCATAATAGGGGTTGAAAGCATGACCGCGCAACAACTCGCAAGTAGCCGACATATCTTAGTCAAGGAAATATTTTCCATTCTCCGTACCTGTAATTTTAACTCGAAACAAAAGGTCAGAAGTTTATTTTGTTGCATAATAATATATTTATTCATTTATTTTGGTGTTGCGAACATGTTTGATTATATATTGAAATTAATTTTCTGGCTTCATTCCGGCGATTTGCATAGAAGAGGCAGGCGCACGTTTCCAACGTCAATTCAGGATAACAAAATGTAAAGTGTTCAACGAAATTCGTAGTTTTGAGATCATGTCCAATTCGATTTATAAACATAGTTTTTGTGTTTAAAAGGTATTGAAAATGCTGACCAATTATCTGTCCTTTAAATTATTTAATAAATTGATCAATTTCCTCATGAAACTTCATTTGGTTAATTTTGTTTTCTTGCACATCTTTACACATCTAGTCTCAACTTTAAAATAATGTAGTAAAATTATTTTATTGTTTTGATCCTACTTTTAAAAAATGTCAAAATAATGTATGCATTGTTAAGAGCACAAACCCCGCCCTTAAGGTGTGTTTCACAATAGGGAAACCGGTTTCCTTTACGCCTGTTTAATGACGGACAACCCATTTCTTCGATATTAATGAGCTGACGACTCCCAAAAAACGTTTGTAGAAATCGTTTCTTTTCCACACCTTTACAAATAATTTGTTTTCCGCTTGTAATTGTCCTTAGATACTTTCGAGTTTGTGGAAAACTATTTTCTCCATCGTTGAAAAAAATTTTGTGATGTGTATTGGCTAACCAAATTGCAGTCTTTCGGCCCCACGTTGGGCGCCAATTAAGTTCACTAATTTTTGAATGGCGTCAATATTAAAATATTTATAATCAAGAATTTTGTTAAACCTCAATCTGGCCGACCCTTGCCAGAATGTTCAGACGAACACTAATAATGTATAAGATATAATTGGCTCAGTGCATGACATGTGTTACATAGTGTAAGTCGATTTAGAGGTAGAGTTAGAGTAATAATATTATGATTTGCTACTTATACTCAACAAGAGAGCAGCTTGGAGAGAGAGAGCACTTGGAAGGCTGTAAGTGCGGGCTACTCGAGCCTACCCAAAATATAATCACGCTGCACCAAGGGTTCCGCATCGGGTGTCAAAAGAAAAGTTGGGTTAAAATCCATGGTAATGACAGTGACAGGAAAACAAAATAATTGAACAACAATTTCAATGGAAGAAAAACTCTCAAAAAAGCGAGCCAGGGAGGTTGAAACTAAGCGATGGTCTGAGGGCGAAGTTAATAAAGTCCTTGATTATATGTTGGAGCACAAAAATGTCGAGGTAAGAGCTTGCAGAATGTAAGTTATATTGGTAAATACTATTTAAGGCTATAGAAACCAATGGACCAGATATATTACAAGAAGTTGTTGAATTAAGTAGTAGGGAAAGATGGGTTCTGGGACAATTTGCATATTAATGGCCCCCGCCCCCTTACTAATTAGCATATTAATGACCCCCGCCCCTCACTAATTAACATATTAATGGCCCCGCCTCCTCATTAACGTATGCGGGTTCTGGGACAATTAGCATAATCCAATAAATTAACTGATTTCAAATGGACTTTGAAGTCATAAAAATGTAACGATCATGTCTATAAAGAGTATACTTAATTGCTCCCATCGCCCCCACATACCCATGTGACAATATTGATCATGTATCCTTCCCCTGATTATGTACAATTAATAGTGACGTGATAAAGGTGCACGTGAGAAAGGTCACACAACCATAGTATCCAAAGGATAGGATTAGAGGAACATATCCGATCATGTTTGCAAAAGGTGTGATCACGTACCCTTTTGCCTCATTATCACTGATGTTGCTGTGCACGTGAGAAATGTCGCACGCCAAAAGTAACCAAAGATGATTATCTTAGAGGAACATGTCCCATCTTGTTGGGGAATAATGTTTCAAAAGAACCCCAATAAAAAAAATCTCACAAGTTAATGATTCTCAGATGTGGAATATTTTCAAACACACATTTTTGTTTCCGCCCCAGAACGTTTAACTGGTAAATTGTCTAAGACTCTCTCCTTTCCACAAATGGGTCATAAGCATGTCATAAAAGAGATTTAAGAAAGAGCTTCCCGAACATGCACACCTGTCAATTACCTGACCGCAATAAAAGGGACACATGCACAAGCCTGAAGGCGCACGCTCATTGACAAGCGCAATAAAAGGGGCACATGCACAATCCTGAAGGCCCACGCTCATTGACAAGATCATGGGCCTCATGCCAACGACCTCATGGCTGACTGCTAGCTCTAATACGTCCCATAATAGGGGTTGAAAGCATGACCGCGCAACAACTCGCAAGTAGCCGACATATCTTAGTCAAGGAAATATTTTCCATTCTCCGTACCTGTAATTTTAACTCGAAACAAAAGGTCAGAAGTTTATTTTGTAGCATAATAATATATTTATTCATTTATTTTGGTGTTGCGAACATGTTTGATTATATATTGAAATTAATTTTCTGGCTTCATTCCGGCGATTTGCATAGAAGAGGCAGGCGCACGTTTCCAACGTCAATTCAGGATAACAAAATGTAAAGTGTTCAACGAAATTCGTAGTTTTGAGATCATGTCCAATTCGATTTATAAACATAGTTTTTGTGTTTAAAAGGTATTGAAAATGCTGACCAATTATCTGTCCTTTAAATTATTTAATAAATTGATCAATTTCCTCATGAAACTTCATTTGGTTAATTTTGTTTTCTTGCACATCTTTACACATCTAGTCTCAACTTTAAAATAATGTAGTAAAATTATTTTATTGTTTTGATCCTACTTTTAAAAAATGTCAAAATAATGTATGCATTGTTAAGAGCACAAACCCCGCCCTTAAGGTGTGTTTCACAATAGGGAAACCGGTTTCCTTTACGCCTGTTTAATGACGGACAACCCATTTCTTCGATATTAATGAGCTGACGACTCCCAAAAAACGTTTGTAGAAATCGTTTCTTTTCCACACCTTTACAAATAATTTGTTTTCCGCTTGTAATTGTCCTTAGATACTTTCGAGTTTGTGGAAAACTATTTTCTCCATCGTTGAAAAAAATTTTGTGATGTGTATTGGCTAACCAAATTGCAGTCTTTCGGCCCCACGTTGGGCGCCAATTAAGTTCACTAATTTTTGAATGGCGTCAATACTAAAATATTTATAATCAAGAATTTTGTTAAACCTCAATCTGGCCGACCCTTGCCAGAATGTTCAGACGAACACTAATAATGTATAAGATATAATTGGCTCAGTGCATGACATGTGTTACATAGTGTAAGTCGATTTAGAGGTAGAGTTAGAGTAATAATATTATGATTTGCTACTTATACTCAACAAGAGAGCAGCTTGGAGAGAGAGAGCACTTGGAAGGCTGTAAGTGCGGGCTACTCGAGCCTACCCAAAATATAATCACGCTGCACCAAGGGTTCCGCATCGGGTGTCAAAAGAAAAGTTGGGTTAAAATCCATGGTAATGACAGTGACAGGAAAACAAAATAATTGAACAACAATTTCAATGGAAGAAAAACTCTCAAAAAAGCGAGCCAGGGAGGTTGAAACTAAGCGATGGTCTGAGGGCGAAGTTAATAAAGTCCTTGATTATATGTTGGAGCACAAAAATGTCGAGGTAAGAGCTTGCAGAATGTAAGTTATATTGGTAAATACTATTTAAGGCTATAGAAACCAATGGACCAGATATATTACAAGAAGTTGTTGAATTAAGTAGTAGGGAAAGATGGGTTCTGGGACAATTTGCATATTAATGGCCCCCGCCCCCTTACTAATTAGCATATTAATGACCCCCGCCCCTCACTAATTAACATATTAATGGCCCCGCCTCCTCATTAACGTATGCGGGTTCTGGGACAATTAGCATAATCCAATAAATTAACTGATTTCAAATGGACTTTGAAGTCATAAAAATGTAACGATCATGTCTATAAAGAGTATACTTAATTGCTCCCATCGCCCCCACATACCCATGTGACAATATTGATCATGTATCCTTCCCCTGATTATGTACAATTAATAGTGACGTGATAAAGGTGCACGTGAGAAAGGTCACACAACCATAGTATCCAAAGGATAGGATTAGAGGAACATATCCGATCATGTTTGCAAAAGGTGTGATCACGTACCCTTTTGCCTCATTATCACTGATGTTGCTGTGCACGTGAGAAATGTCGCACGCCAAAAGTAACCAAAGATGATTATCTTAGAGGAACATGTCCCATCTTGTTGGGGAATAATGTTTCAAAAGAACCCCAATAAAAAAAATCTCACAAGTTAATGATTCTCAGATGTGGAATATTTTCAAACACACATTTTTGTTTCCGCCCCAGAACGTTTAACTGGTAAATTGTCTAAGACTCTCTCCTTTCCACAAATGGGTCATAAGCATGTCATAAAAGAGATTTAAGAAAGAGCTTCCCGAACATGCACACCTGTCAATTACCTGACCGCAATAAAAGGGACACATGCACAAGCCTGAAGGCGCACGCTCATTGACAAGCGCAATAAAAGGGGCACATGCACAATCCTGAAGGCCCACGCTCATTGACAAGATCATGGGCCTCACGCCAACGACCTCATGGCTGACTGCTAGCTCTAATACGTCCCATAATAGGGGTTGAAAGCATGACCGCGCAACAACTCGCAAGTAGCCGACATATCTTAGTCAAGGAAATATTTTCCATTCTCCGTACCTGTAATTTTAACTCGAAACAAAAGGTCAGAAGTTTATTTTGTAGCATAATAATATATTTATTCATTTATTTTGGTGTTGCGAACATGTTTGATTATATATTGAAATTAATTTTCTGGCTTCATTCCGGCGATTTGCATAGAAGAGGCAGGCGCACGTTTCCAACGTCAATTCAGGATAACAAAATGTAAAGTGTTCAACGAAATTCGTAGTTTTGAGATCATGTCCAACTCGATTTATAAACATAGTTTTTGTGTTTAAAAGGTATTGAAAATGCTGACCAATTATCTGTCCTTTAAATTATTTAATAAATTGATCAATTTCCTCATGAAACTTCATTTGGTTAATTTTGTTTTCTTGCACATCTTTACACATCTAGTCTCAACTTTAAAATAATGTAGTAAAATTATTTTATTGTTTTGATCCTACTTTTAAAAAATGTCAAAATAATGTATGCATTGTTAAGAGCACAAACCCCGCCCTTAAGGTGTGTTTCACAATAGGGAAACCGGTTTCCTTTACGCCTGTTTAATGACGGACAACCCATTTCTTCGATATTAATGAGCTGACGACTCCCAAAAAACGTTTGTAGAAATCGTTTCTTTTCCACACCTTTACAAATAATTTGTTTTCCGCTTGTAATTGTCCTTAGATACTTTCGAGTTTGTGGAAAACTATTTTCTCCATCGTTGAAAAAAATTTTGTGATGTGTATTGGCTAACCAAATTGCAGTCTTTCTAGACTGCTTTTAAAAAATGTCAAAATAATGTATGCATTGTTAAGAGCACAAACCTCGCCCTTAAGGTGTGTTTCACAATAGGGAAACCGGTTTCCTTTAAGCCCGTTTCATGACGGACAACCCATTTCATCGATATTAATGAGCTGACCACTCCCATAAAACGTCTGTAGAAATCGTTTCTTTTCCACACCTTTACAAATAATTTTTTTTCGCTTGTAATTGTCCTTAGATACTTTCGAGTTTGTGGAAAACCATTTTCTTCATCGTTCCAAAAAATGTTGTGATGTGTATTGGCTAACCAATTTGCAGTCTTTCGATATTTTTTATTTAGCAAAGTAAAATCATATGGTGGCTCTATTCAAAAACTATTATTCAAGTTTGGATCGTTTTCGAATACAATTCCAATTTCCTTTAGAATAAAATTATAATTATTATCAAGGAAACCTTGAACATCAATCGAAACAGTATCTTTCAACATTTTTCTTATGTTAAACAACTCGTTGTACTAGTCCGTTTATTGGGTTATATTTAACTAAACGTTCATGTATCAGAAGACATTAAGCTTGGATATTTACATGACTTGGTGTCTTCAGTTCTATTGAAATTCTCACATCAATAGGACCAGTTTTCACTGATTCGTTTTGATATGAGAGATCAACCACAATAATAGGGGTCTTCAATTTAAATTCATTTGGGGTCAAAAATGGTTGTGATTCACGGTTATAGTAACAAGATTAAAATCTTGTATACATTTCATATTCTAAACTCAGATATATCTAAAAGGTCTGTTATAATTACAGGTCTATCTTCGTGCTTATAAATTTCTTGTATGTCATCATTGTTTCGAATTTTAGTACTAAATACATCAATTTTGGCGAGTGTTATTGTGTCCATTAAATTTATAAGATCGTAAGTAAGCAAGCGCAGACGATATTTTCTAAGTGGAATTTTTAGATCCTTAAAGGCTGTTTTGAATTTTTCAGATAAAGACTTTATCTCTTTAAATATTTTAGAATTAATAACGAATTGATCGTTATTATTTTGTATTAAATCGTCGATTTTATTTTGGACTGTTATAAAATCATCATGATCTGGTGTTCCCGCTATCCATTTCCAAATAGTGCCAATTTCATTAATGCCTCTTTTCGATCTACTGGGTGTTATTTGAGAGATAAGTATTGTGATAACTTTAAAATCGTGGGATATTTCCCAAAGGAAATTCTTGCTATCGTGACTCTTTAGAAATTCTGTTTCAAGATTAATTATATCTCAATAAAGGCTTATATTAGTTATATGAAATAAATCTGCGTATGATTCATAATTAAGAACATCTTTGGTATCCTTGTAAAGAAGGAAATCATGGTTCGTGTAATCCATAATCTCGGATTTGGTTGTAGCTACCAGCAATAATAAGTACATTATTGAAATCATTATCTGTAATTTATCTTTATGAATTGTACGGTTTCTGTTATTTATAATAACTTTATTGGGGAGATTTTTCTTAACTACTTGTTTCTTATATCTAGAATTAAGCTTTTTTCTTTCCCCGTGTTTCTTTTCGTAAACTACCTCTCCTACGTGATAATTCTCATTTTGTCTATCTTGCTTGTTGCAATAATTTAGGAATATCGTCGTGTTTGATTTTATTAAATAATATATCAAAAGGTCGATGGTTGGTTATTAAGTGAATTGTTAAATTGTATTTTTGTGTTTCTCTAATTATAATTTCGGTATAATCAATTAAATTAAGCTCATCTTTAATTCAGCGAGCAATTTCTGTTAAAGTAGAGTGTGCCCTTTATATTTGTCCGTTGGATGATCTGCAAAGAATAGAGATATCCTATTTTTTTGTGCAAAAGATTTAAATTGGGATGTAGAAAAACTTGGTCCGGTATCTAATTGATTTGGCTAACGGAAATTGTTGTACAATTTCTGAAACTTTTTTTTCTATATTTAGTTTATTAGGGATTTCTTTTACGACTAAGTATTTCGAATAAGAATCTACACAAGTAATAAATAAAAAATTTTGGGCGTAACAAATGTCAAGATTCAAATTTTCACCTTCTCTTTCTGGAATAGGTGCTTGACCGATAGGAATCTGTACTGGGTGTCTGTTGTATTTGTTTTGATTGCAGATTGTGCAATTCTAAGCTTTTTGTATAAATTAGGCCAATAATAAAGTCTATTAATTTGTTTATAATTTTCATCAAGCCCTCTATGAGCTCTACAATGAGTTTCTGTGATTATGAGAGATCTGTCCTCAGCGTTTTCGAGATCCTGGACAAATGTCTTAGTTTATAAAAATGTATTTATAAAATTGTCTTTAATTGTTTTTTGAATTCTGTAAAAATCTTCTGGAGTACAGTGAACTCCTATTTTTATATAGGGTGGAATATATCCCCTTAAGATTGATATAAAATTTTCTGGAGTGTCATACTCTATTATATGTCTAACATTTCCGAATACATTAATCGACTCATGTATTGTATACCTCCCCGATGCTATTAGCAATTATTGCTTAAACTGGCTTAAGGGTTTTCGGGTTTCTTGTATAACATTCTCAAAACTACTCTCTGCTAAATGCCGAGTATATTGATTTGAGACCGATTCATTACTTTCCGTTAAGTTATTATTTTGGATCCTTGATAAAGCGTCCGCAACAACATTTGTTGCTCCTGGCTTATAAGTAATTTTGGGTGAATAGCTTTCAATAATGGAATACCATCTTTTCATTTCGATATTCGGATTTTTTGAGAAATGGAGAATGAAAGAGGTTGGTGATCGGTATAGATCTCGATGCTGTTAACCCCATATAAGTAATTTCGAATATTTTTAAAGCCCAAGTCAGACGCGTCAATTGTTTAGGTACATTTTTATACCCGTTACTCGTAGAGTTAAAGGGTATACTAGATTCGTCGGAAACCCTTTTATTTATTTTTGAATGCTCTTCATTGATAGTATTTAATATTTCGTTCTCCAGATCTTTCATCTGCAGATGATATTTTTATTTTGTTTATTTTTTGATTGTCGGAAGTCAACGACGGCGTGCTCAGAATTTTTAAAATCCAAACTTTTATTTTTGTCGGACTCGTCAACGACGGCGTGTTCAGGATTTTTAATTCCCAAACTTTTATTTTTTTCGGATATTTCAACGACGGCGTGTTCGGAATTTTTGAATTCCAAACTTTTATTTTTGTCGGATATTTCAACGACGGCGTGTTAAAGATTTTTATATCCAAAACTAAATTTGCTTTGATTACCCATTTCATATTCGGATCTGATCCCAAAAAAAAGTTTGCCACGCCGACTTTAACGCCCACAAACTTGAAAAAAGGCGTAAGTATGAACGCGCATATCTCGAAAACTATCAAAGATAGAGAATTGGGATCTCAGATTTAGATTCCGTAGCCTTGTACGCAGCGCAAGTTTGTTACGCGAATATGCCACGCCCACTCTAACGCCCACAAATCGTCCAAACCTGAGGCGTCCACAATTTTCATGCTAGATAACAAATTTTAACTGAAATGTATTGGTCTCGTTAATACCTATCGATTAATCCAAAAAAAGTTTGCACGCCAATTCTAACGCCCATAACGCTTAAATCTGTCTACCGCCCACTTAACCATATATTGAGATCACGGGTAGGTGGCGCATTTCAATCTTGCTTTGCTGCTTGCGTATCTCCATTTCCCTTTGGTCCCTTTAGCTGAGTAACGGGTATCTGATAGTCGAGGTACTAGACTATAGCGTTCTTCTTTGTTTTAATATAAATTTTTTTAACGGAAGAATGGTATTTCCTCCTGTTAAAGAATGTTGGTTTAAAATGTTTCCGTTATCATAACTTAATTTTTCTTATTTTCCATTATATTTAATAACTCCCTTAGCTGTATCGATTACAGCTCCTACTTTTTTTAAAAGGTTATAGCCGACCAGTAGATCTGAGTCTAGCCATTCTGTTTCATAAAAAGTATATCGCGTATCAAAAATAGTTATCATATGATAATATTTAATAATTGAATATGAATATGAATTGAATATTCACTGTAGATAATCTTTTGTGTATTGGAAGCTCATTTTTGTTTTTATAAATTCCTGTTTTAATGTAACACGAGGTTGCCCCGAAGTCAATTAATATTTTTAATTTTTTATTTATTTTCGGGTCTTTTGTCTAAAAAATGGTTCTCCTCAATGTTATTTAGTCTCATCGTCTTGTTAGCTGGTTGGTTAACAGTTCCAGTTGGTACCATTTTATTTTGGGCTTGGCCTTGCTGAGTGTTGTTAGTGTTGTTAGCCCTGTTCTGAACCTAGACAGACTCGTCTATCTCCATTGGTTCTGTCTTATTTTGTGGCTGCCAATAAGTGTTCCACTGATTTTGTCGGTTATTATTATGGTTATTGTCAACCTTAAATTATTATTGTTCCGTTGGTTATTATAATTATTGTTTTGTTGTCTCGGCTTGTGGTTGAAATGTGTTTGACCATTTCCACCAGAGTTTGGCTTACTATGTTTTCTAAATGTAAATGAGAAACTATTTGCGAAATGAGCCCTCATGTTGTTGCTTTCCAATTCCTGAACGATGACCATTGCATTTGGTAGGTCAGGTGAATTCATTGAGAAAATTGTATCTGAAATTTGGCCGTTGAGGCCGGTAATAAAAACTCTATGAACTGTCTTCCTATGTTTCTCATTCATTTCCCCTGTTATTGGTTTGTTTCTACCATAGGTCAAAAAATTTAATTAATTAGTAAAGTTAATTTTCTATTAACTGTACCAAAATAACCCATTATGGATAATTTTCCCTGACTCAATTCGCTTAAATCCTGTTCAATAATATGAATTGGTCGTTTGTCGCTAAAGACAAAGTCAAGTCTGGCCATTAAGGCATCGAAACTTAATACCGTACCATTATGGGTTAAGGCATCGTTTGCCATTCCTGTAATTTTGTTTCTTAATATAGATAAGGCAGAATAAAATCTTTCACTCCCTCTGGCATATTGCCCCATGGCTATTTCAGCTGATTTAATCCAGCTTACATATTTATCTACTTCACCTTTATTTTCCCTAACAGATTTGATGATCTCATGTGTCGCACTTGATATTTGGATCTATAATCTCTATCTGATAATCCTCAACTGTTTTAATTTTGTGAGAAAGCTGCGATCTTAAGTTTACGATCTCCTCCTTTAATGGACTTAATTCAAAATTTACAATTTGTTTAATTAAAACTCCTACATCTAACATTGTATTGTTTGTTATTGCCTGATGGTTTGTATGTTCTTGAAGGTTCTGACATTGTAAGAACTTTTTCGAAATCAGAAATTAAGTCTTCCACTTTGTTTTTATATTTGATTTTTTACAAATTTCTTTAAAAATAATAATACTAATAATAAAAGATAGTGTAGCTCACGAATCGTCTTCCATAATTTTCCTTTCGCTGTTTTCTGATCCTGTTGGGGTCGTCCTTTTCTTGGATGATGATCCTGCTTGGGGTCGTCCTTCCTTTTTTGGCTTTCAGATTTTATCTTGGGGTCTTCCCTTTTTTTTGGTCTTCAATATTTAACTTGGGGTCTTCCTTCTTTTCCATGTTTACTTTTGGCGAGGGATTGCCCTTCAGCCAGTTTTCTTTGTCTTTTTGTTGATGATTTCGAAAATTTTTTGTTAATTTTTGTTCTTTTAATTTTTAATTAAATTGTTTTTCCATAATAACTATTGGGAAATTCGTTTCGATGAATTTTTGTCACTTTTTAATTTTTATATTGTCCGAGCAGTGAATTTATGTTACGATCACTATTTTGTAATTTGAGATTTAAGGGGATTATTTCATTGATTATTTTCCACCTTAGTTTTTTTGATCAGCATAAACTCTTTTTTTTTTTGGCGGTTTAATTTCCACCTTATTTTTATCAACACAGTCTTTATATATTCGTCGGTTGTATCGGGTTTTTGGCCGCGCTAAATTCTTTTTTACTTTAAAACTCTTTTAATGTTTATTTTAAAGCGTTGTTTTAGAATTTTTAATCACACGGCCTCACGTTGGGCGCCAATTAAGTTCACTAATTTTTGAATGGCGTCAATATTAAAATATTTATAATCAAGAATTTTGTTAAACCTCAATCTGGCCGACCCTTGCCAGAATGTTCAGACGAACAATGTATAAGATATAATTGGCTCCGTGCATGACATGTGTTACATAGTGTTAATCGATTTAGAGGTAGAGTTAGAGTAATAATATTATGATTTGCTACTTATACTCAACAAGAGAGCAGCTTGGAGAGAGAGAGCACTTGGAAGGCTGTAAGTGCGGGCTACTCGAGCCTACCCAAAATATAATCACGCTGCACCAAGGGTTCCGCATCGGGTGTCAAAAGAAAAGTTGGGTTAAAATCCATGGTAATGACAGTGACAGGAAAACAAAATAATTGAACAACAATTTCAATGGAAGAAAAACTCTCAAAAAAGCGAGCCAGGGAGGTTGAAACTAAGCGATGGTCTGAGGGCGAAGTTAATAAAGTCCTTGATTATATGTTGGAGCACAAAAATGTCGAGGTAAGAGCTTGCAGAATGTAAGTTATATTGGTAAATACTATTTAAGGCTATAGAAACCAATGGACCAGATATATTACAATAAGTTGTTGAATTAAGTAGTAGGGAAAGATGGGTTCTGGGACAATTTGCATATTAATGGCCCCCGCCCCCTTACTAATTAGCATATTAATGACCCCCGCCCCTCACTAATTAACATATTAATGGCCCCGCCTCCTCAGTAACGTATGCGGGTTCTGGGACAATTAGCATAATCCAATAAATTAACTGATTTCAAATGGACTTTGAAGTCATAAAAATGTAACGATCATGTCTATAAAGAGTATACTTAATTGCTCCCATCGCCCCCACATACCCATGTGACAATATTGATCATGTATCCTTCCCCTGATTATGTACAATTAATAGTGACGTGATAAAGGTGCACGTGAGAAAGGTCACACAACCATAGTATCCAAAGGATAGGATTAGAGGAACATATCCGATCATGTTTGGAAAAGGTGTGATCACGTACCCTTTTGCCTCATTATCACTGATGTTGCTGTGCACGTGAGAAATGTCGCACGCCAAAAGTAACCAAAGATGATTATCTTAGAGGAACATGTCCTATCTTGTTGGGGAATAATGTTTCAAAAGAACCCCAATAAAATAAATCTCACAAGTTAATGATTCTCAGATGTGGAATATTTTCAAACACACATTTTTGTTTCCGCCCCAGAACGTTTAACTGGTAAATTGTCTAAGACTCTCTCCTTTCCACAAATGGGTCATAAGCATGTCATAAAAGAGATTTAAGAAAGAGCTTCCCGAACATGCACACCTGTCAATTACCTGACCGCAATAAAAGGGACACATGCACAAGCCTGAAGGCGCACGCTCATTGACAAGCGCAATAAAAGGGGCACATGCACAATCCTGAAGGCCCACGCTCATTGACAAGATCATGGGCCTCACGCCAACGACCTCATGGCTGACTGCTAGCTCTAATACGTCCCATAATAATGGTTGAAAGCATGACCGCGCAACAACTCGCAAGTAGCCGACATATCTTAGTCAAGGAAATATTTTCCATTCTCCGTACCTGTAATTTTAACTCGAAATAAAAGTTCAGAAGTTTATTTTGTAGCATAATAATATATTTATTCATTTATTTTGGTGTTGCGAACATGTTTGATTATATATTGAAATTAATTTTCTGGCTTCATTCCGTCGATTTGCATAGAAGAGGCAGGCGCACGTTTCCAACGTCAATTCAGGATAACAAAATGTAAAGTGTTCAACGAAATTCGTAGTTTTGAGATCATGTCCAACTCGATTTATAAACATAGTTTTTGTGTTTAGAAGGTATTGAAAATGCTGACCAATTATCTGTCCTTTAAATTATTTAATAAATTGATCAATTTCCTCATGAAACTTCATTTGGTTAATTTTGTTTTCTTGCACATCTTTACACATCTAGTCTCAACTTTAAAATAATGTAGTAAAATTATTTTATTGTTTTGATCCTACTTTTAAAAAATGTCAAAATAATGTATGCATTGTTAAGAGCACAAACCCCGCCCTTAAGGTGTGTTTCACAATAGGGAAACCGGTTTCCTTTACGCCTGTTTAATGACGGACAACCCATTTCTTCGATATTAATGAGCTGACGACTCCCAAAAAACGTTTGTAGAAATCGTTTCTTTTCCACACCTTTACAAATAATTTGTTTTCCGCTTGTAATTGTCCTTAGATACTTTCGAGTTTGTGGAAAACTATTTTCTCCATCGTTGAATAAAATTTTGTGATGTGTATTGGCTAACCAAATTGCAGTCTTTCTAGACTGCTTTTAAAAAATGTCAAAATAATGTATGCATTGTTAAGAGCACAAACCTCGCCCTTAAGGTGTGTTTCACAATAGGGAAACCGGTTTCCTTTAAGCCCGTTTAATGACGGACAACCCATTTCATCGATATTAATGACCTGACCACTCCCATAAAACGTCTGTAGAAATCGTTTCTTTTCCACACCTTTACAAATAATTTTTTTTCGCTTGTAATTGTCCTTAGATACTTTCGAGTTTGTGGAAAACCATTTTCTTCATCTTTCAAAAAAATGTTGTGATGTGTATTGGCTAACCAAATTGCAGTCTTTCGATATTTTTTATTTAGCAAAGTAAAATCATATGGTGGCTCTATTCAAAAACTATTATTCAAGTTTGGATCGTTTTCGAATACAATTCCAATTTCCTTTACAATAAAATTATTATTATTATCAAGGAAACCTTGAACATCAATCGAAACAACATTTTTCTTATGTTAAACAACTCGTTGTACTAGTCCGTTTATTGGGTTATATTCAACTAAACGGTCATGTATGAGAAGACATTAAGCTTGGATATTTACATGACTTGGTGTCTTCAGTTCTATTGAAATTCTCACATCAATAGGACCAGTTTTCACTGATTCGTTTTGATATGAGAGATCAACCACAATAATAGGGGTCTTCAATTTAAATTCATTTGGGGTCAAAAATGGTTGTGATTCACGGTTATAGTAACAAGATTAAAATCTTGTATACATTTCATATAGGTGAGCATACTGATTCTTACTAAAATCAACATTCACATTATCATATGGATATGACTCAGAATTCAAGTGAACTTTCAAGTTTGATAAGTTATTTGTGATAAGTTCTTCATTTAGTGTATATCAAATTATGGCAAATCTTGGTTTTTCGTGGTTAGCCGACAATTTCACATTTCAGCTGTGTTGACTCCCATACCCCAATTTGGGGTTAACATATGAATCCCAACTCTGGAATGCGATTGGTAGGTTTACATCACTTTTAATAATATCGTTCATTTAATAATTAATTTTTGCAAAATCGCTCAGAGTTACATGGTGAATTTTCCAGGTTTTCTTCGTAATTTCCAGTTTAAAAGTTTTGTTCATTTCTGATTTGTTTAAACACATCGCCTCATTCTTAGTTAGCATCATCACAACTTCGTGGTTACATTTAAACAAAACTTTTTTATACAAGGTGAGTTCCAAAGTAAACAGGACTTTTTGAATCTAGCGCCTTCTAGTGGTGCCATCTATATGTCAACTGGTGCGTTAGAATCTGCTATCGTTTATCGACTTCCAGTAAAAATTTCATGACATTTCATCTATTGGAAGTGAGGCTATTGCGTTTTAAGTGTCAGTATGTTTTTGTCATCGGTGCGAAAATGAGCTTCGAACAAAGAGCCAACATTAAATTTTGTTTTAAAATTGGTAAAACTTTTACCGAAACGTTTCAATTGATGAAACAAGTTTATGGCGATGATTGCCTATCCCGTAGCAGAGTGCACGAGTGGTTTCAACGTTTTCAAAGTGGTCTGGGGACATAAATAACGATGAACATGTGGGCCAACCAAAATCCTTTACAAGATTGTGACTGGTGACGAAACGTGGTGTTTTCAATATGATCCCGAAACGAAACGCCAGAGTGCTGAATGGAAGGCGCCGGACAAACCGAAACCCAAAAAATCGCGCCTGGAGAAGTCAAATGTAAAGACAATGCTGATTTGTTTTTATGATTCCAAGGGTACTGTCCACAAAGAATTTGTTCCACCCGGCCAAAATGTTAATGCGGTATTCTACCTTGGAGTTTTGAAGCGTTTGGTGCGCCGTATTCGACGTGTTCGGCCCGAATATGGCGAGGATGGAAGTTGGCGTTTGTTGCACGATAATGCGCCGTCTCATCGATTGACGCTTGTGTCCGACTATTTGACCAAAAATCACATTTTTACCATCAACCACTCCCCGTATTCACCTGATATGGCACCGTGCGACTTCTACCTTTTCGGCAAAAAAGCATTTGCCGATGAAAGGAAAGCGTTATGCAGACGTAGAGGCCATTCAAAAGGCTTGCACCGGCATACTGGCGGCCATACCGGGCAACGAGCTAAAACACTCGTTCAACATGCTTTTGGACCGTGCAAAACGCTGTGTTAAAGCAGAAGGAGACTATTTTGAATAAAATAAATTGATTTTGCCGAAAAAACTATTTGTTCTGTCTTTTTTTTTTTAGATCCTGTTTACTTTGGAACTCACCTTGTAATCCTCAGCAAATCCCAACAAATTTTTTAATGGTACAGAAGTTGAAGTGGGGTCCCTTAGAAATTTAATAGATATTGACTTTGAAGACTATCCAGAGATATACAATTTTTTAGGGTAGTAGTCATACTGTCTTGACACGTTGGACACGTTGTATTTAGTTGTTTTTAGTTGTTAGTATATAGATAATAAGGGTCCTGGCTCACTAGGTATTAAATCATGTCAAAAAAGGGGGGTGGGGGTGACCCTAATTAGTCTTGCATGGTTGCACACAGGTGTTTTAATGACCTAATTAACATAAATAAGTAATAAATCATGTCAAAAAAAGGGGGTGGGGTGACCATAATTAGTCACGCATGGTTGCGCACAGGTGTTTTAATGACCTAATTAGCATAATTAAGTAATAAAAGTGTGGGAAAAAGGGGGTGGGGGTGACCGTTAGGATGCACACAGGTGTTATAATGACCTAATTAGCATAAAAAGGTCACTTAATGAGGTTAGAAAGAAGTGTGAGGTGTGAGGATCACCCCAAAGAAATGGTGAAAGTGGGGGTGGGGTGTTTTTTCATGTCTTGTCTTGTCTTGTCTTTTTCTCACCCCAAAGGTGTGTGTGAGTGAGGGGTGTTTTGTCATGCGTAAAAATGATTGGTTGTTTAGAGTGATCTTTACCCGAGTAGGGTGTGTAGGAGTGTGAGAGAGGGGTGTTTTGTCATGCGTAGGAATTTGTGATTGCTTGTGTGTGAGCGGTGTTTTGTCATGCGTAGGAATTTGTGGTTGCTAAGAGTGATCTTTACCCGAATAGGGTGTGAGTGGGGTGTTTTATCATGCGTAGGAATTTGTAAAACGATATTTAGGCGGAGGAGGACGAGGACAAGGAGGGGGAAGTTGTTTATTATGCTTGCCCTTTTGTCATGCGTAGGAAATTGTAAAACGATATTTAGGAGGAGGAGGATGAGGAGGGGGAAATTGTTTTATTATATGTGCCCGTTGTTGATTCAATTAGGGTTGTAGATGATATCTGTTAGTGTAACCTGTCTTCGGTCTTGTGGTCAAAAGGTGTTGGCTTGAGGGATATTACACCGCATACTTTTGTGGTGTGAAACAAGCGTGAGTTCGAGATCCTCCCCCTCTTTAGCGAGCATTAGATGGGAAAGTGAGCGTGAATATCTAAAGTATTTTGCTTCTAACTTGTATTAAATTAAGGGGAGGGTAATCTTATATGTTTCATGTTTCATGTTTCTATAGTGCACGTGGAGGTGGTGGTTCCTAACAGAGTATACACAAAAACAAATGAGATCGTTTTTTTATTCAAATACGTTTTTATTTAATCATATTCGTGTTAAATTAGTTTCCATTGAGTTTTTTAAATAAATTAATGTATCTTTCCATCAATTTTAAGGCATCTTCTTCTTTCTTTTCAACATACATAGGTCCAACTTTACAATCATCATATGCCCATGCACAGGATGATAGATGTTCCCCATACTTGAATTGAAATACTGGGGTGGCTTCTACATCTTTTTAAAAAAATGTATGAAATGATTTCAATTTCGTAACATGTTCCTTAAAGATCTCACTTTCATGCTTCTTTAAGAACTCTTCAATTTTTGAGGAAATCATTTTTTTCTTTCAACGTAATAGTCTGAATGTTTATCTTTAAGTAAAGTTTGGTAGAGATAAATCATTGTATTATACTTAGAAAACAGATGTTAAGAAATGCAACAGCTGATGATAGACCCACCCTCGAGAGCAAAATCAAAACAATAGAATTTTTTTTTTTTGGTTTTCTTTTTATTTTAGAATTTTAACATATGATGAAATTAATTTTCTAACTCTATAATGTTTTCTAATAACAGCTAGTAACCAGCTAAAAACAACTAGTAAGCAACTACTAAACAAGTACTGAACAACTGCTAAACAGGTAGGTAGGTAGCTAAATACAACGTGTAACAACTGTACCAAGTCCAAAAACCTCACCCACCATCATGAATCAGGAAAACCAGATGAACATTATAATTAAAGAGTTCAATAAATTTAATAAAAAGACACTGCTATACAAGATATTATTATTATTATAAAAATGTTCGACTATAATGTAAAATTTACAGGCGAACTTAATTTAAGCAATAGCTACGTGGCCTTAAGCTTAAAAACTAGATAACAAATTTCAATATTCATTTCATAACATCATTTATCTATAAGTTAACAAGCTTATTAAATTTCACTAATTATATTATTAGAGCTAAGGAATTTTATAATTTTTTTTATTTGTGGTGCGCTGGGTATAAATATGGATTGTAAGGGGTTTGTGGAAGTGAAGAGAGACGATCTTATGGAATCGAGATAGGAACATTCTATTAGGATGTGTCGGGGTGTTCTTATTTCGTTGTTGCATAGGGGGCAAGAGGGAATTGTGGGAGAGCGAGTAAAAAGATGGCTATGGGTTAAGTTAGTGTGTCCTAACCGAAGACGTACAATTTTTGTAAAGGTATGACGTGGGATGAATAGGTCGGCTTGGAGTCGACCATAACTGTATATATTGTTTTGATCTGTATTGTTTGATTTGCAATATGTACTTGTTTGGTTAAAAAGAGAAGTCTGTAGTTCTTTATAGTGTTTTTTAATTTGTTTTAGCATATCGGATATGTTCAGGTTGTCGTAGAATGTCAGGGGCAGTGCAAAGGCGTTTTTGGCGGTTTCATCAGCAACTTCGTTGCCTTTTATGCCGGAGTGACCCGGGATCCATTTAATGGTTATTTTGTAATAGTTTCTTAACAGAATTTGTCTGATTGTGGCTGGGTAGAAGGAATTATTGGAGAGTTTGGAGAGTGTTGAGCTAAAAGGATTGCATTGTAGATAGCAATGATTAGGGCTGAGAAGATGGTGCTATAGTATGGTAGTAAGTGTTGTTGGCTTATGTCGTTGGATACTACACTAAAGGATGTCGCGCCTGAAATTTTGGAACCATCGGTGTAGATGAATGTGCTGGTCGGGTATTTGTTTTTGAATGCGAGAAACTTTTGCTGGTAGACTAGTTGTGGAGTGGTGGCTTTCGGTAGTTTACGCAGAGTTGTATCTATCAAATTGGATACATCTGACCAGGGTGGGTTAATGTGTTTTTTTTTTTAAATGGGTGGTTTGGTTGGTAAACCAAGTTCAACGGCGGAATTCAAGGCTCTGTGGACGACAGATGGAATCTTTGGGTTTCGCTTCTTTCTTTTTAATATTTTGGTAACTATAGATTTTAGCGGAGAGTTATGGGAGAGTAGGATGGGTTTTAAGTTTTGGAAATGCAAAACTTGGTTCGGATATCTATTGGCATCATGTTAACCTCGAAGAAATTGTTATGGATGAGGTGGTTCGGAAAGCACCTAGTGCTGATCTGATGGCAGAGTGGTAAATGCTTTGAATTGGCTTAATTGTGGAAGTAGTGCAATTACCGTAAAAAGGTAAGCCGAAGTCGATTTTTGTCAAAATAAGCGCTTTTATAATGCTAAAGATGGTGAGGTGATTGCAGTTGAACTTGTTGCTCGATATGCACTTTATGATATTGAGGCGATTTGAGAGGGAAGAGACGAGGATAGCTACATGATCTGTCCAATTAAATTTCTTATTAAATGTTATTCCTAATATTTTTTAACGTGTTAGTATTGTCTATTGGTGCAAGTGTAGTGGATATTCGAAGTTGGCAGGTATGTTTTTTACAAAAATGAAAGTGTTTGCAATTGTTGAGTGAAAGGACAGCGCCGGAGTATTCACACCAAGAGTGGATATCATTGAAGAGGGGGTCAATATTTATTTGTGTGTCTCTGTTTATCTTTTTAAATATGTGATAATCGTCGGCGTAGGCGCAAAAGTTGAACTGTTTGTGACTAAGGATAACTGAATTTAGTTTGTTAAACGCGATGAGGAACAGAATTACTGAGAGAAGCGAACCCTGGGGAATGCCGTTGTGTTGTGGGCGGGTGAATGAAAGATGGTTATTGGCATAGACTTTGATTTTTCTGTTGGTCATGAAATTAATGCAGTAATTTATAATCTTAGGGCCGATTTTCCATAGCTGCAGTTCGTCGACAACAGTATGGATTCCAATTTTATCGAACGCTTTTGTAAAATCAAGTGAGATGACTGATAAGTGATTTTTAGTTGATAAGGAAGAGGATATCAGGTGATCTAAAACCAGTAGATTGTCTGATATTGACTTCCCTTTTCGAAACCCAGTTTGACGACTATCGATCGTGTTGTTGTAGGAACAAACCACCATAGCCGATTAGCAATGATTTTGTCTAGCGTTTTAGCGAAGCATGAATTAAGGGATATGGGACGATAAGAGTTTAGGGATGTTTTGTCTGTATTAGGTTTGTGAATTGGTATAATTTTACTATGTTTGTAATGTTGTGGGATAATGCTGTTAAATATATTGTTAAAATGATCACGTAGTCTGAGTTTTACAGCTGGGATAAGGTTCTTTAGCATTTGGTAGGAGACACGATCGAGACCTGGGGACTTTCCTTTTTGCTTTGACAGGGCTATGTTGAGTTCAAGGGAGGTGATGGGAGAGTCGATTTTTAATGCGCTAGTGGAAGGCTGGTAATTCTGGTGGATGGGTAGTATGTTACTTTTTTGGTGGGTGAAGGTTGCTGAGAAATTAATTAAGTCCACAGAATCTTCGAAGATTACTGCAAATTTTGGAGGTCGAAGAGCTTGGGTTAATTTCGGAGGTGAATTTTTCTAGTGAGTTACGTTTAGCTATTTTTATTTCGCGTTTGAGAAGGGCATTGGCTCTTCTTTAGTTAATTATGTTCGTGTTGGAGATGTTTCGTCGAAGGATATTAAAGTAAGCGTGTTTTGATTTTTTAAGTGTTTGTAGGTGAGTGTTCCACCATTGTACACTGCGTTTTGAATGGGGATTAGGTATGGATTGTGGGATGGAACAGTTAGCGCTTTGGTGAACTATTTGTTTAAGGTTAGCGGCTTCCTTTTTAAGATTGTGGCTTATGGGCCGTTGAAGGTGAAAGTAGTTTCAAGGTTGTTGCATGTAAAATGTTGTCTTGGTGGGATGTTGAAGGTATACTTGGATTTGATTTTAGAGCAGAGTGACTCAAAGTCTTGTGGAAGATGAATTTCGGTGTGCTGAATTGAGTTGTGTACTAGGATAGCAACGCCTCCAGAGGCATTGACAGCAGAGTTAAGAGTATATATAGTGTAATTGATTGGAGTGGGAAAGTTTTTATAGGGTATTAGGTGAGTTTCTTGTAGACATATAATTTGTGGAGTGTATTTTTTTATCAGGAGTTGGAGTTGTTTGTAGTGGCTTAAGAACCCGTTCATATTCCATTGTAGTATTGAAATAGTCATAATATTTAGTTTGTAATGTAATGGCTTAAAGTGTAACTTAGGATTTAGTTTGTTGTTTTTGTATTGTTGGAGTTGACTGTGGCTTTGATTTTGGACCTAGTTAGCATATAATCTTGTTTAACGAACCTTTTCTCTCTTTTGGATAGTTTGGAAGGGTAGATTTTAGTAGTGAAATTAGACTTATCGTTAGTAGGTGGTTGCGAGGTGTCAGAAGCTGTAGCCATCTCTTCCTTGGTTTCGTATTGAATTGAAGGTCGAATATTACTGCAGGAGGGTTGATCTGCTCCGTTCTTCTTATTGCCCGTTGTATCTTGTTGTTATGTTGTTGATATCGGCGGTTGTTGTGGAGGTTTTTGCGGCTTGTTGTTGCGGCTTGCCATGGTTAGGACTAGCCACTGTAGAGTAGAGGGATCCGTCGTGTTGGTGTCTTGTCTTATAAATGGTCCATGCCTCGCGGTTGTTTATTTTTGTATGGCCTTGATTGCCTGGATTTCCTTGTAGGTGATAAGGACAGGACATACCTTATCTCTGGCATGGTGATTGTTGTTGGGGTATTTTCTGTCCGTGCAGTTGACGCAACTTAAGTTGTTGGTGCATGACTCTCCCAGTTCGAGATTGAGGTGTGCTGGTTGACTGCAAGAAAGGCATAGTTCAGCGTTTTTGCAGTGCTTGGATGGGTGTCCGATTCGCAGGCAGTTGAAGCAACGCATTACCGGTGGAATGTAAGTGTGTACCTTAACACGTTCGCAACCGACGTAAATAAATTCAGGGATATTTTGTAGCGAAAAAGTTATTATTAATAATCCAGTGTCAGTTGGTTTGCGTTGTATATACTTGGTAATTTTCCTTATTTCGACTACTTTTTGGGATTTTAAGTTATCCAGGATTTCCTCGGTATCGATTCCAGCGAGACCTTTGCTAGGGATCCGTCGTTGTTGTTGTCGGATAGAGCGATAATTAGGTACTTCCCGTCAGGTGCGGGGGGTCGTTTCCAGGGGGGGTCAAGCATTTTTTCGTCTTCAGTTGACTACGCGACGGTTTTTGGCGACGAAGACAGTAGTTGCTGATTTGAATTGCTGATAAGAAATCAATAGGTAGGCGCGGGGTCGCGGGGGGTGGTTCGATTCGGAAGATTGAAGGTTTATTACTTGAGAGAACACAATAATGGCACAACCGTTCGTATCGACTGCCGAAATTGAACTGAATACAAGATATATATAAGACACTGCCTGAAAATGTAATATTCCCGATTCTCATGGTGGAACCAGGAGCCCATCCTATACATGCCGGAAAGGTACACCTCTCTTCAGGATGATATCATCAATGAAGTGGTTGCTGAAAAATTTAATATTCGTAAAAGTAATGAAAATTTTTACTTAGATATAAATCAATAATCATTGAATAGATTGCAATTTTAATAAAATAGCAATAAATGCACTATTTAAAATATAATGTAGAAAATATATCCAATTTTTTTTATTCGGAAATGGTATAAAAATAGTACAGATTATGGCAACTAGTAACTCAGTATTTGTTTAGTAACTGAGGAGTGACTACATGCATTTCGCAAATTTTAAGTTTTCCACCTATAAAGTTTGTAAAATATACTACGATGAACATTTTGTCTCAGTTAACCAAAGCTAGATTTGTATTGAAGCGAAAATTTAATAATCTCAAACAAGAAAAAAAGTCATACGAATTTACAATTGGAGGAAACTTTTAATCCCATTACTAACCCTTACATAAACTTGTTAAGAAAAATAAAAAACAAAAGATTTCTAATGTAAAAGATGGTATAAAAATAAATGAATTAAAGCAAATTAAAAAATACGACGATGTGAGCTGGACGATTTATACTTTGCAACTAATGACAAAGATCTGCAGTCTAATCGAAATATAACTCCACGAAGGTCTTCCGATGATAGTGATTCCTATAATGAATTCTTTTCACAGACGAATATAGAGGAAGATGTACAAGGAGAGGAAAAGGAGAAAAGATCAGTAATTTTACCAGTGGATATGTGTTGGATAAAGGTTATGGACCTAAAAAAACTTCAAGCAATACATTAACATCGGGGGATAAAGAACTAAAAGTTACAGAT